>NW_026645612.1:0-323985 GCF_949987535.1 Balaenoptera acutorostrata
CTTCCACTCATGGGCGTATAAATTGGGAAAACTAAAAATCAGCAAGACACAGGCACCCCAAAGTTTAGGGCTGCTCTGTTGACAAGAACCCCCACTTCATTACACCTTAAATATCCTAGGAAAGAGAAAAATGGATAAAGAAGTTGTGGTCCTCATGTACAATGGAATATCACTCAGCCATGAAATCAACGTCATAAGGCTAGTAGCAGCACGATGAGTGGATTTAAGTACGACGATTCTAAGTGAAATAAGTCACACAGAAAAAGACACTTATCCTAAGATATCACTTCTAGAGGGAATGTAAAAACCGCTACACTTGAACTGAATTGCAAAACAGAACAGAGTCACACGTTTAGGAAACACACTATGGCTGCTGAACGGGACAGGTGAGGTGGGGTGATGCATAAAACAAGGGTTTCAAATTAGCTCAGATACCGTTCCATAAACCCAATATGTAATAGACAAGACCTATTCCTTTTTCAGTGTACTGGACTCAACACCCCCTATTCACCGCACAAGAACATATCTGACTAG
Source organism: Balaenoptera acutorostrata (assembly GCF_949987535.1). NCBI lineage: Eukaryota > Metazoa > Chordata > Mammalia > Artiodactyla > Balaenopteridae > Balaenoptera > Balaenoptera acutorostrata. The sequence continues at coordinate 535 of NW_026645612.1, forward strand.
TAAGAATCTTCAAACCTATGTATTGATATCTGTCTGTAAGTGAGTCAAGGGGGTGCAAAGCGTCATAAACACAGCCGTGAAAAGCAGCTAAACCTCATTATAAAAATAAATTAATTTTCAAAACCAGTGAAACAAAGACAGTGAAAGAGAGAGAAATTCTTGCAAAATTTGTTCAGGGGCTGTGATGCTACCTGGATTGACCATATCTAGACCCACAGCTGATTGAGACATAAGGGTGGACACTCTTGGGGCTGAGAGGTTCGGTGAGGTTGGGTGAGCCAACGCAGACCCTTTCAACTAACACTGCATGGTACCCATCCCATGGGTCCCAAATCTCCAGGTTCAAGGGCATCTTCCTACATCGAAAACAGGCATGAGAAACCCAGAAGATGGTACACTGTGTGATCGGGAAAGGTTTCTAAAACGCACCTCATTTCTCATCTCCTTGGCTCGGGTTCGCCATTCCAGCCGATTTACTAGCCATCTCCCTCCTTGGAGAATCAGCACCTTTAATCTCCTGTTCCGTACAGGTTGCAAATTGTCCTGAGGATGAACGGGAAGAGGGGGAACCAATGAGAGACTAGCTCTAGGGGTTGGGACAGGCACAGGTCACTCTATTTTCCCATCAGGAAGAAGAATTAAGCACAAGCTCAGCCTGCCCCCCAGAACCAGAAGAGGGCCTGAAGCAATCCTGCACTTTTGCGGCCAGCTCCCAAAAAAGCCAGTTGAAAAATGGAGCTCAGGGGCACTGCAATTCACAAACCTGCAGAGTTTTAAATGATACCTCTCGTCCACAAATATATTAAGGGAAGGCAACGAAGAGGCTTTGAAAGCAAGGCAGCATTGCAGGAAACAGATTTCAGGAGGTAGATTCGAATCGCCTTGAAAGCACATGAAAAGCGGCAAAACGTGGACAATGATGCCCTTGGCCAAAAAGGGCGTATGCGTTTTTTCCTGAATATATTCAGGAAAAAACGCATACGCCCTTTTTGGCCAACCAAGCAACCTGGAAAGGCAAATCAGCGCTCCAAAGAAGTCTCGCTTCCCAGCGGGCAAAAGGGCCATGCGGAAAAAAGTGTCCAAACCAGAAATGCAGGACCGGCCATGGAGAAATGGGAGCCTTGCTACGCTGATGGGTGGGATGTAAATTGCCAACAGCCACTCTGGAGAAGTGTACGGTGTGTTCTGAAACATCTAAAAAACACAGCTTGGAGAGCATAGGGCACTTCCACTCATGGACGTATAAATTGGGAAAACTAAAAATCAGCAAGACACAGGCACCCCAAAGTTTAGGGCTGCTCTGTTGACAAGAACCCCCACTTCATTACACCTTAAATATCCTAGGAAAGAGAAAAATGGATAAAGAAGTTGTGGTCCTCATGTACAATGGAATATCACTCAGCCATGAAATCAACGTCATAAGGCTAGTAGCAGCACGATGAGTGGATTTAGGTACGACGATTCTAAGTGAAATAAGTCACACAGAAAAAGACACTTATCCTAAGATATCACTTCTAGAGGGAATGTAAAAACCGCTACACTTGAACTGAATTGCAAAACAGAACAGAGTCACACGTTTAGGAAACACACTATGGCTGCTGAACGGGACAGGTGAGGTGGGGTGATGCATAAAACAAGGGTTTCAAATTAGCTCAGATACCGTTCCATAAACCCAATATGTAATAGACAAGACCTATTCCTTTTTCAGTGTACTGGACTCAACACCCCCTATTCACCGCACAAGAACATATCTGACTAGTAAGAATCTTCAAACCTATGTATTGATATCTGTCTGTAAGTGAGTCAAGGGGGTGCAAAGCGCCATAAACACAGCCGTGAAAAGCAGCTAAACCTCATTATAAAAATAAATTAATTTTCAAAACCAGTGAAACAAAGACAGTGAAAGAGAGAGAAATTCTTGCAAAATTTGTTCAGGGGCTGTGATGCAACCTGGATTGACCATATCTAGACCCACAGCTGATTGAGACATAAGGGTGGACACTCTTGGGGCTGAGAGGTTCGGTGAGGTTGGGTGAGCCAACGCAGACCCTTTCAACTAACACTGCATGGTACCCATCCCATGGGTCCCAAATCTCCAGGTTCAAGGGCATCTTCCTACATCGAAAACAGGCATGAGAAACCCAGAAGATGGTACACTGTGTGATCGGGAAAGGTTTCTAAAACGCACCTCATTTCTCATCTCCTTGGCTCGGGTTCGCCATTCCAGCCGATTTACTAGCCATCTCCCTCCTTGGAGAATCAGCACCTTTAACCTCCTGTTCCGTACAGGTTGCAAATTGTCCTGAGGATGAACGGGAAGAGGGGGAACCAATGAGAGACTAGCTCTAGGGGTTGGGACAGGCACAGGTCACTCTATTTTCCCATCAGGAAGAAGAATTAAGCACAAGCTCAGCCTGCCCCCCAGAACCAGAAGAGGGCCTGAAGCAATCCTGCGCTTTTGCGGCCAGCTCCCAAAAAAGCCAGTTGAAAAATGGAGCTCAGGGGCACTGCAATTCACAAACCTGCAGAGTTTTAAATGATACCTCTCGTCCACAAATATATTAAGGGAAGGCAACGAAGAGGCTTTGAAAGCAAGGCAGCATTGCAGGAAACAGATTTCAGGAGGTAGATTCGAATCGCCTTGAAAGCACATGAAAAGCGGCAAAACGTGGACAATGATGCCCTTGGCCAAAAAGGGCGTATGCGTTTTTTCCTGAATATATTCAGGAAAAAACGCATACGCCCTTTTTGGCCAACCAAGCAACCTGGAAAGGCAAATCAGCGCTCCAAAGAAGTCTCGCTTCCCAGCGGGCAAAAGGGCCATGCGGAAAAAAGTGTCCAAACCAGAAATGCAGGACCGGCCATGGAGAAATGGGAGCCTTGCTACGCTGATGGGTGGGATGTAAATTGCCAACAGCCACTCTGGAGAAGTGTACGGTGTGTTCTGAAACATCTAAAAAACACAGCTTGGAGAGCATAGGGCACTTCCACTCATGGGCGTATAAATTGGGAAAACTAAAAATCAGCAAGACACAGGCACCCCAAAGTTTAGGGCTGCTCTGTTGACAAGAACCCCCACTTCATTACACCTTAAATATCCTAGGAAAGAGAAAAATGGATAAAGAAGTTGTGGTCCTCATGTACAATGGAATATCACTCAGCCATGAAATCAACGTCATAAGGCTAGTAGCAGCACGATGAGTGGATTTAGGTACGACGATTCTAAGTGAAATAAGTCACACAGAAAAAGACACTTATCCTAAGATATCACTTAGAGAGGGAATGTAAAAACCGCTACACTTGAACTGAATTACAAAAGAGAACAGAGTCACACGTTAAGGAAACACACTATGGCTGCTGAACGGGACAGGTGAGGTGGGGTGATGCATAAAACAAGGGTTTCAAATTAGCTCAGATACCGTTCCATAAACCCAATATGTAATAGACAAGACCTATTCCTTTTTCAGTGTACTGGACTCAACACTCCCTATTCACCGCACAAGAATATATCTGACTAGTAAGAATCTTCAAACCTATGTATTGATATCTCTCTGTAAGTGAGGCAAGGGGGTGTAAAGCGGCATAAACACAGCCGTGAAAAGCAGCTAAACCCCATTATAAAAATAACTTACTTTTCAAAACCAGTGAAACAAAGACAGTGAAAGAGAGAGAAATTCTTACAAAATTCGTTCAGGGGCTGTGATGCAACCTGGATTGACCATATCTAGACCCACAGCTGATTGAGACATAAGGGTGGACACTCTTGGGGCTGAGAGGTTCGGTGAGGTTGGGTGAGCCAACGCAGACCCTTTCAAGTAATACTGCATGGTACCCATCCCATGGGTCCCAAATCTCCAGGTTCAAGGGCATCTTCCTACATCGAAAACAGGCATGAGAAACCCAGAAGATGGTACACCGTGTGATCGGGAAAGGTTTCTAAAACGCACCTCATTTCTCATCTCCTTGGCTCGGGTTCGCCATTCCAGCTGATTTACTAGCCATCTCCCTCCTTGGAGAATCAGCACCTTTAACCTCCTGTTCCGTACAGGTTGCAATTTGTCCTGAGGATGAACGGGAAGAGGGGGAACCAATGAGAGACTAGCTCTAGGGGTTGGGACAGGCACAGGTCACTCTATTTTCCCATCAGGAAGAAGAATTAAGCACAAGCTCAGCCTGCCCCCCAGAACCAGAAGAGGGCCTGAAGCAATCCTGCGCTTTTGCGGCCAGCTCCCAAAAAAGCCAGTTGAAAAATGGAGCTCAGGGGCACTGCAATTCACAAACCTGCAGAGTTTTAAATGATACCTCTCGTCCACAAATATATTAAGGGAAGGCAACGAAGAGGCTTTGAAAGCAAGGCAGCATTGCAGGAAACAGATTTCAGGAGGTAGATTCGAATCGCCTTGAAAGCACATGAAAAGCGGCAAAACGTGGACAATGATGCCCTTGGCCAAAAAGGGCGTATGCGTTTTTTCCTGAATATATTCAGAAAAAAACGCATACGCCCTTTTTGGCCAACCAAGCAACCTGGAAAGGCAAATCAGTGCTCCAAAGAAGTCTCGCTTCCCAGCGGGCAAAAGGGCCATGCGGAAAAAAGTGTCCAAACCAGAAATGCAGGACCGGCCATGGAGAAATGGGAGCCTTGCTACGCTGATGGGTGGGATGTAAATTGCCAACAGCCACTCTGGAGAAGTGTACGGTGTGTTCTGAAACATCTAAAAAACACAGCTTGGAGAGCATAGGGCACTTCCACTCATGGGCGTATAAATTGGGAAAACTAAAAATCAGCAAGACACAGGCACCCCAAAGTTTAGGGCTGCTCTGTTGACAAGAACCCCCACTTCATTACACCTTAAATATCCTAGGAAAGAGAAAAATGGATAAAGAAGTTGTGGTCCTCATGTACAATGGAATATCACTCAGCCATGAAATCAACGTCATAAGGCTAGTAGCAGCACGATGAGTGGATTTAGGTACGACGATTCTAAGTGAAATAAGTCACACAGAAAAAGACACTTATCCTAAGATATCACTTCTAGAGGGAATGTAAAAACCGCTACACTTGAACTGAATTGCAAAACAGAACAGAGTCACACGTTTAGGAAACACACTATGGCTGCTGAACGGGACAGGTGAGGTGGGGTGATGCATAAAACAAGGGTTTCAAATTAGCTCAGATACCGTTCCATAAACCCAATATGTAATAGACAAGACCTATTCCTTTTTCAGTGTACTGGACTCAACACCCCCTATTCACCGCACAAGAATATATCTGACTAGTAAGAATCTTCAAACCTATGTATTGATATCTCTCTGTAAGTGAGTCAAGGGGGTGCAAAGCGTCATAAACACAGCCGTGAAAAGCAGCTCAACCTCATTATAAAAATAAATTAATTTTCAAAACCAGTGAAACAAAGACAGTGAAAGAGAGAGAAATTCTTGCAAAATTTGTTCAGGGGCTGTGATGCAACCTGGAATGACCATATCTAGACCCACAGCTGATTGAGACATAAGGGTGGACACTCTTGGGGCTGAGAGGTTCGGTGAGGTTGGGTGAGCCAACGCAGACCCTTTCAACTAATACTGCATGGTACCCATCCCATGGGTCCCAAATCTCCAGGTTCAAGGGCATCTTCCTACATCGAAAACAGGCATGAGAAACCCAGAAGATGGTACACTGTGTGATCGGGAAAGGTTTCTAAAACGCACCTCATTTCTCATCTCCTTGGCTCGGGTTCGCCATTCCAGCCAATTTACTAGCCATCTCCCTCCTTGGAGAATCAGCACCTTTAACCTCCTGTTCCGTACAGGTTGCAAATTGTCCTGAGGATGAACGGGAAGAGGGGGAACCAATGAGAGACTAGCTCTAGGTGTTGGGACAGGCACAGGTCACTCTATTTTCCCATCAGGAAGAAGAATTAAGCACAAGCTCAGCCTGCCCCCCAGAACCAGAAGAGGGCCTGAAGCAATCCTGCGCTTTTGCGGCCAGCTCCCAAAAAAGCCAGTTGAAAAATGGAGCTCAGAGGCACTGCAATTCACAAACCTGCAGAGTTTTAAATGATACCTCTCGTCCACAAATATATTAAGGGAAGGCAACGAAGAGGCTTTGAAAGCAAGGCAGCATTGCAGGAAACAGATTTCAGGAGGTAGATTCGAATCGCCTTGAAAGCACATGAAAAGCGGCAAAACGTGGACAATGATGCCCTTGGCCAAAAAGGGCGTATGCGTTTTTTCCTGAATATATTCAGGAAAAAACGCATACGCCCTTTTTGGCCAACCAAGCAACCTGGAAAGGCCAATCAGCGCTCCAAAGAAGTCTCGCTTCCCAGCGGGCAAAAGGGCCATGCGGAAAAAAGTGTCCAAACCAGAAATGCAGGACCGGCCATGGAGAAATGGGAGCCTTGCTACGCTGATGGGTGGGATGTAAATTGCCAACAGCCACTCTGGAGAAGTGTACGGTGTGTTCTGAAACATCTAAAAAACACAGCTTGGAGAGCATAGGGCACTTCCACTCATGGGCGTATAAATTGGGAAAACGAAAAATCAGCAAGACACAGGCACCCCAAAGTTTAGGGCTGCTCTGTTGACAAGAACCCCCACTTCATTACACCTTAAATATCCTAGGAAAGAGAAAAATGGATAAAGAAGTTGTGGTCCTCATGTACAATGGAATATCACTCAGCCATGAAATCAACGTCATAAGGCTAGTAGCAGCACGATGAGTGGATTTAGGTACGACGATTATAAGTGAAATAAGTCACACAGAAAAAGACACTTATCATAAGATATCACTTATAGAGGGAATGTAAAAACCGCTACACTTGAACTGAATTACAAAAGAGAACAGAGTCACACGTTTAGGAAACACACTATGGCTGCTGAACGGGACAGGTGAGGTGGGGTGATGCATAAAACAAGGGTTTCAAATTAGCTCAGATACCGTTCCATAAACCCAATATGTAATAGACAAGACCTATTCCTTTTTCAGTGTACTGGACTCAACACCCCCTATTCACCACACAAGAATATATCTGACTAGTAAGAATCTTCAAACCTATGTATTGATATCTCTCTGTAAGTGAGGCAAGGGGGTGTAAAGCGGCATAAACACAGCCGTGAAAAGCAGCTAAACCCCATTATAAAAATAACTTACTTTTCAAAACCAGTGAAACAAAGACAGTGAAAGAGAGAGAAATTCTTACAAAATTCGTTCAGGGGCTGTGATGCAACCTGGATTGACCATATCTAGACCCACAGCTGATTGAGACATAAGGGTGGACACTCTTGGGGCTGAGAGGTTCGGTGAGGTTGGGTGAGCCAACGCAGACCCTTTCAAATAATACTGCATGGTACCCATCCCATGGGTCCCAAATCTCCAGGTTCAAGGGCATCTTCCTACATCGAAAACAGGCATGAGAAACCCAGAAGATGGTACACCGTGTGATCGGGAAAGGTTTCTAAAACGCACCTCATTTCTCATCTCCTTGGCTCGGGTTCGCCATTCCAGCCGATTTACTAGCCATCTCCCTCCTTGGAGAATCAGCACCTTTAACCTCCTGTTCCGTACAGGTTGCAATTTGTCCTGAGGATGAACGGGAAGAGGGGGAACCAATGAGAGACTAGCTCTAGGGGTTGGGACAGGCACAGGTCACTCTATTTTCCCATCAGGAAGAAGAATTAAGCACAAGCTCAGCCTGCCCCCCAGAACCAGAAGAGGGCCTGAAGCAATCCTGCGCTTTTGCGGCCAGCTCCCAAAAAAGCCAGTTGAAAAATGGAGCTCAGGGGCACTGCAATTCACAAACCTGCAGAGTTTTAAATGATACCTCTCGTCCACAAATATATTAAGGGAAGGCAACGAAGAGGCTTTGAAAGCAAGGCAGCATTGCAGGAAACAGATTTCAGGAGGTAGATTCGAATCGCCTTGAAAGCACATGAAAAGTGGCAAAACGTGGACAATGATGCCCTTGGCCAAAAAGGGCGTATGCGTTTTTTCCTGAATATATTCAGGAAAAAACGCATACGCCCTTTTTGGCCAACCAAGCAACCTGGAAAGGCAAATCAGTGCTCCAAAGAAGTCTCGCTTCCCAGCGGGCAAAAGGGCCATGCGGAAAAAAGTGTCCAAACCAGAAATGCAGGACCGGCCATGGAGAAATGGGAGCCTTGCTACGCTGATGGGTGGGATGTAAATTGCCAACAGCCACTCTGGAGAAGTGTACGGTGTGTTCTGAAACATCTAAAAAACACAGCTTGGAGAGCATAGGGCACTTCCACTCATGGGCGTATAAATTGGGAAAACTAAAAATCAGCAAGACACAGGCACCCCAAAGTTTAGGGCTGCTCTGTTGACAAGAACCCCCACTTCATTACACCTTAAATATCCTAGGAAAGAGAAAAATGGATAAAGAAGTTGTGGTCCTCATGTACAATGGAATATCACTCAGCCATGAAATCAACGTCATAAGGCTAGTAGCAGCACGATGAGTGGATTTAGGTACGACGATTCTAAGTGAAATAAGTCACACAGAAAAAGACACTTATCCTAAGATATCACTTAGAGAGGGAATGTAAAAACCGTTACACTTGAACTGAATTACAAAAGAGAACAGAGTCACACGTTTAGGAAACACACTATGGCTGCTGAACGGGACAGGTGAGGTGGGGTGATGCATAAAACAAGGGTTTCAAATTAGCTCAGATACCGTTCCATAAACCCAATATGTAATAGACAAGACCTATTCCTTTTTCAGTGTACTGGACTCAACACCCCCTATTCACCGCACAAGAATATATCTGACTAGTAAGAATCTTCAAACCTATGTATTGATATCTCTCTGTAAGTGAGGCAAGGGGGTGTAAAGCGGCATAAACACAGCCGTGAAAAGCAGCTAAACCCCATTATAAAAATAACTTACTTTTCAAAACCAGTGAAACAAAGACAGTGAAAGAGAGAGAAATTCTTACAAAATTCGTTCAGGGGCTGTGATGCAACCTGATTGACCATATCTAGACCCACAGCTGATTGAGACATAAGGGTGGACACTCTTGGGGCTGAGAGGTTCGGTGTGGTTGGGTGAGCCAACGCAGACCCTTTCAAGTAATACTGCATGGTACCCATCCCATGGGTCCCAAATCTCCAGGTTCAAGGGCATCTTCCTACATCGAAAACAGGCATGAGAAACCCAGAAGATGGTACACCGTGTGATCGGGAAAGGTTTCTAAAACGCACCTCATTTCTCATCTCCTTGGCTCGGGTTCGCCATTCCAGCCGATTTACTAGCCATCTCCCTCCTTGGAGAATCAGCACCTTTAACCTCCTGTTCCGTACAGGTTGCAATTTGTCCTGAGGATGAACGGGAAGAGGGGGAACCAATGAGAGACTAGCTCTAGGGGTTGGGACAGGCACAGGTCACTCTATTTTCCCATCAGGAAGAAGAATTAAGCACAAGCTCAGCCTGCCCCCCAGAACCAGAAGAGGGCCTGAAGCAATCCTGCGCTTTTGCGGCCAGCTCCCAAAAAAGCCAGTTGAAAAATGGAGCTCAGGGGCACTGCAATTCACAAACCTGCAGAGTTTTAAATGATACCTCTCGTCCACAAATATATTAAGGGAAGGCAACGAAGAGGCTTTGAAAGCAAGGCAGAATTGCAGGAAACAGATTTCAGGAGGTAGATTCGAATCGCCATGAAAGCACATGAAAAGCGGCAAAACCTGGACAATGATGCCCTTGGCCAAAAAGGGCGTATGCGTTTTTTCCTGAATATATTCAGGAAAAAACGCATACACCCTTTTTGGCCAACCAAGCAACCTGGAAAGGCAAATCAGCGCTCCAAAGAAGTCTCGCTTCCCAGCGGGCAAAAGGGCCATGCGGAAAAAAGCGTCCAAACCAGAAATGCAGGACCAGCCATGGAGAAATGGGAGCCTTGCTACGCTGATGGGTGGGATGTAAATTGCCAACAGCCACTCTGGAGAAGTGTACGGTGTGTTCTGAAACATCTAAAAAACACAGCTTGGAGAGCATAGGGCACTTCCACTCATGGGCGTATAAATTGGGAAAACTAAAAATCAGCAAGACACAGGCACCCCAAAGTTTAGGGCTGCTCTGTTGACAAGAACCCCCACTTCATTACACCTTAAATATCCTAGGAAAGAGAAAAATGGATAAAGAAGTTGTGGTCCTCATGTACAATGGAATATCACTCAGCCATGAAATCAACGTCATAAGGCTAGTAGCAGCACGATGAGTGGATTTAGGTACGACGATTCTAAGTGAAATAAGTCACACAGAAAAAGACACTTATCCTAAGATATCACTTAGAGAGGGAATGTAAAAACCGCTACACTTGAACTGAATTACAAAACAGAACAGAGTCACACGTTCAGAAAACACACGATGGCTGCTGAACGGGAAAGGTGAGGTGGGGTGATGCATAAAACAAGGGTTTCAAATTAGCTCAGATACCGTTCCATAAGCCCAAAATGTAGTAGACAAGACCTACTCCTTGCTCAGTGAACTGGACTCAACACCCCCTATTCACCGCACAAGAATATATCTGACTAGTAAGAATCTTCAAACCTATGTATTGATATCTCTCTGTAAGTGAGGCAAGGGGGTGTAAAGCGGCATAAACACAGCCGTGAAAAGCAGCTAAACCCCATTATAAAAATAACTTACTTTTCAAAACCAGTGAAACAAAGACAGTGAAAGAGAGAGAAATTCTTACAAAATTCGTTCAGGGGCTGTGATGCAACCTGGATTGACTATATCTAGACCCACAGCTGATTGAGACATAAGGGTGGACACTCTTGGGGCTGAGAGGTTCGGTGAGGTTGGGTGAGCCAACGCAGACCCTTTCAAGTAATACTGCATGGTACCCATCCCATGGGTCCCAAATCTCCAGGTTCAAGGGCATCTTCCTACATCGAAAACAGGCATGAGAAACCCAGAAGATGGTACACCGTGTGATCGGGAAAGGTTTCTAAAACGCACCTCATTTCTCATCTCCTTGGCTCGGGTTCGCCATTCCAGCTGATTTACTAGCCATCTCCCTCCTTGGAGAATCAGCACCTTTAACCTCCTGTTCCGTACAGGTTGCAATTTGTCCTGAGGATGAACGGGAAGAGGGGGAACCAATGAGAGACTAGCTCTAGGGGTTGGGACAGGCACAGGTCACTCTATTTTCCCATCAGGAAGAAGAATTAAGCACAAGCTCAGCCTGCCCCCCAGAACCAGAAGAGGGCCTGAAGCAATCCTGCGCTTTTGCGACCAGCTCCCAAAAAAGCCAGTTGAAAAATGGAGCTCAGGGGCACTGCAATTCACAAACCTGCAGAGTTTTAAATGATACCTCTCGTCCACAAATATATTAAGGGAAGGCAACGAAGAGGCTTTGAAAGCAAGGCAGCATTGCAGGAAACAGATTTCAGGAGGTAGATTCGAATCGCCTTGAAAGCACATGAAAAGCGGCAAAACGTGGACAATGATGCCCTTGGCCAAAAAGGGCGTATGCGTTTTTTCCTGAATATATTCAGGAAAAAACGCATACGCCCTTTTTGGCCAACCAAGCAACCTGGAAAGGCAAATCAGCGCTCCAAAGAAGTCTCGCTTCCCAGCGGGCAAAAGGGCCATGCGGAAAAAAGTGTCCAAACCAGAAATGCAGGACCGGCCATGGAGAAATGGGAGCCTTGCTACGCTGATGGGTGGGATGTAAATTGCCAACAGCCACTCTGGAGAAGTGTACGGTGTGTTCTGAAACATCTAAAAAACACAGCTTGGAGAGCATAGGGCACTTCCACTCATGGGCGTATAAATTGGGAAAACTAAAAATCAGCAAGACACAGGCACCCCAAAGTTTAGGGCTGCTCTGTTGACAAGAACCCCCACTTCATTACACCTTAAATATCCTAGGAAAGAGAAAAATGGATAAAGAAGTTGTGGTCCTCATGTACAATGGAATATCACTCAGCCATGAAATCAACGTCATAAGGCTAGTAGCAGCACGATGAGTGGATTTAGGTACGACGATTCTAAGTGAAATAAGTCACACAGAAAAAGACACTTATCATAAGATATCACTTAGAGAGGGAATGTAAAAACCGCTACACTTGAACTGAATTACAAAAGAGAACAGAGTCACACGTTTAGGAAACACACTATGGCTGCTGAACGGGACAGGTGAGGTGGGGTGATGCATAAAACAAGGGTTTCAAATTAGCTCAGATACCGTTCCATAAACCCAATATGTAATAGACAAGACCTATTCCTTTTTCAGTGTACTGGACTCAACACCCCCTATTCACCGCACAAGAATATATCTGACTAGTAAGAATCTTCAAACCTATGTATTGATATCTCTCTGTAAGTGAGGCAAGGGGGTGTAAAGCGGCATAAACACAGCCGTGAAAAGCAGCTAAACCCCATTATAAAAATAACTTACTTTTCAAAACCAGTGAAACAAAGACAGTGAAAGAGAGAGAAATTCTTACAAAATTCGTTCAGGGGCTGTGATGCAACCTGGATTGACCATATCTAGACCCACAGCTGATTGAGACATAAGGGTGGACACTCTTGGGGCTGAGAGGTTCGGTGAGGTTGGGTGAGCCAACGCAGACCCTTTCAAGTAATACTGCATGGTACCCATCCCATGGGTCCCAAATCTCCAGGTTCAAGGGCATCTTCCTACATCGAAAACAGGCATGAGAAACCCAGAAGATGGTACACCGTGTGATCGGGAAAGGTTTCTAAAACGCACCTCATTTCTCATCTCCTTGGCTCGGGTTCGCCATTCCAGCCGATTTAATAGCCATCTCCCTCCTTGGAGAATCAGCACCTTTAACCTCCTGTTCCGTACAGGTTGCAATTTGTCCTGAGGATGAACGGGAAGAGGGGGAACCAATGAGAGACTAGCTCTAGGGGTTGGGACAGGCACAGGTCACTCTATTTTCCCATCAGGAAGAAGAATTAAGCACAAGCTCAGCCTGCCCCCCAGAACCAGAAGAGGGCCTGAAGCAATCCTGCGCTTTTGCGGCCAGCTCCCAAAAAAGCCAGTTGAAAAATGGAGCTCAGGGGCACTGCAATTCACAAACCTGCAGAGTTTTAAATGATACCTCTCGTCCACAAATATATTAAGGGAAGGCAACGAAGAGGCTTTGAAAGCAAGGCAGCATTGCAGGAAACAGATTTCAGGAGGTAGATTCGAATCGCCTTGAAAGCACATGAAAAGCGGCAAAACGTGGACAATGATGCCCTTGGCCAAAAAGGGCTTATGCGTTTTTTCCTGAATATATTCAGGAAAAAACGCATACGCCCTTTTTGGCCAACCAAGCAACCTGGAAAGGCAAATCAGCGCTCCAAAGAAGTCTCGCTTCCCAGCGGGCAAAAGGGCCATGCGGAAAAAAGTGTCCAAACCAGAAATGCAGGACCGGCCATGGAGAAATGGGAGCCTTGCTACGCTGATGGGTGGGATGTAAATTGCCAACAGCCACTCTGGAGAAGTGTACGGTGTGTTCTGAAACATCTAAAAAACACAGCTTGGAGAGCATAGGGCACTTCCACTCATGGGCGTATAAATTGGGAAAACTAAAAATCAGCAAGACACAGGCACCCCAAAGTTTAGGGCTGCTCTGTTGACAAGAACCCCCACTTCATTACACCTTAAATATCCTAGGAAAGAGAAAAATGGATAAAGAAGTTGTGGTCCTCATGTACAATGGAATATCACTCAGCCATGAAATCAACGTCATAAGGCTAGTAGCAGCACGATGAGTGGATTTAGGTACGACGATTCTAAGTGAAATAAGTCACACAGAAAAAGACACTTATCATAAGATATCACTTAGAGAGGGAATGTAAAAACCGCTACACTTGAACTGAATTACAAAAGAGAACAGAGTCACACGTTTAGGAAACACACTATGGCTGCTGAACGGGACAGGTGAGGTGGGGTGATGCATAAAACAAGGGTTTCAAATTAGCTCAGATACCGTTCCATAAACCCAATATGTAATAGACAAGACCTATTCCTTTTTCAGTGTACTGGACTCAACACCCCCTATTCACCGCACAAGAATATATCTGACTAGTAAGAATCTTCAAACCTATGTATTGATATCTCTCTGTAAGTGAGGCAAGGGGGTGTAAAGCGGCATAAACACAGCCGTGAAAAGCAGCTAAACCCCATTATAAAAATAACTTACTTTTCAAAACCAGTGAAACAAAGACAGTGAAAGAGAGAGAAATTCTTACAAAATTCGTTCAGGGGCTGTGATGCAACCTGGATTGACCATATCTAGACCCACAGCTGATTGAGACATAAGGGTGGACACTCTTGGGGCTGAGAGGTTCGGTGAGGTTGGGTGAGCCAACGCAGACCCTTTCAAGTAATACTGCATGGTACCCATCCCATGGGTCCCAAATCTCCAGGTTCAAGGGCATCTTCCTACATCGAAAACAGGCATGAGAAACCCAGAAGATGGTACACCGTGTGATCGGGAAAGGTTTCTAAAACGCACCTCATTTCTCATCTCCTTGGCTCGGGTTCGCCATTCCAGCCGATTTACTAGCCATCTCCCTCCTTGGAGAATCAGCACCTTTAACCTCCTGTTCCGTACAGGTTGCAATTTGTCCTGAGGATGAACGGGAAGAGGGGGAACCAATGAGAGACTAGCTCTAGGGGTTGGGACAGGCACAGGTCACTCTATTTTCCCATCAGGAAGAAGAATTAACCACAAGCTCAGCCTGCCCCCCAGAACCGGAAGAGGGCCTGAAGCAATCCTGCACTTTTGCGGCCAGCTCACAAAAAAGCGACTGGAAAAATGGAGCTCAGGGGCACTGCAATTCACAAACCTGCAGAGTTATAAATGATAACTCTCGTCCACAAATATATTGAGGGAAGGCAACGAAGAGGCTTTGAACGCAAGGCAGAATTGCAGGAAACAGATTTCAGGAGGTAGATTCGAATCGCCTTGAAAGCACATGAAAAGCGGCAAAACGTGGACAATGATGCCCTTGTTCAAAAAGGGCGTATGCGTTTTTTCCTGAATATATTCAGGAAAAAACGCATACGCCCTTTTTGGCCAACCAAGCCACCTGGAAAGGCAAATCAGCGCTCCAAAGAAGTCTGGCTTCCCAGCGGGCAAAAGGGCCATGCGGAAAAAAGTGTCCAAACCAGAAATGCAGGACCGGCCATGGAGAAATGGGAGCCTTGCTACGCTGATGGGCGGGATGTAAATTGCCAACAGCCACTCTGGAGAAGCGTACGGTGTGTCCTGAAACATCTAAAAAACACAGCTTGGAGAGCATAGGGCACTTCCACTCATGGGCGTATAAATTGGGAAAACTAAAAATCAGCAAGACACAGGCACCCCAAAGTTTAGGGCTGCTCTGTTGACAAAAACCCCCACTTCATTACACCTTAAATATCCTAGGAAAGAGAAAAGTGGATAAAGAATTTGTGGTCCTCATGCACAATGGAATATCACTCAGCCATGAAATCATCGTCATAAGGCTAGTAGCAGCACGATGAGTGGATTTAGGTACGACGATTCTAAGTGAAATAAGTCACACAGAACAAGACACTTATCATAAGAAATCACTTATAGAGGGAATGTAAAAACCGCTACACTTGAACTGAATTACAAAACAGAACAGAGTCACACGTTCAGAAAACACACGATGGCTGCTGAACGGGAAAGGTGAGGTGGGGTGATGCATAAAACAAGGGTTTCAAATTAGCTCAGATACCGTTCCATAAACCCAATATGTAGTAGACAAGACCTACTCCTTGCTCAGTGAACTGGACTCAACACCCCCTATTCACCGCACAAGAATATATCTGACTAGTAAGAATCTTCAAACCTATGTATTGATATCTCTCTGTAAGTGAGTCAAGGGGGTGTAAAGTGGCATAAACACAGCCGTGAAAAGCAGCTAAACCCCATTATAAAAATAAATTACTTTTCAAAACCCGTGAAACAAAGACAGTGAAAGAGAGAGAAATTCTTACAAAATTCGTTCAGGGGCTGTGATGCAACCTGGATTGACCATATCTAGACCCACAGCTGATTGAGACATAAGGGTGGACACTCTTGGGGCTCAGAGGTTTGGTGAGGTTGCATGAACCAACGCAGACCCTTTCAAGTAATACTGCATGGTACCCATCCCATGGGTCCCAAATCTCCAGGTTCAAGGGCATCTTCCTACGTCGAAAACAGGCATGAGAAACCCAGAAGATGGTACACCGTGTGATCGGGAAAGGTTTCTAAAACGCAACTCATTTCTCATCTCCTTGTGCTCGGGTTCGCCATTCCAGCCGCTTTACTAGCCATCTCCCTCCTTGGAGAATCAGCACCTTTAACCTCCTGTTCCGTACAGGTGGCAATTTGTCCTGAGGATGAACGGGAAGAGGGGGAACCAATGAGAGACTAGCTCTAGGTGTTGGGACAGGCACAGGTCACTCTATTTTCCCATCAGGAAGAAGAATTAACCACAAGCTCAGCCTGCCCCCCAGAATCGGAAGAGTGCCTGAAGCAATTCTGCACTTTTGCGGCCAGCTCCCAAAAAAGCGACTGGAAAAATGGAGCTCAGGGGCAGTGCAATTCACAAACCTGCAGAGTTATAAATGATAACTCTCGTCCACAAATATATTGAGGGAAGGCAACGAAGAGGCTTTGAAAGCAAGGCAGAATTGCAGGAAACAGATTTCAGGAGGTAGATTCGAATCGCTTTGAAAGCACATGAAAAGCGGCAAAACGTGGACAATGATGCCCTTGGCCAAAAAGGGCGTATGCGTCTTTTCCTGAATATATTCAGGAAAAAACGCATACGCCCTTTTTGGCCAACCAAGCCACCTGGAAAGGCAAATCAGCGCTCCAAAGAAGTCTGGCTTCCCAGCGGGCAAAAGGGCCATGCGGAAAAAAGTGTCCAAACCAGAAATGCAGGACCGGCCATGGAGAAATGGGAGCCTTGCAACGCTGATGCGCGGGATGTAAATTGCCAGCAGCCACTCTGGAGAAGCGTACGGTGTGTCCTGAAACATCTAAAAAACACAGCTTGGAGAGCATAGGGCACTTCCACTCATGGGCGTATAAATTGGGAAAACTAAAAATCAGCAAGACACAGGCACCTCAAAGTTTAGGGCTGCTCTGTTGACAAGAACCCCCACTTCATTACACCTTAAATATCCTAGGAAAGAGAAAAGTGGATAAAGAAGTTGTGGTCCTCATGCACAATGGAATATCACTCAGCCATGTAATCATCGTCATAAGGCTAGTAGCAGCACGATGAGTGGATTTAGGTACGACGATTCTAAGTGAAATAAGTCACACAGAAAAAGACACTTATCATAAGAAATCACTTATAGAGGGAATGTAAAAACCGCTACACTTGAACTGAATTACAAAACAGAACAGAGTCACACGTTCAGAAAACACACGATGGCTGCTGAACGGGAAAGGTGAGGTGGGGTGATGCATAAAACAAGGGTTTCAAATTAGCTCAGATACCGTTTCCATAAACCCAATATGTAGTAGACAAGACCTACTCCTTGCTCAGTGAACTGGACTCAACACCCCCTATTCACCGCACAAGAATATATCTGACTAGTAAGAATCTTCAAACCTATGTATTGATATCTCTCTGTAAGTGAGTCAAGGGGGTGTAAAGCGGCATAAACACAGCCGTGAAAAGCAGCTAAACCCCATTATAAAAATAAATTACTTTTCAAAACCCGTGAAACAAAGACAGTGAAAGAGAGAGAAATTCTTACAAAATTCGTTCAGGGGCTGTGATGCAACCTGGATTGACCATATCTAGACCCACAGCTGATTGAGACATAAGGGTGGACACTCTTGGGGCTTAGAGGTTTGGTGAGGTTGCATGAGCCAACGCAGACCCTTTCAAGTAATACTGCATGGTACCCATCCCATGGGTCCCAAATCTCCAGGTTCAAGGGCATCTTCCTACGTCGAAAACAGGCATGAGAAACCCAGAAGATGGTACACCGTGTGATCGGGAAAGGTTTCTAAAACGCACCTCATTTCTCATCTCCTTGTGCTCGGGTTCGCCATTCCAGCCGCTTTACTAGCCATCTCCCTCCTTGGAGAATCAGCACCTTTAACCTCCTGTTCCGTACAGGTGGCAATTTGTCCTGAGGATGAACGGGAAGAGGGGGAACCAATGAGAGACTAGCTCTAGGGGTTGGGACAGGCACAGGTCACTCTATTTTCCCATCAGGAAGAAGAATTAACCACAAGCTCAGCCTGCCCCCCAGAACCAGAAGAGGGCCTGAAGCAATCCTGCACTTTTGCGGCCAGCTCACAAAAAAGCGACTGGAAAAATGGAGCTCAGGGGCACTGCAATTCACAAACCTGCAGAGTTATAAATGATAACTCTCGTCCACAAATATATTGAGGGAAGGCAACGAAGAGGCTTTGAACGCAAGGCAGAATTGCAGGAAACAGATTTCAGGAGGTAGATTCGAATCGCCTTGAAAGCACATGAAAAGCGGCAAAACGTGGACAATGATGCCCTTGTTCAAAAAGGGCGTATGCGTTTTTTCCTGAATATATTCAGGAAAAAACGCATACGCCCTTTTTGGCCAACCAAGCCACCTGGAAAGGCAAATCAGCGCTCCAAAGAAGTCTGGCTTCCCAGCGGGCAAAAGGGCCATGCGGAAAAAAGTGTCCAAACCAGAAATGCAGGACCGGCCATGGAGAAATGGGAGCCTTGCTACGCTGATGGGCGGGATGTAAATTGCCAACAGCCAATCTGGAGAAGCGTACGGTGTGTCCTGAAACATCTAAAAAACACAGCTTGGAGAGCATAGGGCACTTCCACTCATGGGCGTATAAATTGGGAAAACTAAAAATCAGCAAGACACAGGCACCCCAAAGTTTAGGGCTGCTCTGTTGACAAGAACCCCCACTTCATTACACCTTAAATATCCTAGGAAAGAGAAAAGTGGATAAAGAAGTTGTGGTCCTCATGCACAATGGAATATCACTCAGCCATGAAATCATCGTCATAAGGCTAGTAGCAGCACGATGAGTGGATTTAGGTACGACGAATCTAAGTGAAATAAGTCACACAGAAAAAGACACTTATCATAAGAAATCACTTATAGAGGGAATGTAAAAACCGCTACACTTGAACTGAATTACAAAACAGAACAGAGTCACACGTTCAGAAAACACACGATGGCTGCTGAACGGGAAAGGTGAGGTGGGGTGATGCATAAAACAAGGGTTTCAAATTAGCTCAGATACCGTTCCATAAACCCAATATGTAGTAGACAAGACCTACTCCTTGCTCAGTGAACTGGACTCAACACCCCCTATTCACCGCACAAGAATATATCTGACTAGTAAGAATCTTCAAACCTATGTATTGATATCTCTCTGTAAGTGAGTCAAGGGGGTGTAAAGTGGCATAAACACAGCCGTGAAAAGCAGCTAAACCCCATTATAAAAATAAATTACTTTTCAAAACCCGTGAAACAAAGACCGTGAAAGAGAGAGAAATTCTTACAAAATTCGTTCAGGGGCTGTGATGCAACCTGGATTGACCATATCTAGAACCACAGCTGATTGAGACATAAGGGTGGACACTCTTGGGGCTCAGAGGTTTGGTGAGGTTGCATGAGCCAACGCAGACCCTTTCAAGTAATACTGCATGGTACCCATCCCATGGGTCCCAAATCTCCAGGTTCAAGGGCATCTTCCTACGTCGAAAACAGCCATGAGAAACCCAGAAGATGGTACACCGTGTGACCGGGAAAGTTTTCTAAAACGCACCTCATTTCTCATCTCCTTGTGCTCGGGTTCGCCATTCCAGCCGCTTTACTAGCCATCTCCCTCCTTGGAGAATCAGCACCTTTAACCTCCTGTTCCGTACAGGTGGCAATTTGTCCTGAGGATGAACGGGAAGAGGGGGAACCAATGAGAGACTAGCTCTAGGGGTTGGGACAGGCACAGGTCACTCTATTTTCCCATCAGGAAGAAGAATTAACCACAAGCTCAGCCTGCCCCCCAGAATCGGAAGAGGGCCTGAAGCAATTCTGCACTTTTGCGGCCAGCTCCCAAAAAAGCGACTGGAAAAATGGAGCTCAGGGGCAGTGCAATTCACAAACCTGCAGAGTTATAAATGATAACTCTCGTCCACAAATATATTGAGGGAAGGCAACGAAGAGGCTTTGAAAGCAAGGCAGAATTGCAGGAAACAGATTTCAGGAGGTAGATTCGAATCGCCTTGAAAGCACATGAAAAGCGGCAAAACGTGGACAATGATGCCCTTGTTCAAAAAGGGCGTATGCGTTTTTTCCTGAATATATTCAGGAAAAAACGCATACGCCCTTTTTGGCCAACCAAGCCACCTGGAAAGGCAAATCAGCGCTCCAAAGAAGTCTGGCTTCCCAGCGGGCAAAAGGGCCATGCGGAAAAAAGTGTCCAAACCAGAAATGCAGGACCGGCCATGGAGAAATGGGAGCCTTGCTACGCTGATGGGCGGGATGTAAATTGCCAACAGCCACTCTGGAGAAGCGTACGGTGTGTCCTGAAACATCTAAAAAACACAGCTTGGAGAGCATAGGGCACTTCCACTCATGGGCGTATAAATTGGGAAAACTAAAAATCAGCAAGACACAGGCACCCCAAAGTTTAGGGCTGCTCTGTTGACAAGAACCCCCACTTCATTACACCTTAAATATCCTAGGAAAGAGAAAAGTGGATAAAGAATTTGTGGTCCTCATGCACAATGGAATATCACTCAGCCATGAAATCATCGTCATAAGGCTAGTAGCAGCACGATGAGTGGATTTAGGTACGACGATTCTAAGTGAAATAAGTCACACAGAACAAGACACTTATCATAAGAAATCACTTATAGAGGGAATGTAAAAACCGCTACACTTGAACTGAATTACAAAACAGAACAGAGTCACACGTTCAGAAAACACACGATGGCTGCTGAACGGGAAAGGTGAGGTGGGGTGATGCATAAAACAAGGGTTTCAAATTAGCTCAGATACCGTTCCATAAACCCAATATGTAGTAGACAAGACCTACTCCTTGCTCAGTGAACTGGACTCAACACCCCCTATTCACCGCACAAGAATATATCTGACTAGTAAGAATCTTCAAACCTATGTATTGATATCTCTCTGTAAGTGAGTCAAGGGGGTGTAAAGTGGCATAAACACAGCCGTGAAAAGCAGCTAAACCCCATTATAAAAATAAATTACTTTTCAAAACCCGTGAAACAAAGACCGTGAAAGAGAGAGAAATTCTTACAAAATTCGTTCAGGGGCTGTGATGCAACCTGGATTGACCATATCTAGAACCACAGCTGATTGAGACATAAGGGTGGACACTCTTGGGGCTCAGAGGTTTGGTGAGGTTGCATGAGCCAACGCAGACCCTTTCAAGTAATACTGCATGGTACCCATCCCATGGGTCCCAAATCTCCAGGTTCAAGGGCATCTTCCTACGTCGAAAACAGCCATGAGAAACCCAGAAGATGGTACACCGTGTGACCGGGAAAGTTTTCTAAAACGCACCTCATTTCTCATCTCCTTGTGCTCGGGTTCGCCATTCCAGCCGCTTTACTAGCCATC
Source organism: Balaenoptera acutorostrata (assembly GCF_949987535.1). Taxonomy (NCBI): domain Eukaryota; kingdom Metazoa; phylum Chordata; class Mammalia; order Artiodactyla; family Balaenopteridae; genus Balaenoptera; species Balaenoptera acutorostrata. The sequence continues at coordinate 22,132 of NW_026645612.1, forward strand.
TCCCTCCTTGGAGAATCAGCACCTTTAACCTCCTGTTCCGTACAGGTGGCAATTTGTCCTGAGGATGAACGGGAAGAGGGGGAACCAATGAGAGACTAGCTCTAGGGGTTGGGACAGGCACAGGTCACTCTATTTTCCCATCAGGAAGAAGAATTAACCACAAGCTCAGCCTGCCCCCCAGAATCGGAAGAGGGCCTGAAGCAATTCTGCACTTTTGCGGCCAGCTCCCAAAAAAGCGACTGGAAAAATGGAGCTCAGGGGCAGTGCAATTCACAAACCTGCAGAGTTATAAATGATAACTCTCGTCCACAAATATATTGAGGGAAGGCAACGAAGAGGCTTTGAAAGCAAGGCAGAATTGCAGGAAACAGATTTCAGGAGGTAGATTCGAATCGCTTTGAAAGCACATGAAAAGCGGCAAAACGTGGACAATGATGCCCTTGGCCAAAAAGGGCGTATGCGTCTTTTCCTGAATATATTCAGGAAAAAACGCATACGCCCTTTTTGGCCAACCAAGCCACCTGGAAAGGCAAATCAGCGCTCCAAAGAAGTCTGGCTTCCCAGCGGGCAAAAGGGCCATGCGGAAAAAAGTGTCCAAACCAGAAATGCAGGACCGGCCATGGAGAAATGGGAGCCTTGCAACGCTGATGGGCGGGATGTAAATTGCCAGCAGCCACTCTGGAGAAGCGTACGGTGTGTCCTGAAACATCTAAAAAACACAGCTTGGAGAGCATAGGGCACTTCCACTCATGGGCGTATAAATTGGGAAAACTAAAAATCAGCAAGACACAGGCACCCCAAAGTTTAGGGCTGCTCTGTTGACAAGAACCCCCACTTCATTACACCTTAAATATCCTAGGAAAGAGAAAAGTGGATAAAGAAGTTGTGGTCCTCATGCACAATGGAATATCACTCAGCCATGAAATCATCTTCATAAGGCTAGTAGCAGCACGATGAGTGGATTTAGGTACGACGATTCTAAGTGAAATAAGTCACACAGAACAAGACACTTATCATAAGAAATCACTTATAGAGGGAATGTAAAAACCGCTACACTTGAACTGAATTACAAAACAGAACAGAGTCACACGTTCAGAAAACACACGATGGCTGCTGAACGGGAAAGGTGAGGTGGGGTGATGCATAAAACAAGGGTTTCAAATTAGCTCAGATACCGTTCCATAAACCCAATATGTAGTAGACAAGACCTACTCCTTGCTCAGTGAACTGGACTCAACACCCCCTATTCACCGCACAAGAATATATCTGACTAGTAAGAATCTTCAAACCTATGTATTGATATCTCTCTGTAAGTGAGTCAAGGGGGTGTAAAGCGACATAAACACAGCCGTGAAAAGCAGCTAAACCCCATTATAAAAATAAATTACTTTTCAAAACCCGTGAAACAAAGACAGTGAAAGAGAGAGAAATTCTTACAAAATTCGTTCAGGGGCTGTGATGCAACCTGGATTGACCATATCTAGACCCACAGCTGATTGAGACATAAGGGTGGACACTCTTGGGGCTTAGAGGTTTGGTGAGGTTGCCTGAGCCAACGCAGACCCTTTCAAGTAATACTGCATGGTACCCATCCCATGGGTCCCAAATCTCCAGGTTCAAGGGCATCTTCCTACGTCGAAAACAGGCATGAGAAACCCAGAAGATGGTACACCGTGTGATCGGGAAAGGTTTCTAAAACGCACCTCATTTCTCATCTCCTTGTGCTCGGGTTCGCCATTCCAGCCGCTTTACTAGCCATCTCCCTCCTTGGAGAATCAGCACCTTTAACCTCCTGTTCCGTACAGGTGGCAATTTGTCCTGAGGATGAACGGGAAGAGGGGGAACCAATGAGAGACTAGCTCTAGGGGTTGGGACAGGCACAGGTCACTCTATTTTCCCATCAGGAAGAAGAATTAACCACAAGCTCAGCCTGCCCCCCAGAATCGGAAGAGGGCCTGAAGCAATTCTGCACTTTTGCGGCCAGCTCCCAAAAAAGCGACTGGAAAAATGGAGCTCAGGGGCAGTGCAATTCACAAACCTGCAGAGTTATAAATGATAACTCTCGTCCACAAATATATTGAGGGAAGGCAACGAAGAGGCTTTGAAAGCAAGGCAGAATTGCAGGAAACAGATTTCAGGAGGTAGATTCGAATCGCTTTGAAAGCACATGAAAAGCGGCAAAACGTGGACAATGATGCCCTTGGCCAAAAAGGGCGTATGCGTCTTTTCCTGAATATATTCAGGAAAAAACGCATACGCCCTTTTTGGCCAACCAAGCCACCTGGAAAGGCAAATCAGCGCTCCAAAGAAGTCTGGCTTCCCAGCGGGCAAAAGGGCCATGCGGAAAAAAGTGTCCAAACCAGAAATGCAGGACCGGCCATGGAGAAATGGGAGCCTTGCAACGCTGATGGGCGGGATGTAAATTGCCAGCAGCCACTCTGGAGAAGCGTACGGTGTGTCCTGAAACATCTAAAAAACACAGCTTGGAGAGCATAGGGCACTTCCACTCATGGGCGTATAAATTGGGAAAACTAAAAATCAGCAAGACACAGGCACCCCAAAGTTTAGGGCTGCTCTGTTGACAAGAACCCCCACTTCATTACACCTTAAATATCCTAGGAAAGAGAAAAGTGGATAAAGAAGTTGTGGTCCTCATGCACAATGGAATATCACTCAGCCATGAAATCATCTTCATAAGGCTAGTAGCAGCACGATGAGTGGATTTAGGTACGACGATTCTAAGTGAAATAAGTCACACAGAACAAGACACTTATCATAAGAAATCACTTATAGAGGGAATGTAAAAACCGCTACACTTGAACTGAATTACAAAACAGAACAGAGTCACACGTTCAGAAAACACACGATGGCTGCTGAACGGGAAAGGTGAGGTGGGGTGATGCATAAAACAAGGGTTTCAAATTAGCTCAGATACCGTTCCATAAACCCAATATGTAGTAGACAAGACCTACTCCTTGCTCAGTGAACTGGACTCAACACCCCCTATTCACCGCACAAGAATATATCTGACTAGTAAGAATCTTCAAACCTATGTATTGATATCTCTCTGTAAGTGAGTCAAGGGGGTGTAAAGCGACATAAACACAGCCGTGAAAAGCAGCTAAACCCCATTATAAAAATAAATTACTTTTCAAAACCCGTGAAACAAAGACAGTGAAAGAGAGAGAAATTCTTACAAAATTCGTTCAGGGGCTGTGATGCAACCTGGATTGACCATATCTAGACCCACAGCTGATTGAGACATAAGGGTGGACACTCTTGGGGCTTAGAGGTTTGGTGAGGTTGCCTGAGCCAACGCAGACCCTTTCAAGTAATACTGCATGGTACCCATCCCATGGGTCCCAAATCTCCAGGTTCAAGGGCATCTTCCTACGTCGAAAACAGCCATGAGAAACCCAGAAGATGGTACACCGTGTGACCGGGAAAGTTTTCTAAAACGCACCTCATTTCTCATCTCCTTGTGCTCGGGTTCGCCATTCCAGCCGCTTTACTAGCCATCTCCCTCCTTGGAGAATCAGCACCTTTAACCTCCTGTTCCGTACAGGTGGCAATTTGTCCTGAGGATGAACGGGAAGAGGGGGAACCAATGAGAGACTAGCTCTAGGGGTTGGGACAGGCACAGGTCACTCTATTTTCCCATCAGGAAGAAGAATTAACCACAAGCTCAGCCTGCCCCCCAGAATCGGAAGAGGGCCTGAAGCAATTCTGCACTTTTGCGGCCAGCTCCCAAAAAAGCGACTGGAAAAATGGAGCTCAGGGGCAGTGCAATTCACAAACCTGCAGAGTTATAAATGATAACTCTCGTCCACAAATATATTGAGGGAAGGCAACGAAGAGGCTTTGAAAGCAAGGCAGAATTGCAGGAAACAGATTTCAGGAGGTAGATTCGAATCGCTTTGAAAGCACATGAAAAGCGGCAAAACGTGGACAATGATGCCCTTGGCCAAAAAGGGCGTATGCGTCTTTTCCTGAATATATTCAGGAAAAAACGCATACGCCCTTTTTGGCCAACCAAGCCACCTGGAAAGGCAAATCAGCGCTCCAAAGAAGTCTGGCTTCCCAGCGGGCAAAAGGGCCATGCGGAAAAAAGTGTCCAAACCAGAAATGCAGGACCGGCCATGGAGAAATGGGAGCCTTGCAACGCTGATGGGCGGGATGTAAATTGCCAGCAGCCACTCTGGAGAAGCGTACGGTGTGTCCTGAAACATCTAAAAAACACAGCTTGGAGAGCATAGGGCACTTCCACTCATGGGCGTATAAATTGGGAAAACTAAAAATCAGCAAGACACAGGCACCCCAAAGTTTAGGGCTGCTCTGTTGACAAGAACCCCCACTTCATTACACCTTAAATATCCTAGGAAAGAGAAAAGTGGATAAAGAAGTTGTGGTCCTCATGCACAATGGAATATCACTCAGCCATGAAATCATCTTCATAAGGCTAGTAGCAGCACGATGAGTGGATTTAGGTACGACGATTCTAAGTGAAATAAGTCACACAGAACAAGACACTTATCATAAGAAATCACTTATAGAGGGAATGTAAAAACCGCTACACTTGAACTGAATTACAAAACAGAACAGAGTCACACGTTCAGAAAACACACGATGGCTGCTGAACGGGAAAGGTGAGGTGGGGTGATGCATAAAACAAGGGTTTCAAATTAGCTCAGATACCGTTCCATAAACCCAATATGTAGTAGACAAGACCTACTCCTTGCTCAGTGAACTGGACTCAACACCCCCTATTCACCGCACAAGAATATATCTGACTAGTAAGAATCTTCAAACCTATGTATTGATATCTCTCTGTAAGTGAGTCAAGGGGGTGTAAAGCGACATAAACACAGCCGTGAAAAGCAGCTAAACCCCATTATAAAAATAAATTACTTTTCAAAACCCGTGAAACAAAGACAGTGAAAGAGAGAGAAATTCTTACAAAATTCGTTCAGGGGCTGTGATGCAACCTGGATTGACCATATCTAGACCCACAGCTGATTGAGACATAAGGGTGGACACTCTTGGGGCTTAGAGGTTTGGTGAGGTTGCCTGAGCCAACGCAGACCCTTTCAAGTAATACTGCATGGTACCCATCCCATGGGTCCCAAATCTCCAGGTTCAAGGGCATCTTCCTACGTCGAAAACAGGCATGAGAAACCCAGAAGATGGTACACCGTGTGATCGGGAAAGGTTTCTAAAACGCACCTCATTTCTCATCTCCTTGTGCTCGGGTTCGCCATTCCAGCCGCTTTACTAGCCATCTCCCTCCTTGGAGAATCAGCACCTTTAACCTCCTGTTCCGTACAGGTGGCAATTTGTCCTGAGGATGAACGGGAAGAGGGGGAACCAATGAGAGACTAGCTCTAGGGGTTGGGACAGGCACAGGTCACTCTATTTTCCCATCAGGAAGAAGAATTAACCACAAGCTCAGCCTGCCCCCCAGAACCAGAAGAGGGCCTGAAGCAATCCTGCACTTTTGCGGCCAGCTCCCAAAAAAGCGACTGGAAAAATGGAGCTCAGGGGCACTGCAATTCACAAACCTGCAGAGTTATAAATGATAACTCTCGTCCACAAATATATTGAGGGAAGGCAACGAAGAGGCTTTGAACGCAAGGCAGAATTGCAGGAAACAGATTTCAGGAGGTAGATTCGAATCGCCTTGAAAGCACATGAAAAGCGGCAAAACGTGGACAATGATGCCCTTGTTCAAAAAGGGCGTATGCGTTTTTTCCTGAATATATTCAGGAAAAAACGCATACGCCCTTTTTGGCCAACCAAGCCACCTGGAAAGGCAAATCAGCGCTCCAAAGAAGTCTGGCTTCCCAGCGGGCAAAAGGGCCATGCGGAAAAAAGTGTCCAAACCAGAAATGCAGGACCGGCCATGGAGAAATGGGAGCCTTGCTACGCTGATGGGCGGGATGTAAATTGCCAACAGCCACTCTGGAGAAGCGTACGGTGTGTCCTGAAACATCTAAAAAACACAGCTTGGAGAGCATAGGGCACTTCCACTCATGGGCGTATAAATTGGGAAAACTAAAATTCAGCAAGACACAGGCACCCCAAAGTTTAGGGCTGCTCTGTTGACAAGAACCCCCACTTCATTACACCTTAAATATCCTAGGAAAGAGAAAAGTGGATAAAGAATTTGTGGTCCTCATGCACAATGGAATATCACTCAGCCATGAAATCATCGTCATAAGGCTAGTAGCAGCACGATGAGTGGATTTAGGTACGACGATTCTAAGTGAAATAAGTCACACAGAACAAGACACTTATCATAAGAAATCACTTATAGAGGGAATGTAAAAACCGCTACACTTGAACTGAATTACAAAACAGAACAGAGTCACACGTTCAGAAAACACACGATGGCTGCTGAACGGGAAAGGTGAGGTGGGGTGATGCATAAAACAAGGGTTTCAAATTAGCTCAGATACCGTTCCATAAACCCAATATGTAGTAGACAAGACCTACTCCTTGCTCAGTGAACTGGACTCAACACCCCCTATTCACCGCACAAGAATATATCTGACTAGTAAGAATCTTCAAACCTATGTATTGATATCTCTCTGTAAGTGAGTCAAGGGGGTGTAAAGCGACATAAACACAGCCGTGAAAAGCAGCTAAACCCCATTATAAAAATAAATTACTTTTCAAAACCCGTGAAACAAAGACAGTGAAAGAGAGAGAAATTCTTACAAAATTCGTTCAGGGGCTGTGATGCAACCTGGATTGACCATATCTAGACCCACAGCTGATTGAGACATAAGGGTGGACACTCTTGGGGCTTAGAGGTTTGGTGAGGTTGCATGAGCCAACGCAGACCCTTTCAAGTAATACTGCATGGTACCCATCCCATGGGTCCCAAATCTCCAGGTTCAAGGGCATCTTCCTACGTCGAAAACATGCATGAGAAACCCAGAAGATGGTACACCGTGTGATCGGGAAAGGTTTCTAAAACGCACCTCATTTCTCATCTCCTTGTGCTCGGGTTCGCCATTCCAGCCGCTTTACTAGCCATCTCCCTCCTTGGAGAATCAGCACCTTTAACCTCCTGTTCCGTACAGGTGGCAATTTGTCCTGAGGATGAACGGGAAGAGGGGGAACCAATGAGAGACTAGCTCTAGGGGTTGGGACAGGCACAGGTCACTCTATTTTCCCATCAGGAAGAAGAATTAACCACAAGCTCAGCCTGCCCCCCAGAACCAGAAGAGGGCCTGAAGCAATCCTGCACTTTTGCGGCCAGCTCCCAAAAAAGCGACTGGAAAAATGGAGCTCAGGGGCAGTGCAATTCACAAACCTGCAGAGTTATAAATGATAACTCTCGTCCACAAATATATTGAGGGAAGGCAACGAAGAGGCTTTGAAAGCAAGGCAGAATGGCAGGAAACAGATTTCAGGAGGTAGATTCGAATCGCTTTGAAAGCACATGAAAAGCGGCAAAACGTGGACAATGATGCCCTTGGCCAAAAAGGGCGTATGCGTCTTTTCCTGAATATATTCAGGAAAAAACGCATACGCCCTTTTTGGCCAACCAAGCCACCTGGAAAGGCAAATCAGCGCTCCAAAGAAGTCTGGCTTCCCAGCGGGCAAAAGGGCCATGCGGAAAAAAGTGTCCAAACCAGAAATGCAGGACCGGCCATGGAGAAATGGGAGCCTTGCTACGCTGATGGGCGGGATGTAAATTGCCAACAGCCACTCTGGAGAAGTGTACGGTGTGTCCTGAAACATCTAAAAAACACAGCTTGGAGAGCATAGGGCACTTCCACTCATGGGCGTATAAATTGGGAAAACTAAAAATCAGCAAGACACAGGCACCCCAAAGTTTAGGGCTGCTCTGTTGACAAGAACCCCCACTTCATTACACCTTAAATATCCTAGGAAAGAGAAAAGTGGATAAAGAAGTTGTGGTCCTCATGTACAATGGAATATCACTCAGCCATGAAATCATCGTCATAAGGCTGGTAGCAGCACGATGAGTGGAATTAGGTACGACGAATCTAAGTGAAATAAATCACACAGAAAAAGACACTTATCATAAGAAATCACTTATAGAGGAAATGTAAAAACCGCTACACTTGAACTGAATTACAAAACAGAACAGAGTCACACGTTCAGAAAACACACGATGGCTGCTGAACGGGAAAGGTGAGGTGGGGTGATGCATAAAACAAGGGTTTCAAATTAGCTCAGATACCGTTCCATAAACCCAATATGTAGTAGACAAGACCTACTCCTTGCTCAGTGAACTGGACTCAACACCCCCTATTCACCGCACAAGAATATATCTGACTAGTAAGAATCTTCAAACCTATGTATTGATATCTCTCTGTAAGTGAGTCAAGGGGGTGTAAAGCGGCATAAACACAGCCGTGAAAAGCAGCTAAACCCCATTATAAAAATAAATTACTTTTCAAAACCCGTGAAACAAAGACAGTGAAAGAGAGAGAAATTCTTACAAAATTCGTTCAGGGGCTGTGATGCAACCTGGATTGACCATATCTAGACCCACAGCTGATTGAGACATAAGGGTGGACACTCTTGGGGCTCAGAGGTTTGGTGAGGTTGCATGAACCAACGCAGACCCTTTCAAGTAATACTGCATGGTACCCATCCCATGGGTCCCAAATCTCCAGGTTCAAGGGAATCTTCCTACGTCGAAAACAGGCATGAGAAACCCAGAAGATGGTACACCGTGTGATCGGGAAAGGTTTCTAAAACGCACCTCATTTCTCATCTCCTTGTGCTCGGGTTCGCCATTCCAGCCGCTTTACTAGCCATCTTCCTCCTTGGAGAATCAGCACCTTTAACCTCCTGTTCCGTACAGGTGGCAATTTGTCCTGAGGATGAACGGGAAGAGGGGGAACCAATGAGAGACTAGCTCTAGGGGTTGGGACAGGCACAGGTCACTCTATTTTCCCATCAGGAAGAAGAATTAACCACAAGCTCAGCCTGCCCCCCAGAACCAGAAGAGGGCCTGAAGCAATCCTGCACTTTTGCGGCCAGCTCCCAAAAAAGCGACTGGAAAAATGGAGCTCAGGGGCACTGCAATTCACAAACCTGCAGAGTTATAAATGATAACTCTCGTCCACAAATATATTGAGGGAAGGCATCGAAGAGGCTTTGAACGCAAGGCAGAATTGCAGGAAACAGATTTCAGGAGGTAGATTCGAATCGCCTTGAAAGCACATGAAAAGCGGCAAAACGTGGACAATGATGCCCTTGGTCAAAAAGGGCGTATGCGTTTTTTCCTGAATATATTCAGGAAAAAACGCATACGCCCTTTTTGGCCAACCAAGCCACCTGGAAAGGCAAATCAGCGCTCCAAAGAAGTCTGGCTTCCCAGCGGGCAAAAGGGCCATGCGGAAAAAAGTGTCCAAACCAGAAATGCAGGACCGGCCATGGAGAAATGGGAGCCTTGCTACGCTGATGGGCGGGATGTAAATTGCCAACAGCCACTCTGGAAAAGCGTACGGTGTGTCCTGAAACATGTAAAAAACACAGCTTGGAGAGCATAGGGCACTTCCACTCATGGGCGTATAAATTGGGAAAACTAAAAATCAGCAAGACACAGGCACCTCAAAGTTTAGGGCTGCTCTGTTGACAAGAACCCCCACTTCATTACACCTTAAATATCCTAGGAAAGAGAAAAGTGGATAAAGAAGTTGTGGTCCTCATGCACAATGGAATATCACTCAGCCATGTAATCATCGTCATAAGGCTAGTAGCAGCACGATGAGTGGATTTAGGTACGACGATTCTAAGTGAAATAAGTCACACAGAACAAGACACTTATCATAAGAAATCACTTATAGAGGGAATGTAAAAACCGCTACACTTGAACTGAATTACAAAACAGAACAGAGTCACACGTTCAGAAAACACACGATGGCTGCTGAACGGGAAAGGTGAGGTGGGGTGATGCATAAAACAAGGGTTTCAAATTAGCTCAGATACCGTTTCCATAAACCCAATATGTAGTAGACAAGACCTACTCCTTGCTCAGTGAACTGGACTCAACACCCCCTATTCACCGCACAAGAATATATCTGACTAGTAAGAATCTTCAAACCTATGTATTGATATCTCTCTGTAAGTGAGTCAAGGGGGTGTAAAGCGGCATAAACACAGCCGTGAAAAGCAGCTAAACCCCATTATAAAAATAAATTACTTTTCAAAACCCGTGAAACAAAGACAGTGAAAGAGAGAGAAATTCTTACAAAATTCGTTCAGGGGCTGTGATGCAACCTGGATTGACCATATCTAGACCCACAGCTGATTGAGACATAAGGGTGGACACTCTTGGGGCTTAGAGGTTTGGTGAGGTTGCATGAGCCAACGCAGACCCTTTCAAGTAATACTGCATGGTACCCATCCCATGGGTCCCAAATCTCCAGGTTCAAGGGCATCTTCCTACGTCGAAAACAGGCATGAGAAACCCAGAAGATGGTACACCGTGTGATCGGGAAAGGTTTCTAAAACGCACCTCATTTCTCATCTCCTTGTGCTCGGGTTCGCCATTCCAGCCGCTTTACTAGCCATCTCCCTCCTTGGAGAATCAGCACCTTTAACCTCCTGTTCCGTACAGGTGGCAATTTGTCCTGAGGATGAACGGGAAGAGGGGGAACCAATGAGAGACTAGCTCTAGGGGTTGGGACAGGCACAGGTCACTCTATTTTCCCATCAGGAAGAAGAATTAACCACAAGCTCAGCCTGCCCCCCAGAACTAGAAGAGGGCCTGAAGCAATCCTGCACTTTTGCGGCCAGCTCACAAAAAAGCGACTGGAAAAATGGAGCTCAGGGGCACTGCAATTCACAAACCTGCAGAGTTATAAATGATAACTCTCGTCCACAAATATATTGAGGGAAGGCAACGAAGAGGCTTTGAACGCAAGGCAGAATTGCAGGAAACAGATTTCAGGAGGTAGATTCGAATCGCCTTGAAAGCACATGAAAAGCGGCAAAACGTGGACAATGATGCCCTTGTTCAAAAAGGGCGTATGCGTTTTTTCCTGAATATATTCAGGAAAAAACGCATACGCCCTTTTTGGCCAACCAAGCCACCTGGAAAGGCAAATCAGCGCTCCAAAGAAGTCTGGCTTCCCAGCGGGCAAAAGGGCCATGCGGAAAAAAGTGTCCAAACCAGAAATGCAGGACCGGCCATGGAGAAATGGGAGCCTTGCTACGCTGATGGGCGGGATGTAAATTGCCAACAGCCACTCTGGAGAAGCGTACGGTGTGTCCTGAAACATCTAAAAAACACAGCTTGGAGAGCATAGGGCACTTCCACTCATGGGCGTATAAATTGGGAAAACTAAAAATCAGCAAGACACAGGCACCCCAAAGTTTAGGGCTGCTCTGTTGACAAGAACCCCCACTTCATTACACCTTAAATATCCTAGGAAAGAGAAAAGTGGATAAAGAAGTTGTGGTCCTCATGCACAATGGAATATCACTCAGCCATGAAATCATCGTCATAAGGCTAGTAGCAGCACGATGAGTGGATTTAGGTACGACGATTCTAAGTGAAATAAGTCACACAGAAAAAGACACTTATCATAAGAAATCACTTATAGAGGGAATGTAAAAACCGCTACACTTGAACTGAATTACAAAACAGAACAGAGTCACACGTTCAGAAAACACACGATGGCTGCTGAACGGGAAAGGTGAGGTGGGGTGATGCATAAAACAAGGGTTTCAAATTAGCTCAGATACCGTTCCATAAACCCAATATGTAGTAGACAAGACCTACTCCTTGCTCAGTGAACTGGACTCAACACCCCCTATTCACCGCACAAGAATATATCTGACTAGTAAGAATCTTCAAACCTATGTATTGATATCTCTCTGTAAGTGAGTCAAGGGGGTGTAAAGTGGCATAAACACAGCCGTGAAAAGCAGCTAAACCCCATTATAAAAATAAATTACTTTTCAAAACCCGTGAAACAAAGACCGTGAAAGAGAGAGAAATTCTTACAAAATTCGTTCAGGGGCTGTGATGCAACCTGGATTGACCATATCTAGAACCACAGCTGATTGAGACATAAGGGTGGACACTCTTGGGGCTCAGAGGTTTGGTGAGGTTGCATGAGCCAACGCAGACCCTTTCAAGTAATACTGCATGGTACCCATCCCATGGGTCCCAAATCTCCAGGTTCAAGGGCATCTTCCTACGTCGAAAACAGCCATGAGAAACCCAGAAGATGGTACACCGTGTGACCGGGAAAGTTTTCTAAAACGCACCTCATTTCTCATCTCCTTGTGCTCGGGTTCGCCATTCCAGCCGCTTTACTAGCCATCTCCCTCCTTGGAGAATCAGCACCTTTAACCTCCTGTTCCATACAGGTGGCAATTTGTCCTGAGGATGAACGGGAAGAGGGGGAACCAATGAGAGACTAGCTCTAGGGGTTGGGACAGGCACAGGTCACTCTATTTTCCCATCAGGAAGAAGAATTAACCACAAGCTCAGCCTGCCCCCCAGAATCGGAAGAGGGCCTGAAGCAATTCTGCACTTTTGCGGCCAGCTCCCAAAAAAGCGACTGGAAAAATGGAGCTCAGGGGCAGTGCATTTCACAAACCTGCAGAGTTATAAATGATAACTCTCGTCCACAAATATATTGAGGGAAGGCAACGAAGAGGCTTTGAAAGCAAGGCAGAATTGCAGGAAACAGATTTCAGGAGGTAGATTCGAATCGCTTTGAAAGCACATGAAAAGCGGCAAAACGTGGACAATGATGCCCTTGGCCAAAAAGGGCGTATGCGTCTTTTCCTGAATATATTCAGGAAAAAACGCATACGCCCTTTTTGGCCAACCAAGCCACCTGGAAAGGCAAATCAGCGCTCCAAAGAAGTCTGGCTTCCCAGCGGGCAAAAGGGCCATGCGGAAAAAAGTGTCCAAACCAGAAATGCAGGACCGGCCATGGAGAAATGGGAGCCTTGCAACGCTGATGGGCGGGATGTAAATTGCCAGCAGCCACTCTGGAGAAGCGTACGGTGTGTCCTGAAACATCTAAAAAACACAGCTTGGAGAGCATAGGGCACTTCCACTCATGGGCGTATAAATTGGGAAAACTAAAAATCAGCAAGACACAGGCACCCCAAAGTTTAGGGCTGCTCTGTTGACAAGAACCCCCACTTCATTACACCTTAAATATCCTAGGAAAGAGAAAAGTGGATAAAGAAGTTGTGGTCCTCATGCACAATGGAATATCACTCAGCCATGAAATCATCTTCATAAGGCTAGTAGCAGCACGATGAGTGGATTTAGGTACGACGATTCTAAGTGAAATAAGTCACACAGAACAAGACACTTATCATAAGAAATCACTTATAGAGGGAATGTAAAAACCGCTACACTTGAACTGAATTACAAAACAGAACAGAGTCACACGTTCAGAAAACACACGATGGCTGCTGAACGGGAAAGGTGAGGTGGGGTGATGCATAAAACAAGGGTTTCAAATTAGCTCAGATACCGTTCCATAAACCCAATATGTAGTAGACAAGACCTACTCCTTGCTCAGTGAACTGGACTCAACACCCCCTATTCACCGCACAAGAATATATCTGACTAGTAAGAATCTTCAAACCTATGTATTGATATCTCTCTGTAAGTGAGTCAAGGGGGTGTAAAGCGACATAAACACAGCCGTGAAAAGCAGCTAAACCCCATTATAAAAATAAATTACTTTTCAAAACCCGTGAAACAAAGACAGTGAAAGAGAGAGAAATTCTTACAAAATTCGTTCAGGGGCTGTGATGCAACCTGGATTGACCATATCTAGACCCACAGCTGATTGAGACATAAGGGTGGACACTCTTGGGGCTTAGAGGTTTGGTGAGGTTGCATGAGCCAACGCAGACCCTTTCAAGTAATACTGCATGGTACCCATCCCATGGGTCCCAAATCTCCAGGTTCAAGGGCATCTTCCTACGTCGAAAACAGGCATGAGAAACCCAGAAGATGGTACACCGTGTGATCGGGAAAGGTTTCTAAAACGCACCTCATTTCTCATCTCCTTGTGCTCGGGTTCGCCATTCCAGCCGCTTTACTAGCCATCTCCCTCCTTGGAGAATCAGCACCTTTAACCTCCTGTTCCGTACAGGTGGCAATTTGTCCTGAGGATGAACGGGAAGAGGGGGAACCAATGAGAGACTAGCTCTAGGGGTTGGGACAGGCACAGGTCACTCTATTTTCCCATCAGGAAGAAGAATTAACCACAAGCTCAGCCTGCCCCCCAGAACCAGAAGAGGGCCTGAAGCAATCCTGCACTTTTGCGGCCAGCTCCCAAAAAAGCGACTGGAAAAATGGAGCTCAGGGGCACTGCAATTCACAAACCTGCAGAGTTATAAATGATAACTCTCGTCCACAAATATATTGAGGGAAGGCAACGAAGAGGCTTTGAACGCAAGGCAGAATTGCAGGAAACAGATTTCAGGAGGTAGATTCGAATCGCCTTGAAAGCACATGAAAAGCGGCAAAACGTGGACAATGATGCCCTTGTTCAAAAAGGGCGTATGCGTTATTTCCTGAATATATTCAGGAAAAAACGCATACGCCCTTTTTGGCCAACCAAGCCACCTGGAAAGGCAAATCAGCGCTCCAAAGAAGTCTGGCTTCCCAGCGGGCAAAAGGGCCATGCGGAAAAAAGTGTCCAAACCAGAAATGCAGGACCGGCCATGGAGAAATGGGAGCCTTGCTACGCTGATGGGCGGGATGTAAATTGCCAACAGCCACTCTGGAGAAGCGTACGGTGTGTCCTGAAACATCTAAAAAACACAGCTTGGAGAGCATAGGGCACTTCCACTCATGGGCGTATAAATTGGGAAAACTAAAATTCAGCAAGACACAGGCACCCCAAAGTTTAGGGCTGCTCTGTTGACAAGAACCCCCACTTCATTACACCTTAAATATCCTAGGAAAGAGAAAAGTGGATAAAGAATTTGTGGTCCTCATGCACAATGGAATATCACTCAGCCATGAAATCATCGTCATAAGGCTAGTAGCAGCACGATGAGTGGATTTAGGTACGACGATTCTAAGTGAAATAAGTCACACAGAAAAAGACACTTATCATAAGAAATCACTTATAGAGGGAATGTAAAAACCGCTACACTTGAACTGAATTACAAAACAGAACAGAGTCACACGTTCAGAAAACACACGATGGCTGCTGAACGGGAAAGGTGAGGTGGGGTGATGCATAAAACAAGGGTTTCAAATTAGCTCAGATACCGTTCCATAAACCCAATATGTAGTAGACAAGACCTACTCCTTGCTCAGTGAACTGGACTCAACACCCCCTATTCACCGCACAAGAATATATCTGACTAGTAAGAATCTTCAAACCTATGTATTGATATCTCTCTGTAAGTGAGTCAAGGGGGTGTAAAGTGGCATAAACACAGCCGTGAAAAGCAGCTAAACCCCATTATAAAAATAAATTACTTTTCAAAACCCGTGAAACAAAGACCGTGAAAGAGAGAGAAATTCTTACAAAATTCGTTCAGGGGCTGTGATGCAACCTGGATTGACCATATCTAGAACCACAGCTGATTGAGACATAAGGGTGGACACTCTTGGGGCTCAGAGGTTTGGTGAGGTTGCATGAGCCAACGCAGACCCTTTCAAGTAATACTGCATGGTACCCATCCCATGGGTCCCAAATCTCCAGGTTCAAGGGCATCTTCCTACGCCGAAAACAGCCATGAGAAACCCAGAAGATGGTACACCGTGTGACCCGGAAAGATTTCTAAAACGCACCTCATTTCTCATCTCCTTGTGCTCGGGTTCGCCATTCCAGCCGCTTTACTAGCCATCTCCCTCCTTGGAGAATCAGCACCTTTAACCTCCTGTTCCATACAGGTGGCAATTTGTCCTGAGGATGAACGGGAAGAGGGGGAACCAATGAGAGACTAGCTCTAGGGGTTGGGACAGGCACAGGTCACTCTATTTTCCCATCAGGAAGAAGAATTAACCACAAGCTCAGCCTGCCCCCCAGAATCGGAAGAGGGCCTGAAGCAATTCTGCACTTTTGCGGCCAGCTCCCAAAAAAGCGACTGGAAAAATGGAGCTCAGGGGCAGTGCAATTCACAAACCTGCAGAGTTATAAATGATAACTCTCGTCCACAAATATATTGAGGGAAGGCAACGAAGAGGCTTTGAAAGCAAGGCAGAATTGCAGGAAACAGATTTCAGGAGGTAGATTCGAATCGCTTTGAAAGCACATGAAAAGCGGCAAAACGTGGACAATGATGCCCTTGGCCAAAAAGGGCGTATGCGTCTTTTCCTGAATATATTCAGGAAAAAACGCATACGCCCTTTTTGGCCAACCAAGCCACCTGGAAAGGCAAATCAGCGCTCCAAAGAAGTCTGGCTTCCCAGCGGGCAAAAGGGCCATGCGGAAAAAAGTGTCCAAACCAGAAATGCAGGACCGGCCATGGAGAAATGGGAGCCTTGCAACGCTGATGGGCGGGATGTAAATTGCCAGCAGCCACTCTGGAGAAGCGTACGGTGTGTCCTGAAACATCTAAAAAACACAGCTTGGAGAGCATAGGGCACTTCCACTCATGGGCGTATAAATTGGGAAAACTAAAAATCAGCAAGACACAGGCACCCCAAAGTTTAGGGCTGCTCTGTTGACAAGAACCCCCACTTCATTACACCTTAAATATCCTAGGAAAGAGAAAAGTGGATAAAGAAGTTGTGGTCCTCATGCACAATGGAATATCACTCAGCCATGAAATCATCTTCATAAGGCTAGTAGCAGCACGATGAGTGGATTTAGGTACGACGATTCTAAGTGAAATAAGTCACACAGAACAAGACACTTATCATAAGAAATCACTTATAGAGGGAATGTAAAAACCGCTACACTTGAACTGAATTACAAAACAGAACAGAGTCACACGTTCAGAAAACACACGATGGCTGCTGAACGGGAAAGGTGAGGTGGGGTGATGCATAAAACAAGGGTTTCAAATTAGCTCAGATACCGTTCCATAAACCCAATATGTAGTAGACAAGACCTACACCTTGCTCAGTGAACTGGACTCAACACCCCCTATTCACCGCACAAGAATATATCTGACTAGTAAGAATCTTCAAACCTATGTATTGATATCTCTCTGTAAGTGAGTCAAGGGGGTGTAAAGCGACATAAACACAGCCGTGAAAAGCAGCTAAACCCCATTATAAAAATAAATTACTTTTCAAAACCCGTGAAACAAAGACAGTGAAAGAGAGAGAAATTCTTACAAAATTCGTTCAGGGGCTGTGATGCAACCTGGATTGACCATATCTAGACCCACAGCTGATTGAGACATAAGGGTGGACACTCTTGGGGCTTAGAGGTTTGGTGAGGTTGCCTGAGCCAACGCAGACCCTTTCAAGTAATACTGCATGGTACCCATCCCATGGGTCCCAAATCTCCAGGTTCAAGGGCATCTTCCTACATCGAAAACAGGCATGAGAAACCCAGAAGATGGTACACCGTGTGATCGGGAAAGGTTTCTAAAACGCACCTCATTTCTCATCTCCTTTGCTCGGGTTCGCCATTCCAGCCGATTTGCTAGCCATCTCCCTCCTTGGAGAATCAGCACCTTTAACCTCCTGTTCCGTACAGGTTGCAATTTGTCCTGAGGATGAACAAGAAGAGGGGGAACCAATGAGAGACTAGCTCTAGGGGTTGGGACAGGCACAGGTCACTCTATTTTCCCATCAGGAAGAAGAATTAACCACAAGCTCAGCCTGCCCCCCAGAACCAGAAGAGGGCCTGAAGCAATCCTGCACTTTTGCGGCCAGCTCCCAAAAAAGCGACTGGAAAAATGGAGCTCAGGGGCACTGCAATTCACAAACCTGCAGAGTTATAAATGATAACTCTCGTCCACAAATATATTGAGGGAAGGCAACGAAGAGGCTTTGAACGCAAGGCAGAATTGCAGGAAACAGATTTCAGGAGGTAGATTCGAATCGCCTTGAAAGCACATGAAAAGCGGCAAAACGTGGACAATGATGCCCTTGTTCAAAAAGGGCTTATGCGTTATTTCCTGAATATATTCAGGAAAAAACGCATACGCCCTTTTTGGCCAACCAAGCCACCTGGAAAGGCAAATCAGCGCTCCAAAGAAGTCTGGCTTCCCAGCGGGCAAAAGGGCCATGCGGAAAAAAGTGTCCAAACCAGAAATGCAGGACCGGCCATGGAGAAATGGGAGCCTTGCTACGCTGATGGGCGGGATGTAAATTGCCAACAGCCACTCTGGAGAAGCGTACGGTGTGTCCTGAAACATCTAAAAAACACAGCTTGGAGAGCATAGGGCACTTCCACTCATGGGCGTATAAATTGGGAAAACTAAAATTCAGCAAGACACAGGCACCCCAAAGTTTAGGGCTGCTCTGTTGACAAGAACCCCCACTTCATTACACCTTAAATATCCTAGGAAAGAGAAAAGTGGATAAAGAATTTGTGGTCCTCATGCACAATGGAATATCACTCAGCCATGAAATCATCGTCATAAGGCTAGTAGCAGCACGATGAGTGGATTTAGGTACGACGATTCTAAGTGAAATAAGTCACACAGAAAAAGACACTTATCATAAGAAATCACTTATAGAGGGAATGTAAAAACCGCTACACTTGAACTGAATTACAAAACAGAACAGAGTCACACGTTCAGAAAACACACGATGGCTGCTGAACGGGAAAGGTGAGGTGGGGTGATGCATAAAACAAGGGTTTCAAATTAGCTCAGATACCGTTCCATAAACCCAATATGTAGTAGACAAGACCTACTCCTTGCTCAGTGAACTGGACTCAACACCCCCTATTCACCGCACAAGAATATATCTGACTAGTAAGAATCTTCAAACCTATGTATTGATATCTCTCTGTAAGTGAGTCAAGGGGGTGTAAAGTGGCATAAACACAGCCGTGAAAAGCAGCTAAACCCCATTATAAAAATAAATTACTTTTCAAAACCCGTGAAACAAAGACCGTGAAAGAGAGAGAAATTCTTACAAAATTCGTTCAGGGGCTGTGATGCAACCTGGATTGACCATATCTAGAACCACAGCTGATTGAGACATAAGGGTGGACACTCTTGGGGCTCAGAGGTTTGGTGAGGTTGCATGAGCCAACGCAGACCCTTTCAAGTAATACTGCATGGTACCCATCCCATGGGTCCCAAATCTCCAGGTTCAAGGGCATCTTCCTACGTCGAAAACAGCCATGAGAAACCCAGAAGATGGTACACCGTGTGATCGGGAAAGGTTTCTAAAACGCACCTCATTTCTCATCTCCTTGTGCTCGGGTTCGCCATTCCAGCCGCTTTACTAGCCATCTCCCTCCTTGGAGAATCAGCACCTTTAACCTCCTGTTCCGTACAGGTGGCAATTTGTCCTGAGGATGAACGGGAAGAGGGGGAACCAATGAGAGACTAGCTCTAGGGGTTGGGACAGGCACAGGTCACTCTATTTTCCCATCAGGAAGAAGAATTAACCACAAGCTCAGCCTGCCCCCCAGAACCAGAAGAGGGCCTGAAGCAATCCTGCACTTTTGCGGCCAGCTCCCAAAAAAGCGACTGGAAAAATGGAGCTCAGGGGCACTGCAATTCACAAACCTGCAGAGTTATAAATGATAACTCTCGTCCACAAATATATTGAGGGAAGGCATCGAAGAGGCTTTGAACGCAAGGCAGAATTGCAGGAAACAGATTTCAGGAGGTAGATTCGAATCGCCTTGAAAGCACATGAAAAGCGGCAAAACGTGGACAATGATGCCCTTGGTCAAAAAGGGCGTATGCGTTTTTTCCTGAATATATTCAGGAAAAAACGCATACGCCCTTTTTGGCCAACCAAGCCACCTGGAAAGGCAAATCAGCGCTCCAAAGAAGTCTGGCTTCCCAGCGGGCAAAAGGGCCATGCGGAAAAAAGTGTCCAAACCAGAAATGCAGGACCGGCCATGGAGAAATGGGAGCCTTGCTACGCTGATGGGCGGGATGTAAATTGCCAACAGCCACTCTGGAGAAGCGTACGGTGTGTCCTGAAACATCTAAAAAACACAGCTTGGAGAGCATAGGGCACTTCCACTCATGGGCGTATAAATTGGGAAAACTAAAAATCAGCAAGACACAGGCACCTCAAAGTTTAGGGCTGCTCTGTTGACAAGAACCCCCACTTCATTACACCTTAAATATCCTAGGAAAGAGAAAAGTGGATAAAGAAGTTGTGGTCCTCATGCACAATGGAATATCACTCAGCCATGTAATCATCGTCATAAGGCTAGTAGCAGCACGATGAGTGGATTTAGGTACGACGATTCTAAGTGAAATAAGTCACACAGAACAAGACACTTATCATAAGAAATCACTTATAGAGGGAATGTAAAAACCGCTACACTTGAACTGAATTACAAAACAGAACAGAGTCACACGTTCAGAAAACACACGATGGCTGCTGAACGGGAAAGGTGAGGTGGGGTGATGCATAAAACAAGGGTTTCAAATTAGCTCAGATACCGTTTCCATAAACCCAATATGTAGTAGACAAGACCTACTCCTTGCTCAGTGAACTGGACTCAACACCCCCTATTCACCGCACAAGAATATATCTGACTAGTAAGAATCTTCAAACCTATGTATTGATATCTCTCTGTAAGTGAGTCAAGGGGGTGTAAAGCGGCATAAACACAGCCGTGAAAAGCAGCTAAACCCCATTATAAAAATAAATTACTTTTCAAAACCCGTGAAACAAAGACAGTGAAAGAGAGAGAAATTCTTACAAAATTCGTTCAGGGGCTGTGATGCATCCTGGATTGACCATATCTAGACCCACAGCTGATTGAGACATAAGGGTGGACACTCTTGGGGCTCAGAGGTTTGGTGAGGTTGCATGAGCCAACGCAGACCCTTTCAAGTAATACTGCATGGTACCCATCCCATGGGTCCCAAATCTCCAGGTTCAAGGGCATCTTCCTACGTCGAAAACAGGCATGAGAAACCCAGAAGATGGTACACCGTGTGATCGGGAAAGGTTTCTAAAACGCACCTCATTTCTCATCTCCTTGTGCTCGGGTTCGCCATTCCAGCCACTTTACTAGCCATCTCCCTCCTTGGAGAATCAGCACCTTTAACCTCCTGTTCCGTACAGGTGGCAATTTGTCCTGAGGATGAACGGGAAGAGGGGGAACCAATGAGAGACTAGCTCTAGGGGTTGGGACAGGCACAGGTCACTCTATTTTCCCATCAGGAAGAAGAATTAACCACAAGCTCAGCCTGCCCCCCAGAACCAGAAGAGGGCCTGAAGCAATCCTGCACTTTTGCGGCCAGCTCCCAAAAAAGCGACTGGAAAAATGGAGCTCAGGGGCACTGCAATTCACAAACCTGCAGAGTTATAAATGATAACTCTCGTCCACAAATATATTGAAGGAAGGCATCGAAGAGGCTTTGAACGCAAGGCAGAATTGCAGGAAACAGATTTCAGGAGGTAGATTCGAATCGCCTTGAAAGCACATGAAAAGCGGCAAAACGTGGACAATGATGCCCTTGGTCAAAAAGGGCGTATGCGTTTTTTCCTGAATATATTCAGGAAAAAACGCATACGCCCTTTTTGGCCAACCAAGCCACCTGGAAAGGCAAATCAGCGCTCCAAAGAAGTCTGGCTTCCCAGCGGGCAAAAGGGCCATGCGGAAAAAAGTGTCCAAACCAGAAATGCAGGACCGGCCATGGAGAAATGGGAGCCTTGCTACGCTGATGGGCGGGATGTAAATTGCCAACAGCCACTCTGGAAAAGCGTACGGTGTGTCCTGAAACATCTAAAAAACACAGCTTGGAGAGCATAGGGCACTTCCACTCATGGGCGTATAAATTGGGAAAACTAAAAATCAGCAAGACACAGGCACCTCAAAGTTTAGGGCTGCTCTGTTGACAAGAACCCCCACTTCATTACACCTTAAATATCCTAGGAAAGAGAAAAGTGGATAAAGAAGTTGTGGTCCTCATGCACAATGGAATATCACTCAGCCATGTAATCATCGTCATAAGGCTAGTAGCAGCACGATGAGTGGATTTAGGTACGACGATTCTAAGTGAAATAAGTCACACAGAACAAGACACTTATCATAAGAAATCACTTATAGAGGGAATGTAAAAACCGCTACACTTGAACTGAATTACAAAACAGAACAGAGTCACACGTTCAGAAAACACACGATGGCTGCTGAACGCGACAGGTGAGGTGGGGTGATGCATAAAACAAGGGTTTCAAATTAGCTCAGATACCGTTTCCATAAACCCAATATGTAGTAGACAAGACCTACTCCTTGCTCAGTGAACTGGACTCAACACCCCCTATTCACCGCACAAGAATATATCTGACTAGTAAGAATCTTCAAACCTATGTATTGATATCTCTCTGTAAGTGAGTCAAGGGGGTGTAAAGCGGCATAAACACAGCCGTGAAAAGCAGCTAAACCCCATTATAAAAATAAATTACTTTTCAAAACCTGTGAAACAAAGACAGTGAAAGAGAGAGAAATTCTTACAAAATTCGTTCAGGGGCTGTGATGCAACCTGGATTGACCATATCTAGACCCACAGCTGATTGAGACATAAGGGTGGACACTCTTGGGGCTCAGAGGTTTGGTGAGGTTGCATGAGCCAACGCAGACCCTTTCAAGTAATACTGCATGGTACCCATCCCATGGGTCCCAAATCTCCAGGTTCAAGGGCATCTTCCTACGTCGAAAACAGGCATGAGAAACCCAGAAGATGGTACACCGTGTGATCGGGAAAGGTTTCTAAAACGCACCTCATTTCTCATCTCCTTGTGCTCGGGTTCGCCATTCCAGCCGCTTTACTAGCCATCTCCCTCCTTGGAGAATCAGCACCTTTAACCTCCTGTTCCGTACAGGTGGCAATTTGTCCTGAGGATGAACGGGAAGAGGGGGAACCAATGAGAGACTAGCTCTAGGGGTTGGGACAGGCACAGGTCACTCTATTTTCCCATCAGGAAGAAGAATTAACCACAAGCTCAGCCTGCCCACCAGAACCAGAAGAGGGCCTGAAGCAATCCTGCACTTTTGCGGCCAGCTCCCAAAAAAGCGACTGGAAAAATGGAGCTCAGGGGCACTGCAATTCACAAACCTGCAGAGTTATAAATGATAACTGTCGTCCACAAATATATTGAGGGAAGGCAACGAAGAGGCTTTGAACGCAAGGCAGAATTGCAGGAAACAGATTTCAGGAGGTAGATTCGAATCGCCTTGAAAGCACATGAAAAGCGGCAAAACG
Organism: Balaenoptera acutorostrata; assembly: GCF_949987535.1. Taxonomy (NCBI): domain Eukaryota; kingdom Metazoa; phylum Chordata; class Mammalia; order Artiodactyla; family Balaenopteridae; genus Balaenoptera; species Balaenoptera acutorostrata. The sequence goes on from NW_026645612.1 coordinate 45,439, forward strand.
TGGACAATGATGCCCTTGGTCAAAAAGGGCGTATGCGTTTTTTCCTGAATATATTCAGGAAAAAACGCATACGCCCTTTTTGGCCAACCAAGCCACCTGGAAAGGCAAATCAGCGCTCCAAAGAAGTCTGGCTTCCCAGCGGGCAAAAGGGCCATGCGGAAAAAAGTGTCCAAACCAGAAATGCAGGACCGGCCATGGAGAAATGGGAGCCTTGCAACGCTGATGGGCGGGATGTAAATTGCCAGCAGCCACTCTGGAGAAGCGTACGGTGTGTCCTGAAACATCTAAACAACACAGCTTGGAGAGCATAGGGCACTTCCACTCATAGGCGTATAAATTGGGAAAACTAAAAATCAGCAAGACACAGGCACCCCAAAGTTTAGGGCTGCTCTGTTGACAAGAACCCCCACTTCATTACACCTTAAATATCCTAGGAAAGAGAAAAGTGGATAAAGAAGTTGTGGTCCTCATGTACAATGGAATATCACTCAGCCATGAAATCATCTTCATAAGGCTAGTAGCAGCACGATGAGTGGATTTAGGTACGACGATTCTAAGTGAAATAAGTCACACAGAACAAGAAACTTATCATAAGAAATCACTTATAGAGGGAATGTAAAAACCGCTACACTTGAACTGAATTACAAAACAGAACAGAGTCACACGTTCAGATAACACACTATGGCTGCTGAACGGGAAAGGTGAGGTGGGGTGATGCATAAAACAAGGGTTTCAAATTAGCTCAGATACCGTTCCATAAACCCAATATGTAGTAGACAAGACCTACTCCTTGCTCAGTGAACTGGACTCAACACCCCCTATTCACCGCACAAGAATATATCTGACTAGTAAGAATCTTCAAACCTATGTATTGATATCTCTCTGTAAGTGAGTCAAGGGGGTGTAAAGCGGCATAAACACAGCCGTGAAAAGCAGCTAAACCCCATTATAAAAATAAATTACTTTTCAAAACCCGTGAAACAAAGACAGTGAAAGAGAGAGAAATTCTTACAAAATTCGTTCAGGGGCTGTGATGCAACCTGGATTGACCATATCTAGACCCACAGCTGATTGAGACATAAGGGTGGACACTCTTGGGGCTCAGAGGTTTGGTGAGGTTGCATGAACCAACGCAGACCCTTTCAAGTAATACTGCATGGTTCCCATCCCATGGGTCCCAAATTTCCAGGTTCAAGGGCATCTTCCTACGTCGAAAACAGGCATGAGAAACCCAGAAGATGGTACACCGTGTGATCGGGAAAGGTTTTTAAAACGCACCTCATTTCTCATTTCCTTGTGCTCGGGTTCGCCATTCCAGCCGCTTTACTAGCCATCTCCCTCCTTGGAGAATCAGCACCTTTAACCTCCTGTTCCGTACAGGTGGCAATTTGTCCTGAGGATGAACGGGAAGAGGGGGAACCAATGAGAGACTAGCTCTAGGGGTTGGGACAGGCACAGGTCACTCTATTTTCCCATCAGGAAGAAGAATTAACCACAAGCTCAGCCTGCCCCCCAGAACCAGAAGAGGGCCTGAAGCAATCCTGCACTTTTGCGGCCAGCTCCCAAAAAAGCGACTGGAAAAATGGAGCTCAGGGGCACTGCAATTCACAAACCTGCAGAGTTATAAATGATAACTCTCGTCCACAAATATATTGAGGGAAGGCATCGAAGAGGCTTTGAACGCAAGGCAGAATTGCAGGAAACAGATTTCAGGAGGTAGATTCGAATCGCCTTGAAAGCACAAGAAAAGCGGCAAAACGTGGACAATGATGCCCTTGTTCAAAAAGGGCGTATGCGTTTTTTCCTGAATATATTCAGGAAAAAACGCATACGCCCTTTTTGGCCAACCAAGCCACCTGGAAAGGCAAATCAGCGCTCCAAAGAAGTCTCGCTTCCCAGCGGGCAAAAGGGCCATGCGGAAAAAAGTGTCCAAACCAGAAATGCAGGACCGGCCATGGAGAAATGGGAGCCTTGCTACGCTGATGGGCGGGATGTAAATTGCCAACAGCCACTCTGGAAAACTGTAAGGTGTGTCCTGAAACATCTAAAAAACACAGCTTGGAGAGCATAGGGCACTTCCACTCATGGGCGTATAAATTGGGAAAACTAAAAATCAGCAAGACACAGGCACCTCAAAGTTTAGGGCTGCTCTGTTGACAAGAACCCACACTTCATTACACCTTAAATATCCTAGGAAAGAGAAAAGTGAATAAAGAAGTTGTGGTCCTCATGCACAATGGAATATCACTCAGCCATGTAATCATCGTCATAAGGCTAGTAGCAGCACGATGAGTGGATTTAGGTACGACGATTCTAAGTGAAATAAGTCACACAGAACAAGACACTTATCATAAGAAATCACTTATAGAGGGAATGTAAAAACCGCTACACTTGAACTGAATTACAAAACAGAACAGAGTCACACGTTCAGAAAACACACGATGGCTGCTGAACGGGAAAGGTGAGGTGGGGTGATGCATAAAACAAGGGTTTCAAATTAGCTCAGATACCGTTCCATAAACCCAATATGTATTAGACAAGACCTACTCCTTGCTCAGTGAACTGGACTCAACACCCCCTATTCACCGCACAAGAATATATCTGACTAGTAAGAATCTTCAAACCTATGTATTGATATCTCTCTGTAAGTGAGTCAAGGGGGTGTAAAGCGGCATAAACACAGCCGTGAAAAGCAGCTAAACCCCATTATAAAAATAAATTACTTTTCAAAACCCGTGAAACAAAGACAGTGAAAGAGAGAGAAATTCTTACAAAATTCGTTCAGGGGCTGTGATGCAACCTGGATTGACCATATCTAGACCCACAGCTGATTGAGACATAAGGGTGGACACTCTTGGGGCTCAGAGGTTTGGTGAGGTTGCATGAGCCAACGCAGACCGTTTCAAGTAATACTGCATGGTACCCATCCCATGGGTCCCAAATCTCCAGGTTCAAGGGCATCTTCCTACGTCGAAAACATGCATGAGAAACCCAGAAGATGGTACACCGTGTGATCGGGAAAGGTTTCTAAAACGCACCTCATTTCTCATCTCCTTGTGCTCGGGTTCGCCATTCCAGCCGCTTTACTAGCCATCTCCCTCCTTGGAGAATCAGCACCTTTAACCTCCTGTTCCGTACAGGTGGCAATTTGTCCTGAGGATGAACGGGAAGAGGGGGAACCAATGAGAGACTAGCTCTAGGGGTTGGGACAGGCACAGGTCACTCTATTTTCCCATCAGGAAGAAGAATTAACCACAAGCTCAGCCTGCCCCCCAGAACCAGAAGAGGGCCTGAAGCAATCCTGCACTTTTGCGGCCAGCTCCCAAAAAAGCGACTGGAAAAATGGAGCTCAGGGGCACTGCAATTCACAAACCTGCAGAGTTATAAATGATAACTCTCGTCCACAAATATATTGAGGGAAGGCAACGAAGAGGCTTTGAACGCAAGGCAGAATTGCAGGAAACAGATTTCAGGAGGTAGATTCGAATCGCCTTGAAAGCACATGAAAAGCGGCAAAACGTGGACAATGATGCCCTTGGTCAAAAAGGGCGTATGCGTTTTTTCCTGAATATATTCAGGAAAAAACGCATACGCCCTTTTTGGCCAACCAAGCCACCTGGAAAGGCAAATCAGCGCTCCAAAGAAGTCTGGCTTCCCAGCGGGCAAAAGGGCCATGCGGAAAAAAGTGTCCAAACCAGAAATGCAGGACCGGCCATGGAGAAATGGGAGCCTTGCAACACTGATGGGCGGGATGTAAATTGCCAGCAGCCACTCTGGAGAAGCGTACAGTGTGTCCTGAAACATCTAAACAACACAGCTTGGAGAGCATAGGGCACTTCCACTCATGGGCGTATAAATTGGGAAAACTAAAAATCAGCAAGACACAGGCACCCCAAAGTTTAGGGCTGCTCTGTTGACAAGAACCCCCACTTCATTACACCTTAAATATCCTAGGAAAGAGAAAAGTGGATAAAGAAGTTGTGGTCCTCATGCACAATGGAATATCACTAAGCCATGAAATCATCTTCATAAGGCTAGTAGCAGCACGATGAGTGGATTTAGGTACAACGATTCTAAGTGAAATAAGTCACACAGAACAAGACACTTATCATAAGAAATCACTTATAGAGGGAATGTAAAAACCGCTACACTTGAACTGAATTACAAAACAGAACAGAGTCACACGTTCAGAAAACACACGATGGCTGCTGAACGGGAAAGGTGAGGTGGGGTGATGCATAAAACAAGGGTTTCAAATTAGCTCAGATACCGTTCCATAAACCCAATATGTAGTAGACAAGACCTACTCCTTGCTCAGTGAACTGGACTCAACACCCCCTATTCACCGCACAAGAATATATCTGACTAGTAAGAATCTTCAAACCTATGTATTGATATCTCTCTGTAAGTGAGTCAAGGGGGTGTAAAGCGGCATAAACACAGCCGTGAAAAGCAGCTAAACCCCATTATAAAAATAAATTACTTTTCAAAACCCGTGAAACAAAGACAGTGAAAGAGAGAGAAATTCTTACAAAATTCGTTCAGGGGCTGTGATGCAACCTGGATTGACCATATCTAGACCCACAGCTGATTGAGACATAAGGGTGGACACTCTTGGGGCTCAGAGGTTTGGTGAGGTTGCATGAACCAACGCAGACCCTTTCAAGTAATACTGCATGGTACCCATCCCATAGGTCCCAAATTTCCAGGTTCAAGGGCATCTTCCTACGTCGAAAACAGGCATGAGAAACCCAGAAGATGGTACACCGTGTGATCGGGAAAGGTTTTTAAAACGCACCTCATTTCTCATTTCCTTGTGCTCGGGTTCGCCATTCCAGCCGCTTTACTAGCCATCTCCCTCCTTGGAGAATCAGCACCTTTAACCTCCTGTTCCGTACAGGTGGCAATTTGTCCTGAGGATGAACGGGAAGAGGGGGAACCAATGAGAGACTAGCTCTAGGGGTTGGGACAGGCACAGGTCACTCTATTTTCCCATCAGGAAGAAGAATTAACCACAAGCTCAGCCTGTCCCCCAGAACCAGAAGAGGGCCTGAAGCAATCCTGCACTTTTGCGGCCAGCTCCCAAAAAAGCGACTGGAAAAATGGAGCTCAGGGGCACTGCAATTCACAAACCTGCAGAGTTATAAATGATAACTCTCGTCCACAAATATATTGAGGGAAGGCATCGAAGAGGCTTTGAACGCAAGGCAGAATTGCAGGAAACAGATTTCAGGAGGTAGATTCGAATCGCCTTGAAACCACAAGAAAAGCGGCAAAACGTGGACAATGATGCCCTTGGTCAAAAAGGGCGTATGCGTTTTTTCCTGAATATATTCAGGAAAAAACGCATACGCCCTTTTTGGCCAACCAAGCCACCTGGAAAGGCAAATCAGTGCTCCAAAGAAGTCTCGCTTCCCAGCGGGCAAAAGGGCCATGCGGAAAAAAGTGTCCAAACCAGAAATGCAGGACCGGCCATGGAGAAATGGGAGCCTTGCTACGCTGATGGGCGGGATGTAAATTGCCAACAGCCACTCTGGAGAACTGTAAGGTGTGTCCTGAAACATCTAAAAAACACAGCTTGGAGAGCATAGGGCACTTCCACTCATGGGCGTATAAATTGGGAAAACTAAAAATCAGCAAGACACAGGCACCTCAAAGTTTAGGGCTGCTCTGTTGACAAGAACCCCCACTTCATTACACCTTAAATATCCTAGGAAAGAGAAAAGTGGATAAAGAAGTTGTGGTCCTCATGCACAATGGAATATCACTCAGCCATGTAATCATCGTCATAAGGCTAGTAGCAGCACGATGAGTGGATTTAGGTACGACGATTCTAAGTGAAATAAGTCACACAGAACAAGACACTTATCATAAGAAATCACTTATAGAGGGAATGTAAAAACCGCTACACTTGAACTGAATTACAAAACAGAACAGAGTCACACGTTCAGAAAACACACGATGGCTGCTGAACGGGAAAGGTGAGGTGGGGTGATGCATAAAACAAGGGTTTCAAATTAGCTCAGATACCGTTCCATAAACCCAATATGTAGTAGACAAGACCTACTCCTTGCTCAGTAAACTGGACTCAACACCCCCTATTCACCGCACAAGAATATATCTGACTAGTAAGAATCTTCAAACCTATGTATTGATATCTCTCTGTAAGTGAGTCAAGGGGGTGTAAAGCGGCATAAACACAGCCGTGAAAAGCAGCTAAACCCCATTATAAAAATAAATTACTTTTCAAAACCCGTGAAACAAAGACAGTGAAAGAGAGAGAAATTCTTACAAAATTCGTTCAGGGGCTGTGATGCAACCTGGATTGACCATATCTAGACCCACAGCTGATTGAGACATAAGGGTGGACACTCTTGGGGCTCAGAGGTTTGGTGAGGTTGCATGAGCCAACGCAGACCCTTTCAAGTAATACTGCATGGTACCCATCCCATGGGTCCCAAATCTCCAGGTTCAAGGGCATCTTCCTACGTCGAAAACATGCATGAGAAACCCAGAAGATGGTACACCGTGTGATAGGGAAAGGTTTCTAAAACGCACCTCATTTCTCATCTCCTTGTGCTCGGGTTCGCCATTCCAGCCACTTTACTAGCCATCTCCCTCCTTGGAGAATCAGCACCTTTAACCTCCTGTTCCGTACAGGTGGCAATTTGTCCTGAGGATGAACGGGAAGAGGGGGAACCAATGAGAGACTAGCTCTAGGGGTTGGGACAGGCACAGGTCACTCTATTTTCCCATCAGGAAGAAGAATTAACCACAAGCTCAGCCTGCCCCCCAGAACCAGAAGAGGGCCTGAAGCAATCCTGCACTTTTGCGGCCAGCTCCCAAAAAAGCGACTGGAAAAATGGAGCTCAGGGGCACTGCAATTCACAAACCTGCAGAGTTATAAATGATAACTCTCGTCCACAAATATATTGAGGGAAGGCAACGAAGAGGCTTTGAACGCAAGGCAGAATTGCAGGAAACAGATTTCAGGAGGTAGATTCGAATCGCCTTGAAAGCACAGGAAAAGCGGCAAAACGTGGACAATGATGCCCTTGGTCAAAAAGGGCGTATGCGTTTTTTCCTGAATATATTCAGGAAAAAACGCATACGCCCTTTTTGGCCAACCAAGCCACCTGGAAAGGCAAATCAGCGCTCCAAAGAAGTCTGGCTTCCCAGCGGGCAAAAGGGCCATGCGGAAAAAAGTGTCCAAACCAGAAATGCAGGACCGGCCATGGAGAAATGGGAGCCTTGCAACACTGATGGGCGGGATGTAAATTGTCAGCAGCCACTCTGGAGAAGCGTACGGTGTGTCCTGAAACATCTAAAAAACACAGCTTGGAGAGCATAGGGCACTTCCACTCATGGGCGTATAAATTGGGAAAACTAAAAATCAGCAAGACACAGGCACCCCAAAGTTTAGGGCTGCTCTGTTGACAAGAACCCCCACTTCATTACACCTTAAATATCCTAGGAAAGAGAAAAGTGGATAAAGAAGTTGTGGTCCTCATGCACAATGGAATATCACTCAGCCATGAAATCATCTTCATAAGGCTAGTAGCAGCACGATGAGTGGATTTAGGTACAACGATTCTAAGTGAAATAAGTCACACAGAACAAGACACTTATCATAAGAAATCACTTATAGAGGGAATGTAAAAACCGCTACACTTGAACTGAATTACAAAACAGAACAGAGTCACACGTTCAGAAAACACACGATGGCTGCTGAACGGGAAAGGTGAGGTGGGGTGATGCATAAAACAAGGGTTTCAAATTAGCTCAGATACCGTTCCATAAACCCAATATGTAGTAGACAAGACCTACTCCTTGCTCAGTGAACTGGACTCAACACCCCCTATTCACCGCACAAGAATATATCTGACTAGTAAGAATCTTCAAACCTATGTATTGATATCTCTCTGTAAGTGAGTCAAGGGGGTGTAAAGCGGCATAAACACAGCCGTGAAAAGCAGCTAAACCCCATTATAAAAATAAATTACTTTTCAAAACCCGTGAAACAAATACAGTGAAAGAGAGAGACATTCTTACAAAATTCGTTCAGGGGCTGTGATGCAACCTGGATTGACCATATCTAGACCCACAGCTGATTGAGACATAAGGGTGGACACTCTTGGGGCTCAGAGGTTTGGTGAGGTTGCATGAGCCAACGCAGACCCTTTCAAGTAATACTGCATGTTACCCATCCCATGGGTCCCAAATCTCCAGGTTCAAGGGCATCTTCCTACGTCGAAAACATGCATGAGAAACCCAGAAGATGGTACACCGTGTGATCGGGAAAGGTTTCTAAAACGCACCTCATTTCTCATCTCCTTGTGCTCGGGTTCGCCATTCCAGCCACTTTACTAGCCATCTCCCTCCTTGGAGAATCAGCACCTTTAACCTCCTGTTCCGTACAGGTAGCAATTTGTCCTGAGGATGAACGGGAAGAGGGGGAACCAATGAGAGACTAGCTCTAGGGGTTGGGACAGGCACAGGTCACTCTATTTTCCCATCAGGAAGAAGAATTAACCACAAGCTCAGCCTGCCCCCCAGAACCAGAAGAGGGCCTGAAGCAATCCTGCACTTTTGCGGCCAGCTCCCAAAAAAGCGACTGGAAAAATGGAGCTCAGGGGCACTGCAATTCACAAACCTGCAGAGTTATAAATGATAACTCTCGTCCACAAATATATTGAGGGAAGGCAACGAAGAGGCTTTGAAAGCAAGGCAGAATTGCAGGAAACAGATTTCAGGAGGTAGATTCGAATCGCCTTGAAAGCACATGAAAAGCGGCAAAACGTGGACAATGATGCCCTTGGCCAAAAAGGGCGTATGCGTTTTTTCCTGAATATATTCAGGAAAAAACGCATACGCCCTTTTTGGCCAACCAAGCCACCTGGAAAGGCAAATCAGCGCTCCAAAGAAGTCTGGCTTCCCAGCGGGCAAAAGGGCCATGCGGAAAAAAGTGTCCAAACCAGAAATGCAGGACCGGCCATGGAGAAATGGGAGCCTTGCTACGCTGATGGGCGGGATGTAAATTGCCAACAGCCACTCTGGAGAAGCGTACGGTGTGTCCTGAAACACCTAAAAAACACAGCTTGGAGAGCATAGGGCACTTCCAGTCATGGGCGTATAAATTGGGAAAACTAAAAATCAGCAAGACACAGGCACCCCAAAGTTTAGGGCTGCTCTGTTGACAACAACCCCCACTTCATTACACCTTAAATATCCTAGGAAAGAGAAAAGTGGATAAAGAAGTTGTGGTCCTCATGCACAATGGAATATCACTCAGCCATGAAATCATCGTCATAATTCTAGTAGCAGCACGATGAGTGGATTTAGGTACGACGAATCTAAGTGAAATAAGTCACACAGAAAAAGACACTTATCATAAGAAATCACTTATAGAGGCAATGTAAAAACCGCTACACTTGAACTGAATTACAAAACAGAACAGAGTCACACGTTCAGAAAACACACGATGGCTGCTGAACGGGAAAGGTGAGGTGGGGTGATGCATAAAACAAGGGTTTCAAATTAGCTCAGATACCGTTCCATAAACCCAATATGTAGTAGACAAGACCTACTCCTTGCTCAGTGAACTGGACTCAACACCCCCTATTCACCGCACAAGGATATATCTGACTAGTAAGAATCTTCAAACCTATGTATTGATATCTCTCTGTAAGTGAGTCAAGGGGGTGTAAAGCGACATAAACACAGCCGTGAAAAGCAGCTAAACCCCATTATAAAAATAAATTACTTTTCAAAACCCGTGAAACAAAGACAGTGAAAGAGAGAGAAATTCTTACAAAATTCGTTCAGGGGCTGTGATGCAACCTGGATTGACCATATCTAGACCCACAGCTGATTGAGACATAAGGGTGGACACTCTTGGGGCTCAGAGGTTTGGTGAGGTTGCATGAGCCAACGCAGACCCTTTCAAGTAATACTGCATGGTACCCATCCCATGGGTCCCAAATCTCCAGGTTCAAGGGCATCTTCCTACGTCGAAAACAGGCATGAGAAACCCAGAAGATGGTACACCGTGTGATCGGGAAAGGTTTCTAAAACGCACCTCATTTCTCATCTCCTTGTGCTCGGGTTCGCCATTCCAGCCGCTTTACTAGCCATCTTCCTCCTTGGAGAATCAGCACCTTTAACCTCCTGTTCCGTACAGGTGGCATTTTGTCCTGAGGATGAACGGGAAGAGGGGGAACCAATGAGAGACTAGCTCTAGGGGTTGGGACAGGCACAGGTCACTCTATTTTCCCATCAGGAAGAAGAATTAACCACAAGCTCAGCCTGCCCCCCAGAACCAGAAGAGGGCCTGAAGCAATCCTGCACTTTTGCGGCCAGCTCCCAAAAAAGCGACTGGAAAAATGGAGCTCAGGGGCACTGCAATTCACAAACCTGCAGAGTTATAAATGATAACTCTCGTCCACAAATATATTGAGGGAAGGCAACGAAGAGGCTTTGAACGCAAGGCAGAATTGCAGGAAACAGATTTCAGGAGGTAGATTCGAATCGCCTTGAAAGCACATGAAAAGCGGCAAAACGTGGACAATGATGCCCTTGGTCAAAAAGGGCGTATGCGTTTTTTCCTGAATATATTCAGGAAAAAACGCATACGCCCTTTTTGGCCAACCAAGCCACCTGGAAAGGCAAATCAGCGCTCCAAAGAAGTATGGCTTCCCAGCGGGCAAAAGGGCCATGCGGAAAAAAGTGTCCAAACCAGAAATGCAGGACCGGCCATGGAGAAATGGGAGCCTTGCAACGCTGATGGGCGGGATGTAAATTGCCAGCAGCCACTCTGGAGAAGCGTACGGTGTGTCCTGAAACATCTAAAAAACACAGCTTGGAGAGCATAGGGCACTTCCACTCATGGGCGTATAAATTGGGAAAACTAAAAATCAGCAAGACACAGGCACCCCAAAGTTTAGGGCTGCTCTGTTGACAAGAACCCCCACTTCATTACACCTTAAATATCCTAGGAAAGAGAAAAGTGGATAAAGAAGTTGTGGTCCTCATGCACAATGGAATATCACTCAGCCATGAAATCATCTTCATAAGGCTAGTAGCAGCACGATGAGTGGATTTAGGTACGACGATTCTAAGTGAAATAAGTCACACAGAACAAGACACTTATCATAAGAAATCACTTATAGAGGGAATGTAAAAACCGCTACACTTGAACTGAATTACAAAACAGAACAGAGTCACACGTTCAGATAACACACTATGGCTGCTGAACGGGAAAGGTGAGGTGGGGTGATGCATAAAACAAGGGTTTCAAATTAGCTCAGATACCGTTCCATAAACCCAATATGTAGTAGACAAGACCTACTCCTTGCTCAGTGAACTGGACTCAACACCCCCTATTCACCGCACAAGAATATATCTGACTAGTAAGAATCTTCAAACCTATGTATTGATATCTCTCTGTAAGTGAGTCAAGGGGGTGTAAAGCGGCATAAACACAGCCGTGAAAAGCAGCTAAACCCCATTATAAAAATAAATTACTTTTCAAAACCCGTGAAACAAAGACAGTGAAAGAGAGAGACATTCTTACAAAATTCGTTCAGGGGCTGTGATGCAACCTGGATTGACCATATCTAGACCCACAGCTGATTGAGACATAAGGGTGGACACTCTTGGGGCTCAGAGGTTTGGTGAGGTTGCATGAGCCAACGCAGACCCTTTCAAGTAATACTGCATGGTACCCATCCCATGGGTCCCAAATCTCCAGGTTCAAGGGCATATTCCTACGTCGAAAACAGGCATGAGAAACCCAGAAGATGGTACACCGTGTGATCGGGAAAGGTTTCTAAAACGCACCTCATTTCTCATCTCCTTGTGCTCGGGTTCGCCATTCCAGCCGCTTTACTAGCCATCTTCCTCCTTGGAGAATCAGCACCTTTAACCTCCTGTTCCGTACAGGTGGCATTTTGTCCTGAGGATGAACGGGAAGAGGGGGAACCAATGAGAGACTAGCTCTAGGGGTTGGGACAGGCACAGGTCACTCTATTTTCCCATCAGGAAGAAGAATTAACCACAAGCTCAGCCTGCCCCCCAGAACCAGAAGAGGGCCTGAAGCAATCCTGCACTTTTGCGGCCAGCTCCCAAAAAAGCGACTGGAAAAATGGAGCTCAGGGGCACTGCAATTCACAAACCTGCAGAGTTATAAATGATAACTCTCGTCCACAAATATATTGAGGGAAGGCAACGAAGAGGCTTTGAACGCAAGGCAGAATTGCAGGAAACAGATTTCAGGAGGTAGATTCGAATCGCCTTGAAAGCACATGAAAAGCGGCAAAACGTGGACAATGATGCCCTTGGTCAAAAAGGGCGTATGCGTTTTTTCCTGAATATATTCAGGAAAAAACGCATACGCCCTTTTTGGCCAACCAAGCCACCTGGAAAGGCAAATCAGCGCTCCAAAGAAGTATGGCTTCCCAGCGGGCAAAAGGGCCATGCGGAAAAAAGTGTCCAAACCAGAAATGCAGGACCGGCCATGGAGAAATGGGAGCCTTGCAACGCTGATGGGCGGGATGTAAATTGCCAGCAGCCACTCTGGAGAAGCGTACGGTGTGTCCTGAAACATCTAAAAAACACAGCTTGGAGAGCATAGGGCACTTCCACTCATGGGCGTATAAATTGGGAAAACTAAAAATCAGCAAGACACAGGCACCCCAAAGTTTAGGGCTGCTCTGTTGACAAGAACCCCCACTTCATTACACCTTAAATATCCTAGGAAAGAGAAAAGTGGATAAAGAAGTTGTGGTCCTCATGCACAATGGAATATCACTCAGCCATGAAATCATCTTCATAAGGCTAGTAGCAGCACGATGAGTGGATTTAGGTACGACGATTCTAAGTGAAATAAGTCACACAGAAAAAGACACTTATCATAAGAAATCACTTATAGAGGGAATGTAAAAACCGCTACACTTGAACTGAATTACAAAACAGAACAGAGTCACACGTTCAGATAACACACTATGGCTGCTGAACGGGAAAGGTGAGGTGGGGTGATGCATAAAACAAGGGTTTCAAATTAGCTCAGATACCGTTCCATAAACCCAATATGTAGTAGACAAGACCTACTCCTTGCTCAGTGAACTTGACTCAACACCCCCTATTCACCGCACAAGAATATATCTGACTAGTAAGAATCTTCAAACCTATGTATTGATATCTCTCTGTAAGTGAGTCAAGGGGGTGTAAAGCGGCATAAACACAGCCGTGAAAAGCAGCTAAACCCCATTATAAAAATAAATTACTTTTCAAAACCCGTGAAACAAAGACAGTGAAAGAGAGAGACATTCTTACAAAATTCGTTCAGGGGCTGTGATGCAACCTGGATTGACCATATCTAGACCCACAGCTGATTGAGACATAAGGGTGGACACTCTTGGGGCTCAGAGGTTTGGTGAGGTTGCATGAGCCAACGCAGACCCTTTCAAGTAATACTGCATGGTACCCATCCCATGGGTCCCAAATCTCCAGGTTCAAGGGCATCTTCCTACGTCGAAAACATGCATGAGAAACCCAGAAGATGGTACACCGTGTGATCGGGAAAGGTTTCTAAAACGCACCTCATTTCTCATCTCCTTGTGCTCGGGTTCGCCATTCCAGCCGCTTTACTAGCCATCTCCCTCCTTGGAGAATCAGCACCTTTAACCTCCTGTTCCGTACAGGTGGCAATTTGTCCTGAGGATGAACGGGAAGAGGGGGAACCAATGAGAGACTAGCTCTAGGGGTTGGGACAGGCACAGGTCACTCTATTTTCCCATCAGGAAGAAGAATTAACCACAAGCTCAGCCTGCCCCCCAGAACCAGAAGAGGGCCTGAAGCAATCCTGCACTTTTGCGGCCAGCTCCCAAAAAAGCGACTGGAAAAATGGAGCTCAGGGGCACTGCAATTCACAAACCTGCAGAGTTATAAATGATAACTCTCGTCCACAAATATATTGAGGGAAGGCAACGAAGAGGCTTTGAACGCAAGGCAGAATTGCAGGAAACAGATTTCAGGAGGTAGATTCGAATCGCCTTGAAAGCACATGAAAAGCGGCAAAACGTGGACAATGATGCCCTTGGTCAAAAAGGGCGTATGCGTTTTTTCCTGAATATATTCAGGAAAAAACGCATACGCCCTTTTTGGCCAACCAAGCCACCTGGAAAGGCAAATCAGCGCTCCAAAGAAGTCTGGCTTCCCAGCGGGCAAAAGGGCCATGCGGAAAAAAGTGTCCAAACCAGAAATGCAGGACCGGCCATGGAGAAATGGGAGCCTTGCTACGCTGATGGGCGGGATGTAAATTGCCAACAGCCACTCTGGAGAAGCGTACGGTGTGTCCTGAAACATCTAAAAAACACAGCTTGGAGAGCATAGGGCACTTCCACTCATGGGCGTATAAATTGGGAAAACTAAAAATCAGCAAGACACAGGCACCCCAAAGTTTAGGGCTGCTCTGTTGACAAGAACCCCCACTTCATTACACCTTAAATATCCTAGGAAAGAGAAAAGTGGATAAAGAAGTTGTGGTCCTCATGCACAATGGAATATCACTCAGCCATGAAATCATCGTCATAAGGCTAGTAGCAGCACGATGAGTGGATTTAGGTACGACGATTCTAAGTGAAATAAGTCACACAGAAAAAGACACTTATCATAAGAAATCACTTATAGAGGGAATGTAAAAACCGCTACACTTGAACTGAATTACAAAACAGAACAGAGTCACACGTTCAGAAAACACACGATGGCTGCTGAACGGGAAAGGTGAGGTGGGGTGATGCATAAAACAAGGGTTTCAAATTAGCTCAGATACCGTTCCATAAACCCAATATGTAGTAGACAAGACCTACTCCTTGCTCAGTGAACTTGACTCAACACCCCCTATTCACCGCACAAGAATATATCTGACTAGTAAGAATCTTCAAACCTATGTATTGATATCTCTCTGTAAGTGAGTCAAGGGGGTGTAAAGCGGCATAAACACAGCCGTGAAAAGCAGCTAAACCCCATTATAAAAATAAATTACTTTTCAAAACCCGTGAAACAAAGACAGTGAAAGAGAGAGACATTCTTACAAAATTCGTTCAGGGGCTGTGATGCAACCTGGATTGACCATATCTAGACCCACAGCTGATTGAGACATAAGGGTGGACACTCTTGGGGCTCAGAGGTTTGGTGAGGTTGCATGAGCCAACGCAGACCCTTTCAAGTAATACTGCATGGTACCCATCCCATGGGTCCCAAATCTCCAGGTTCAAGGGCATCTTCCTACGTCGAAAACATGCATGAGAAACCCAGAAGATGGTACACCGTGTGATCGGGAAAGGTTTCTAAAACGCACCTCATTTCTCATCTCCTTGTGCTCGGGTTCGCCATTCCAGCCGCTTTACTAGCCATCTCCCTCCTTGGAGAATCAGCACCTTTAACCTCCTGTTCCGTACAGGTGGCAATTTGTCCTGAGGATGAACGGGAAGAGGGGGAACCAATGAGAGACTAGCTCTAGGGGTTGGGACAGGCACAGGTCACTCTATTTTCCCATCAGGAAGAAGAATTAACCACAAGCTCAGCCTGCCCCCCAGAACCAGAAGAGGGCCTGAAGCAATCCTGCACTTTTGCGGCCAGCTCCCAAAAAAGCGACTGGAAAAATGGAGCTCAGGGGCACTGCAATTCACAAACCTGCAGAGTTATAAATGATAACTCTCGTCCACAAATATATTGAGGGAAGGCAACGAAGAGGCTTTGAACGCAAGGCAGAATTGCAGGAAACAGATTTCAGGAGGTAGATTCGAATCGCCTTGAAAGCACATGAAAAGCGGCAAAACGTGGACAATGATGCCCTTGGTCAAAAAGGGCGTATGCGTTTTTTCCTGAATATATTCAGGAAAAAACGCATACGCCCTTTTTGGCCAACCAAGCCACCTGGAAAGGCAAATCAGCGCTCCAAAGAAGTCTGGCTTCCCAGCGGGCAAAAGGGCCATGCGGAAAAAAGTGTCCAAACCAGAAATGCAGGACCGGCCATGGAGAAATGGGAGCCTTGCTACGCTGATGGGCGGGATGTAAATTGCCAACAGCCACTCTGGAGAAGCGTACGGTGTGTCCTGAAACATCTAAAAAACACAGCTTGGAGAGCATAGGGCACTTCCACTCATGGGCGTATAAATTGGGAAAACTAAAAATCAGCAAGACACAGGCACCCCAAAGTTTAGGGCTGCTCTGTTGACAAGAACCCCCACTTCATTACACCTTAAATATCCTAGGAAAGAGAAAAGTGGATAAAGAAGTTGTGGTCCTCATGCACAATGGAATATCACTCAGCCATGAAATCATCGTCATAAGGCTAGTAGCAGCACGATGAGTGGATTTAGGTACGACGATTCTAAGTGAAATAAGTCACACAGAAAAAGACACTTATCATAAGAAATCACTTATAGAGGGAATGTAAAAACCGCTACACTTGAACTGAATTACAAAACAGAACAGAGTCACACGTTCAGAAAACACACAATGGCTGCTGAACGGGAAAGGTGAGGTGGGGTGATGCATAAAACAAGGGTTTCAAATTAGCTCAGATACCGTTCCATAAACCCAATATGTAGTAGACAAGACCTACTCCTTGCTCAGTGAACTGGACTCAACACCCCCTATTCACCGCACAAGAATATATCTGACTAGTAAGAATCTTCAAACCTATGTATTGATATCTCTCTGTAAGTGAGTCAAGGGGGTGTAAAGCGGCATAAACAGAGCCGTGAAAAGCAGCTAAACCCCATTATAAAAATAAATTACTTTTCAAAACCCGTGAAACAAAGACAGTGAAAGAGAGAGATATTCTTACAAAATTCGTTCAGGGGCTGTGATGCAACCTGGATTGACCATATCTAGACCCACAGCTGATTGAGACATAAGGGTGGACACTCTTGGGGCTCAGAGGTTTGGTGAGGTTGCATGAGCCAACGCAGACCCTTTGAAGTAATACTGCATGGTACCCATCCCATGGGTCCCAAATCTCCAGGTTCAAGGGCATCTTCCTACGTCGAAAACATGCATGAGAAACCCAGAAGATGGTACACCGTGTGATCGGGAAAGGTTTCTAAAACGCACCTCATTTCTCATCTCCTTGTGCTCGGGTTCGCCATTCCAGCCGCTTTACTAGCCATCTCCCTCCATGGAGAATCAGCACCTTTAACCTCCTGTTCCGTACAGGTGGCAATTTGTCCTGAGGATGAACGGGAAGAGGGGGAACCAAAGAGAGACTAGCTCTAGGGGTTGGGACAGGCACAGGTCACTCTATTTTCCCATCAGGAAGAAGAATTAACCACAAGCTCAGCCTGCCCCCCAGAACCAGAAGAGGGCCTGAAGCAATCCTGCACTTTTGCGGCCAGCTCCCAAAAAAGCGACTGGAAAAATGGAGCTCAGGGGCACTGCAATTCACAAACCTGCAGAGTTATAAATGATAACTCTCGTCCACAAATATATTGAGGGAAGGCAACGAAGAGGCTTTGAAAGCAAGGCAGAATTGCAGGAAACAGATTTCAGGAGGTAGATTCGAATCGCCTTGAAAGGACATGAAAAGCGGCAAAACGTGGACAATGATGCCCTTGGCCAAAAAGGGCGTATGCGTTTTTTCCTGAATATATTCAGGAAAAAACGCATACGCCCTTTTTGGCCAACCAAGCCACCTGGAAAGGCAAATCAGCGCTCCAAAGAAGTCTGGCTTCCCAGCGGGCAAAAGGGCCATGCGGAAAAAAGTGTCCAAACCAGAAATGCAGGACCGGCCATGGAGAAATGGGAGCCTTGCAACACTGATGGGCGGGATGTAAATTGCCAGCAGCCACTCTGGAGAAGCGTACGGTGTGTCCTGAAACATCTAAAAAACACAGCTTGGAGAGCATAGGGCACTTCCACTCATGGGCGTATAAATTGGGAAAACTAAAAATCAGCAAGACACAGGCACCCCAAAGTTTAGGGCTGCTCTGTTGACAAGAACCCCCACTTCATTACACCTTAAATATCCTAGGAAAGAGAAAAGTGGATAAAGAAGTTGTGGTCCTCATGCACAATGGAATATCACTCAGCCATGAAATCATCTTCATAAGGCTAGTAGCAGCACGATGAGTGGATTTAGGTACAACGATTCTAAGTGAAATAAGTCACACAGAACAAGACACTTATCATAAGAAATCACTTATAGAGGGAATGTAAAAACCGCTACACTTGAACTGAATTACAAAACAGAACAGAGTCACACGTTCAGAAAACACACGATGGCTGCTGAACGGGAAAGGTGAGGTGGGGTGATGCATAAAACAAGGGTTTCAAATTAGCTCAGATACCGTTCCATAAACCCAATATGTAGTAGACAAGACCTACTCCTTGCTCAGTGAACTGGACTCAACACCCCCTATTCACCGCACAAGAATATATCTGACTAGTAAGAATCTTCAAACCTATGTATTGATATCTCTCTGTAAGTGAGTCAAGGGGGTGTAAAGCGGCATAAACACAGCCGTGAAAAGCAGCTAAACCCCATTATAAAAATAAATTACTTTTCAAAACCCGTGAAACAAATACAGTGAAAGAGAGAGACATTCTTACAAAATTCGTTCAGGGGCTGTGATGCAACCTGGATTGACCATATCTAGACCCACAGCTGATTGAGACATAAGGGTGGACACTCTTGGGGCTCAGAGGTTTGGTGAGGTTGCATGAGCCAACGCAGACCCTTTCAAGTAATACTGCATGTTACCCATCCCATGGGTCCCAAATCTCCAGGTTCAAGGGCATCTTCCTACGTCGAAAACATGCATGAGAAACCCAGAAGATGGTACACCGTGTGATCGGGAAAGGTTTCTAAAACGCACCTCATTTCTCATCTCCTTGTGCTCGGGTTCGCCATTCCAGCCACTTTACTAGCCATCTCCCTCCTTGGAGAATCAGCACCTTTAACCTCCTGTTCCGTACAGGTGGCAATTTGTCCTGAGGATGAACGGGAAGAGGGGGAACCAATGAGAGACTAGCTCTAGGGGTTGGGACAGGCACAGGTCACTCTATTTTCCCATCAGGAAGAAGAATTAACCACAAGCTCAGCCTGCCCCCCAGAACCAGAAGAGGGCCTGAAGCAATCCTGCACTTTTGCGGCCAGCTCCCAAAAAAGCGACTGGAAAAATGGAGCTCAGGGGCACTGCAATTCACAAACCTGCAGAGTTATAAATGATAACTCTCGTCCACAAATATATTGAGGGAAGGCAACGAAGAGGCTTTGAAAGCAAGGCAGAATTGCAGGAAACAGATTTCAGGAGGTAGATTCGAATCGCCTTGAAAGCACATGAAAAGCGGCAAAACGTGGACAATGATGCCCTTGGCCAAAAAGGGCGTATGCGTTTTTTCCTGAATATATTCAGGAAAAAACGCATACGCCCTTTTTGGCCAACCAAGCCACCTGGAAAGGCAAATCAGCGCTCCAAAGAAGTCTGGCTTCCCAGCGGGCAAAAGGGCCATGCGGAAAAAAGTGTCCAAACCAGAAATGCAGGACCGGCCATGGAGAAATGGGAGCCTTGCTACGCTGATGGGCGGGATGTAAATTGCCAACAGCCACTCTGGAGAAGCGTACGGTGTGTCCTGAAACACCTAAAAAACACAGCTTGGAGAGCATAGGGCACTTCCAGTCATGGGCGTATAAATTGGGAAAACTAAAAATCAGCAAGACACAGGCACCCCAAAGTTTAGGGCTGCTCTGTTGACAACAACCCCCACTTCATTACACCTTAAATATCCTAGGAAAGAGAAAAGTGGATAAAGAAGTTGTGGTCCTCATGCACAATGGAATATCACTCAGCCATGAAATCATCGTCATAATTCTAGTAGCAGCACGATGAGTGGATTTAGGTACGACGAATCTAAGTGAAATAAGTCACACAGAAAAAGACACTTATCATAAGAAATCACTTATAGAGGCAATGTAAAAACCGCTACACTTGAACTGAATTACAAAACAGAACAGAGTCACACGTTCAGAAAACACACGATGGCTGCTGAACGGGAAAGGTGAGGTGGGGTGATGCATAAAACAAGGGTTTCAAATTAGCTCAGATACCGTTCCATAAACCCAATATGTAGTAGACAAGACCTACTCCTTGCTCAGTGAACTGGACTCAACACCCCCTATTCACCGCACAAGGATATATCTGACTAGTAAGAATCTTCAAACCTATGTATTGATATCTCTCTGTAAGTGAGTCAAGGGGGTGTAAAGCGACATAAACACAGCCGTGAAAAGCAGCTAAACCCCATTATAAAAATAAATTACTTTTCAAAACCCGTGAAACAAAGACAGTGAAAGAGAGAGAAATTCTTACAAAATTCGTTCAGGGGCTGTGATGCAACCTGGATTGACCATATCTAGACCCACAGCTGATTGAGACATAAGGGTGGACACTCTTGGGGCTCAGAGGTTTGGTGAGGTTGCATGAGCCAACGCAGACCCTTTCAAGTAATACTGCATGGTACCCATCCCATGGGTCCCAAATCTCCAGGTTCAAGGGCATCTTCCTACGTCGAAAACAGGCATGAGAAACCCAGAAGATGGTACACCGTGTGATCGGGAAAGGTTTCTAAAACGCACCTCATTTCTCATCTCCTTGTGCTCGGGTTCGCCATTCCAGCCGCTTTACTAGCCATCTCCCTCCTTGGAGAATCAGCACCTTTAACCTCCTGTTCCGTACAGGTGGCATTTTGTCCTGAGGATGAACGGGAAGAGGGGGAACCAATGAGAGACTAGCTCTAGGGGTTGGGACAGGCACAGGTCACTCTATTTTCCCATCAGGAAGAAGAATTAACCACAAGCTCAGCCTGCCCCCCAGAACCAGAAGAGGGCCTGAAGCAATCCTGCACTTTTGCGGCCAGCTCCCAAAAAAGCGACTGGAAAAATGGAGCTCAGGGGCACTGCAATTCACAAACCTGCAGAGTTATAAATGATAACTCTCGTCCACAAATATATTGAGGGAAGGCAACGAAGAGGCTTTGAACGCAAGGCAGAATTGCAGGAAACAGATTTCAGGAGGTAGATTCGAATCGCCTTGAAAGCACATGAAAAGCGGCAAAACGTGGACAATGATGCCCTTGGTCAAAAAGGGCGTATGCGTTTTTTCCTGAATATATTCAGGAAAAAACGCATACGCCCTTTTTGGCCAACCAAGCCACCTGGAAAGGCAAATCAGCGCTCCAAAGAAGTCTGGCTTCCCAGCGGGCAAAAGGGCCATGCGGAAAAAAGTGTCCAAACCAGAAATGCAGGACCGGCCATGGAGAAATGGGAGCCTTGCAACGCTGATGGGCGGGATGTAAATTGCCAGCAGCCACTCTGGAGAAGCGTACGGTGTGTCCTGAAACATCTAAAAAACACAGCTTGGAGAGCATAGGGCACTTCCACTCATGGGCGTATAAATTGGGAAAACTAAAAATCAGCAAGACACAGGCACCCCAAAGTTTAGGGCTGCTCTGTTGACAAGAACCCCCACTTCATTACACCTTAAATATCCTAGGAAAGAGAAAAGTGGATAAAGAAGTTGTGGTCCTCATGCACAATGGAATATCACTCAGCCATGAAATCATCTTCATAAGGCTAGTAGCAGCACGATGAGTGGATTTAGGTACGACGATTCTAAGTGAAATAAGTCACACAGAACAAGACACTTATCATAAGAAATCACTTATAGAGGGAATGTAAAAACCGCTACACTTGAACTGAATTACAAAACAGAACAGAGTCACACGTTCAGATAACACACTATGGCTGCTGAACGGGAAAGGTGAGGTGGGGTGATGCATAAAACAAGGGTTTCAAATTAGCTCAGATACCGTTCCATAAACCCAATATGTAGTAGACAAGACCTACTCCTTGCTCAGTGAACTGGACTCAACACCCCCTATTCACCGCACAAGAATATATCTGACTAGTAAGAATCTTCAAACCTATGTATTGATATCTCTCTGTAAGTGAGTCAAGGGGGTGTAAAGCGGCATAAACACAGCCGTGAAAAGCAGCTAAACCCCATTATAAAAATAAATTACTTTTCAAAACCCGTGAAACAAAGACAGTGAAAGAGAGAGACATTCTTACAAAATTCGTTCAGGGGCTGTGATGCAACCTGGATTGACCATATCTAGACCCACAGCTGATTGAGACATAAGGGTGGACACTCTTGGGGCTCAGAGGTTTGGTGAGGTTGCATGAGCCAACGCAGACCCTTTCAAGTAATACTGCATGGTACCCATCCCATGGGTCCCAAATCTCCAGGTTCAAGGGCATCTTCCTACGTCGAAAACATGCATGAGAAACCCAGAAGATGGTACACCGTGTGATCGGGAAAGGTTTCTAAAACGCACCTCATTTCTCATCTCCTTGTGCTCGGGTTCGCCATTCCAGCCGCTTTACTAGCCATCTCCCTCCTTGGAGAATCAGCACCTTTAACCTCCTGTTCCGTACAGGTGGCAATTTGTCCTGAGGATGAACGGGAAGAGGGGGAACCAATGAGAGACTAGCTCTAGGGGTTGGGACAGGCACAGGTCACTCTATTTTCCCATCAGGAAGAAGAATTAACCACAAGCTCAGCCTGCCCCCCAGAACCAGAAGAGGGCCTGAAGCAAACCTGCACTTTTGCGGCCAGCTCCCAAAAAAGCGACTGGAAAAATGGAGCTCAGGGGCACTGCAATTCACAAACCTGCAGAGTTATAAATGGTAACTCTCGTCCACAAATATATTGAGGGAAGGCAACGAAGAGGCTTTGAACGCAAGGCAGAATTGCAGGAAACAGATTTCAGGAGGTAGATTCGAATCGCCTTGAAAGCACATGAAAAGCGGCAAAACGTGGACAATGATGCCCTTGGTCAAAAAGGGCGTATGCGTTTTTTCCTGAATATATTCAGGAAAAAACGCATACGCCCTTTTTGGCCAACCAAGCCACCTGGAAAGGCAAATCAGCGCTCCAAAGAAGTCTGGCTTCCCCGCGGGCAAAAGGGCCATGCGGAAAAAAGTGTCCAAACCAGAAATGCAGGACCGGCCATGGAGAAATGGGAGCCTTGCTACGCTGATGGGCGGGATGTAAATTGCCAACAGCCACTCTGGAGAAGCGTACGGTGTGTCCTGAAACATCTAAAAAACACAGCTTGGAGAGCATAGGGCACTTCCACTCATGGGCGTATAAATTGGGAAAACTAAAAATCAGCAAGACACAGGCACCCCAAAGTTTAGGGCTGCTCTGTTGACAAGAACCCCCACTTCATTACACCTTAAATATCCTAGGAAAGAGAAAAGTGGATAAAGAAGTTGTGGTCCTCATGCACAATGGAATATCACTCAGCCATGAAATCATCGTCATAAGGCTAGTAGCAGCACGATGAGTGGATTTAGGTACGACGATTCTAAGTGAAATAAGTCACACAGAACAAGACACTTATCATAAGAAATCACTTATAGAGGGAATGTAAAAACCGCTACACTTGAACTGAATTACAAAACAGAACAGAGTCACACGTTCAGAAAACACACGATGGCTGCTGAACGGGAAAGGTGAGGTGGGGTGATGCATAAAACAAGGGTTTCAAATTAGCTCAGATACCGTTCCATAAACCCAATATGTAGTAGACAAGACCTACTCCTTGCTCAGTGAACTGGACTCAACACCCCCTATTCACCGCACAAGAATATATCTGACTAGTAAGAATCTTCAAACCTATGTATTGATATCTCTCTGTAAGTGAGTCAAGGGGGTGTAAAGCGGCATAAACACAGCCGTGAAAAGCAGCTAAACCCCATTATAAAAATAAATTACTTTTCAAAACCCGTGAAACAAAGACAGTGAAAGAGAGAGACATTCTTACAAAATTCGTTCAGGGGCTGTGATGCAACCTGGATTGACCATATCTAGACCCACAGCTGATTGAGACATAAGGGTGGACACTCTTGGGGCTCAGAGGTTTGGTGAGGTTGCATGAGCCAACGCAGACCCTTTGAAGTAATACTGCATGGTACCCATCCCATGGGTCCCAAATCTCCAGGTTCAAGGGCATCTTCCTACGTCGAAAACATGCATGAGAAACCCAGAAGATGGTACACCGTGTGATCGGGAAAGGTTTCTAAAACGCACCTCATTTCTCATCTCCTTGTGCTCGGGTTCGCCATTCCAGCCGCTTTACTAGCCATCTCCCTCCATGGAGAATCAGCACCTTTAACCTCCTGTTCCGTACAGGTGGCAATTTGTCCTGAGGATGAACGGGAAGAGGGGGAACCAAAGAGAGACTAGCTCTAGGGGTTGGGACAGGCACAGGTCACTCTAATTTCCCATCAGGAAGAAGAATTAACCACAAGCTCAGCCTGCCCCCCAGAACCAGAAGAGGGCCTGAAGCAATCCTGCACTTTTGCGGCCAGCTCCCAAAAAAGCGACTGGAAAAATGGAGCTCAGGGGCACTGCAATTCACAAACCTGCAGAGTTATAAATGATAACTCTCGTCCACAAATATATTGAGGGAAGGCAACGAAGAGGCTTTGAAAGCAAGGCAGAATTGCAGGAAACAGATTTCAGGAGGTAGATTCGAATCGCCTTGAAAGGACATGAAAAGCGGCAAAACGTGGACAATGATGCCCTTGGCCAAAAAGGGCGTATGCGTTTTTTCCTGAATATATTCAGGAAAAAACGCATACGCCCTTTTTGGCCAACCAAGCCACCTGGAAAGGCAAATCAGCGCTCCAAAGAAGTCTGGCTTCCCAGCGGGCAAAAGGGCCATGCGGAAAAAAGTGTCCAAACCAGAAATGCAGGACCGGCCATGGAGAAATGGGAGCCTTGCTACGCTGATGGGCGGGATGTAAATTGCCAACAGCCACTCTGGAGAAGCGTACGGTGTGTCCTGAAACACCTAAAAAACACAGCTTGGAGAGCATAGGGCACTTCCAGTCATGGGCGTATAAATTGGGAAAACTAAAAATCAGCAAGACACAGGCACCCCAAAGTTTAGGGCTGCTCTGTTGACAAGAACCCCCACTTCATTACACCTTAAATATCCTAGGAAAGAGAAAAGTGGATAAAGAAGTTGTGGTCCTCATGCACAATGGAATATCACTCAGCCATGAAATCATCGTCATAATTCTAGTAGCAGCACGATGAGTGGATTTAGGTACGACGAATCTAAGTGAAATAAGTCACACAGAAAAAGACACTTATCATAAGAAATCACTTATAGAGGCAATGTAAAAACCGCTACACTTGAACTGAATTACAAAACAGAACAGAGTCACACGTTCAGAAAACACACGATGGCTGCTGAACGGGAAAGGTGAGGTGGGGTGATGCATAAAACAAGGGTTTCAAATTAGCTCAGATACCGTTCCATAAACCCAATATGTAGTAGACAAGACCTACTCCTTGCTCAGTGAACTGGACTCAACACCCCCTATTCACCGCACAAGAATATATCTGACTAGTAAGAATCTTCAAACCTATGTATAGATATCTCTCTGTAAGTGAGTCAAGGGGGTGTAAAGCGGCATAAACACAGCCGTGAAAAGCAGCTAAACCCCATTATAAAAATAAATTACTTTTCAAAACCCGTGAAACAAAGACAGTGAAAGAGAGAGAAATTCTTACAAAATTCGTTCAGGGGCTGTGATGCAACCTGGATTGACCATATCTAGACCCACAGCTGATTGAGACATAAGGCTGGTCACTCTTGGGGCTCAGAGGTTTGGTGAGGTTGCATGAGCCAACGCAGACCCTTTCAAGTAATACTGCATGGTACCCATCCCATGGGTCCCAAATCTCCAGGTTCAAGGGCATCTTCCTACGTCGAAAACATGCATGAGAAACCCAGAAGATGGTACACCATGTGATCGGGAAAGGTTTCTAAAACGCACCTCATTTCTCATCTCCTTGTGCTCGGGTTCGCCATTCCAGCCGCTTTACTAGCCATCTCCCTCCTTGGAGAATCAGCACCTTTAACCTCCTGTTCCGTACAGGTGGCAATTTGTCCTGAGGATGAACGGGAAGAGGGGGAACCAATGAGAGACTAGCTCTAGGGGTTGGGACAGGCACAGGTCACTCTATTTTCCCATCAGGAAGAAGAATTAACCACAAGCTCAGCCTGCCCCCCAGAACCAGAAGAGGGCCTGAAGCAATCCTGCACTTTTGCGGCCAGCTCCCAAAAAAGCGACTGGAAAAATGGAGCTCAGGGGCACTGCAATTCACAAACCTGCAGAGTTATAAATGATAACTCTCGTCCACAAATATATTGAGGGAAGGCAACGAAGAGGCTTTGAAAGCAAGGCAGAATTGCAGGAAACAGATTTCAGGAGGTAGATTCGAATCGCCTTGAAAGCACATGAAAAGCGGCAAAACGTGGACAATGATGCCCTTGGCCAAAAAGGGCGTATGCGTTTTTTCCTGAATATATTCAGGAAAAAACGCATACGCCCTTTTTGGCCAACCAAGCCACCTGGAAAGGCAAATCAGCGCTCCAAAGAAGTCTTTTTTCCCAGCGGGCAAAAGGGCCATGTGGAAAAACGTGTCCAAACCAGAAATGCAGGACCGGCCATGGAGAAATGGGAGCCTTGCTACGCTGATGGGCGGGATGTAAATTGCCAACAGCCACTCTGGAGAAGTGTACGGTGTGTCCTGAAACATCTAAAAAACACAGCTTGGAGAGCATAGGGCACTTCCACTCATGGGCGTATAAATTGGGAAAACTAAAAATCAGCAAGACACAGGCACCCCAAAGTTTAGGGCTGCTCTGTTGACAAGAACCCCCACTTCATTACACCTTAAATATCCTAGGAAAGAGAAAAGTGGATAAAGAAGTTGTGGTCCTCATGCACAATGGAATATCACTCAGCCATGAAATCATCGTCATAAGGCTAGTAGCAGCACGATGAGTGGATTTAGGTACGACGAATCTAAGTGAAATAAGTCACACAGAAAAAGACACTTATCATAAGAAATCACTTATAGAGGCAATGTAAAAACCGCTACACTTGAACTGAATTACAAAACAGAACAGAGTCACACGTTCAGAAAACACACGATGGCTGCTGAACGGGAAAGGTGAGGAGGGGTGATGCATAAAACAATGGTTTCAAATTAGCTCAGATACCGTTCCATAAACCCAATATGTAGTAGACAAGACCTACTCCTTGCTCAGTGAACTGGACTCAACACCCCCTATTCACCGCACAAGAATATATCTGACTAGTAAGAATCTTCAAACCTATGTATTGATATCTCTCTGTAAGTGAGTCAAGGGGGTGTAAAGCGGCATAAACACAGCCGTGAAAAGCAGCTAAACCCCATTATAAAAATAAATTACTTTTCAAAACCCGTGAAACAAAGACAGTGAAAGAGAGAGAAATTCTTACAAAATTCGTTCAGGGGCTGTGATGCAACCTGGATTGACCATATCTAGACCCACAGCTGATTGAGACATAAGGCTGGTCACTCTTGGGGCTCAGAGGTTTGGTGAGGTTGCATGAGCCAACGCAGACCCTTTCAAGTAATACTGCATGGTACCCATCCCATGGGTCCCAAATCTCCAGGTTCAAGGGCATCTTCCTACGTCGAAAACATGCATGAGAAACCCAGAAGATGGTACACCATGTGATCGGGAAAGGTTTCTAAAACGCACCTCATTTCTCATCTCCTTGTGCTCGGGTTCGCCATTCCAGCCGCTTTACTAGCCATCTCCCTCCTTGGAGAATCAGCACCTTTAACCTCCTGTTCCGTACAGGTGGCAATTTGTCCTGAGGATGAACGGGAAGAGGGGGAACCAATGAGAGACTAGCTCTAGGGGTTGGGACAGGCACAGGTCACTCTATTTTCCCATCAGGAAGAAGAATTAACCACAAGCTCAGCCTGCCCCCCAGAACCAGAAGAGGGCCTGAAGCAATCCTGCACTTTTGCGGCCAGCTCCCAAAAAAGCGACTGGAAAAATGGAGCTCAGGGGCACTGCAATTCACAAACCTGCAGAGTTATAAATGATAACTCTCGTCCACAAATATATTGAGGGAAGGCAACGAAGAGGCTTTGAAAGCAAGGCAGAATTGCAGGAAACAGATTTCAGGAGGTAGATTCGAATCGCCTTGAAAGCACATGAAAAGCGGCAAAACGTGGACAATGATGCCCTTGGCCAAAAAGGGCGTATGCGTTTTTTCCTGAATATATTCAGGAAAAAACGCATACGCCCTTTTTGGCCAACCAAGCCACCTGGAAAGGCAAATCAGCGCTCCAAAGAAGTCTGTTTTCCCAGCGGGCAAAAGGGCCATGCGGAAAAACGTGTCCAAACCAGAAATGCAGGACCGGCCATGGAGAAATGGGAGCCTTGCTACGCTGATGGGCGGGATGTAAATTGCCAACAGCCACTCTGGAGAAGTGTACGGTGTGTCCTGAAACATCTAAAAAACACAGCTTGGAGAGCATAGGGCACTTCCACTCATGGGCGTATAAATTGGGAAAACTAAAAATCAGCAAGACACAGGCACCCCAAAGTTTAGGGCTGCTCTGTTGACAAGAACCCCCACTTCATTACACCTTAAATATCCTAGGAAAGAGAAAAGTGGATAAAGAAGTTGTGGTCCTCATGCACAATGGAATATCACTCAGCCATGAAATCATCGTCATAAGGCTAGTAGCAGCACGATGAGTGGATTTAGGTACGACGAATCTAAGTGAAATAAGTCACACAGAAAAAGACACTTATCATAAGAAATCACTTATAGAGGCAATGTAAAAACCGCTACACTTGAACTGAATTACAAAACAGAACAGAGTCACACGTTCAGAAAACACACGATGGCTGCTGAACGGGAAAGGTGAGGAGGGGTGATGCATAAAACAATGGTTTCAAATTAGCTCAGATACCGTTCCATAAACCCAATATGTAGTAGACAAGACCTACTCCTTGCTCAGTGAACTGGACTCAACACCCCCTATTCACCGCACAAGAATATATCTGACTAGTAAGAATCTTCAAACCTATGTATTGATATCTCTCTGTAAGTGAGTCAAGGGGGTGTAAAGCGGCATAAACACAGCCGTGAAAAGCAGCTAAACCCCATTATAAAAATAAATTACTTTTCAAAACCCGTGAAACAAAGACAGTGAAAGAGAGAGACATTCTTACAAAATTCGTTCAGGGGCTGTGATGCAACCTGGATTGACCATATCTAGACCCACAGCTGATTGAGACATAAGGGTGGACACTCTTGGGGCTCAGAGGTTTGGTGAGGTTGCATGAGCCAACGCAGACCCTTTGAAGTAATACTGCATGGTACCCATCCCATGGGTCCCAAATCTCCAGGTTCAAGGGCATCTTCCTACGTCGAAAACATGCATGAGAAACCCAGAAGATGGTACACCGTGTGATCGGGAAAGGTTTCTAAAACGCACCTCATTTCTCATCTCCTTGTGCTCGGGTTCGCCATTCCAGCCGCTTTACTAGCCATCTCCCTCCATGGAGAATCAGCACCTTTAACCTCCTGTTCCGTACAGGTGGCAATTTGTCCTGAGGATGAACGGGAAGAGGGGGAACCAAAGAGAGACTAGCTCTAGGGGTTGGGACAGGCACAGGTCACTCTAATTTCCCATCAGGAAGAAGAATTAACCACAAGCTCAGCCTGCCCCCCAGAACCAGAAGAGGGCCTGAAGCAATCCTGCACTTTTGCGGCCAGCTCCCAAAAAAGCGACTGGAAAAATGGAGCTCAGGGGCACTGCAATTCACAAACCTGCAGAGTTATAAATGATAACTCTCGTCCACAAATATATTGAGGGAAGGCAACGAAGAGGCTTTGAAAGCAAGGCAGAATTGCAGGAAACAGATTTCAGGAGGTAGATTCGAATCGCCTTGAAAGGACATGAAAAGCGGCAAAACGTGGACAATGATGCCCTTGGCCAAAAAGGGCGTATGCGTTTTTTCCTGAATATATTCAGGAAAAAACGCATACGCCCTTTTTGGCCAACCAAGCCACCTGGAAAGGCAAATCAGCGCTCCAAAGAAGTCTGGCTTCCCAGCGGGCAAAAGGGCCATGCGGAAAAAAGTGTCCAAACCAGAAATGCAGGACCGGCCATGGAGAAATGGGAGCCTTGCTACGCTGATGGGCGGGATGTAAATTGCCAACAGCCACTCTGGAGAAGCGTACGGTGTGTCCTGAAACACCTAAAAAACACAGCTTGGAGAGCATAGGGCACTTCCAGTCATGGGCGTATAAATTGGGAAAACTAAAAATCAGCAAGACACAGGCACCCCAAAGTTTAGGGCTGCTCTGTTGACAAGAACCCCCACTTCATTACACCTTAAATATCCTAGGAAAGAGAAAAGTGGATAAAGAAGTTGTGGTCCTCATGCACAATGGAATATCACTCAGCCATGAAATCATCGTCATAATTCTAGTAGCAGCACGATGAGTGGATTTAGGTACGACGAATCTAAGTGAAATAAGTCACACAGAAAAAGACACTTATCATAAGAAATCACTTATAGAGGCAATGTAAAAACCGCTACACTTGAACTGAATTACAAAACAGAACAGAGTCACACGTTCAGAAAACACACGATGGCTGCTGAACGGGAAAGGTGAGGTGGGGTGATGCATAAAACAAGGGTTTCAAATTAGCTCAGATACCGTTCCATAAACCCAATATGTAGTAGACAAGACCTACTCCTTGCTCAGTGAACTGGACTCAACACCCCCTATTCACCGCACAAGAATATATCTGACTAGTAAGAATCTTCAAACCTATGTATAGATATCTCTCTGTAAGTGAGTCAAGGGGGTGTAAAGCGGCATAAACACAGCCGTGAAAAGCAGCTAAACCCCATTATAAAAATAAATTACTTTTCAAAACCCGTGAAACAAAGACAGTGAAAGAGAGAGAAATTCTTACAAAATTCGTTCAGGGGCTGTGATGCAACCTGGATTGACCATATCTAGACCCACAGCTGATTGAGACATAAGGCTGGTCACTCTTGGGGCTCAGAGGTTTGGTGAGGTTGCATGAGCCAACGCAGACCCTTTCAAGTAATACTGCATGGTCCCCATCCCATGGGTCCCAAATCTCCAGGTTCAAGGGCATCTTCCTACGTCGAAAACATGCATGAGAAACCCAGAAGATGGTACACCATGTGATCGGGAAAGGTTTCTAAAACGCACCTCATTTCTCATCTCCTTGTGCTCGGGTTCGCCATTCCAGCCGCTTTACTAGCCATCTCCCTCCTTGGAGAATCAGCACCTTTAACCTCCTGTTCCGTACAGGTGGCAATTTGTCCTGAGGATGAACGGGAAGAGGGGGAACCAATGAGAGACTAGCTCTAGGGGTTGGGACAGGCACAGGTCACTCTATTTTCCCATCAGGAAGAAGAATTAACCACAAGCTCAGCCTGCCCCCCAGAACCAGAAGAGGGCCTGAAGCAATCCTGCACTTTTGCGGCCAGCTCCCAAAAAAGCGACTGGAAAAATGGAGCTCAGGGGCACTGCAATTCACAAACCTGCAGAGTTATAAATGATAACTCTCGTCCACAAATATATTGAGGGAAGGCAACGAAGAGGCTTTGAAAGCAAGGCAGAATTGCAGGAAACAGATTTCAGGAGGTAGATTCGAATCGCCTTGAAAGCACATGAAAAGCGGCAAAACGTGGACAATGATGCCCTTGGCCAAAAAGGGCGTATGCGTTTTTTCCTGAATATATTCAGGAAAAAACGCATACGCCCTTTTTGGCCAACCAAGCCACCTGGAAAGGCAAATCAGCGCTCCAAAGAAGTCTGTTTTCCCAGCGGGCAAAAGGGCCATGCGGAAAAACGTGTCCAAACCAGAAATGCAGGACCGGCCATGGAGAAATGGGAGCCTTGCTACGCTGATGGGCGGGATGTAAATTGCCAACAGCCACTCTGGAGAAGTGTACGGTGTGTCCTGAAACATCTAAAAAACACAGCTTGGAGAGCATAGGGCACTTCCACTCATGGGCGTATAAATTGGGAAAACTAAAAATCAGCAAGACACAGGCACCCCAAAGTTTAGGGCTGCTCTGTTGACAAGAACCCCCACTTCATTACACCTTAAATATCCTAGGAAAGAGAAAAGTGGATAAAGAAGTTGTGGTCCTCATGCACAATGGAATATCACTCAGCCATGAAATCATCGTCATAAGGCTAGTAGCAGCACGATGAGTGGATTTAGGTACGACGAATCTAAGTGAAATAAGTCACACAGAAAAAGACACTTATCATAAGAAATCACTTATAGAGGCAATGTAAAAACCGCTACACTTGAACTGAATTACAAAACAGAACAGAGTCACACGTTCAGAAAACACACGATGGCTGCTGAACGGGAAAGGTGAGGAGGGGTGATGCATAAAACAAGGGTTTCAAATTAGCTCAGATACCGTTCCATAAACCCAATATGTAGT
Source organism: Balaenoptera acutorostrata (assembly GCF_949987535.1). Classification (NCBI taxonomy): domain Eukaryota; kingdom Metazoa; phylum Chordata; class Mammalia; order Artiodactyla; family Balaenopteridae; genus Balaenoptera; species Balaenoptera acutorostrata. The sequence continues at coordinate 77,893 of NW_026645612.1, forward strand.
AGACAAGACCTACTCCTTGCTCAGTGAACTGGACTCAACACCCCCTATTCACCGCACAAGAATATATCTGACTAGTAAGAGTCTTCAAACCTATGTATTGATATCTCTCTGTAAGTGAGTCAAGGGGGTGTAAAGCGGCATAAACACAGCCGTGAAAAGCAGCTAAACCCCATTATAAAAATAAATTACTTTTCAAAACCAGTGAAACAAAGACAGTGACAGAGAGAGAAATTCTTACAAAATTCGTTCAGGGGCTGTGATGCAACCTGGATTGACCATATCTAGACCCACAGCTGATTGAGACATAAGGGTGGACACTCTTGGGGCTCAGAGGTTTGGTGAGGTTGCATGAGCCAACGCAGACCCTTTCAAGTAATACTGCATGGTACCCATCCCATGGGTCCCAAATCTCCAGGTTCAAGGGCATCTTCCTACGTCGAAAACATGCATGAGAAACCCAGAAGATGGTACACCGTGTGATCGGGAAAGGTTTCTAAAACGCACCTCATTTCTCATCTCCTTGTGCTCGGGTTCGCCATTCCAGCCGCTTTACTAGCCATCTCCCTCCTTGGAGAATCAGCACCTTTAACCTCCTGTTCCGTACAGGTGGCAATTTGTCCTGAGGATGAACGGGAAGAGGGGGAACCAATGAGAGACTAGCTCTAGGGGTTGGGACAGGCACAGGTCACTCTATTTTCCCATCAGGAAGAAGAATTAACCACAAGCTCAGCCTGCCCCCCAGAACCAGAAGAGGGCCTGAAGCAATCCTGCACTTTTGCGGCCAGCTCCCAAAAAAGCGACTGGAAAAATGGAGCTCAGGGGCACTGCAATTCACAAACCTGCAGAGTTATAAATGATAACTCTCGTCCACAAATATATTGAGGGAAGGCAACGAAGAGGCTTTGAACGCAAGGCAGAATTGCAGGAAACAGATTTCAGGAGGTAGATTCGAATCGCCTTGAAAGCACATGAAAAGCGGCAAAACGTGGACAATGATGCCCTTGGTCAAAAAGGGCGTATGCGTTTTTTCCTGAATATATTCAGGAAAAAACGCATACGCCCTTTTTGGCCAACCAAGCCACCTGGAAAGGCAAATCAGCGCTCCAAAGAAGTCTGGCTTCCCAGCGGGCAAAAGGGCCATGCGGAAAAAAGTGTCCAAACCAGAAATGCAGGACCGGCCATGGAGAAATGGGAGCCTTGCTACGCTGATGGGCGGGATGTAAATTGCCAACAGCCACTCTGGAGAAGCGTACGGTGTGTCCTGAAACATCTAAAAAACACAGCTTGGAGAGCATAGGGAACTTCCACTCATGGGCGTATAAATTGGGAAAACTAAAAATCAGCAAGACACAGGCACCCCAAAGTTTAGGGCTGCTCTGTTGACAAGAACCCCCACTTCATTACACCTTAAATATACTAGGAAAGAGAAAAGTGGATAAAGAAGTTGTGGTCCTCATGCACAATGGAATATCACTCAGCCATGAAATCATCGTCATAAGGCTAGTAGCAGCACGATGAGTGGATTTAGGTACGACGATTCTAAGTGAAATAAGTCACACAGAAAAAGACACTTATCATAAGAAATCACTTATAGAGGGAATGTAAAAACCGCTACACTTGAACTGAATTACAAAACAGAACAGAGTCACACGTTCAGAAAACACACGATGGCTGCTGAACGGGAAAGGTGAGGTGGGGTGATGCATAAAACAAGGGTTTCAAATTAGCTCAGATACCGTTCCATAAACCCAATATGTAGTAGACAAGACCTACTCCTTGCTCAGTGAACTGGACTCAACACCCCCTATTCACCGCACAAGAATATATCTGACTAGTAAGAATCTTCAAACCTATGTATTGATATCTCTCTGTAAGTGAGTCAAGGGGGTGTAAAGCGGCATAAACACAGCCGTGAAAAGCAGCTAAACCCCATTATAAAAATAAATTACTTTTCAAAACCCGTGAAACAAAGACAGTGAAAGAGAGAGACATTCTTACAAAATTCGTTCAGGGGCTGTGATGCAACCTGGATTGACCATATCTAGACCCACAGCTGATTGAGACATAAGGGTGGACACTCTTGGGGCTCAGAGGTTTGGTGAGGTTGCATGAGCCAACGCAGACCCTTTGAAGTAATACTGCATGGTACCCATCCCATGGGTCCCAAATCTCCAGGTTCAAGGGCATCTTCCTACGTCGAAAACATGCATGAGAAACCCAGAAGATGGTACACCGTGTGATCGGGAAAGGTTTCTAAAACGCACCTCATTTCTCATCTCCTTGTGCTCGGGTTCGCCATTCCAGCCGCTTTACTAGCCATCTCCCTCCATGGAGAATCAGCACCTTTAACCTCCTGTTCCGTACAGGTGGCAATTTGTCCTGAGGATGAACGGGAAGAGGGGGAACCAAAGAGAGACTAGCTCTAGGGGTTGGGACAGGCACAGGTCACTCTATTTTCCCATCAGGAAGAAGAATTAACCACAAGCTCAGCCTGCCCCCCAGAACCAGAAGAGGGCCTGAAGCAATCCTGCACTTTTGCGGCCAGCTCCCAAAAAAGCGACTGGAAAAATGGAGCTCAGGGGCACTGCAATTCACAAACCTGCAGAGTTATAAATGATAACTCTCGTCCACAAATATATTGAGGGAAGGCAACGAAGAGGCTTTGAAAGCAAGGCAGAATTGCAGGAAACAGATTTCAGGAGGTAGATTCGAATCGCCTTGAAAGGACATGAAAAGCGGCAAAACGTGGACAATGATGCCCTTGGCCAAAAAGGGCGTATGCGTTTTTTCCTGAATATATTCAGGAAAAAACGCATACGCCCTTTTTGGCCAACCAAGCCACCTGGAAAGGCAAATCAGCGCTCCAAAGAAGTCTGGCTTCCCAGCGGGCAAAAGGGCCATGCGGAAAAAAGTGTCCAAACCAGAAATGCAGGACCGGCCATGGAGAAATGGGAGCCTTGCTACGCTGATGGGCGGGATGTAAATTGCCAACAGCCACTCTGGAGAAGCGTACGGTGTGTCCTGAAACACCTAAAAAACACAGCTTGGAGAGCATAGGGCACTTCCAGTCATGGGCGTATAAATTGGGAAAACTAAAAATCAGCAAGACACAGGCACCCCAAAGTTTAGGGCTGCTCTGTTGACAAGAACCCCCACTTCATTACACCTTAAATATCCTAGGAAAGAGAAAAGTGGATAAAGAAGTTGTGGTCCTCATGCACAATGGAATATCACTCAGCCATGAAATCATCGTCATAATTCTAGTAGCAGCACGATGAGTGGATTTAGGTACGACGAATCTAAGTGAAATAAGTCACACAGAAAAAGACACTTATCATAAGAAATCACTTATAGAGGCAATGTAAAAACCGCTACACTTGAACTGAATTACAAAACAGAACAGAGTCACACGTTCAGAAAACACACGATGGCTGCTGAACGGGAAAGGTGAGGTGGGGTGATGCATAAAACAAGGGTTTCAAATTAGCTCAGATACCGTTCCATAAACCCAATATGTAGTAGACAAGACCTACTCCTTGCTCAGTGAACTGGACTCAACACCCCCTATTCACCGCACAAGAATATATCTGACTAGTAAGAATCTTCAAACCTATGTATTGATATCTCTCTGTAAGTGAGTCAAGGGGGTGTAAAGCGGCATAAACACAGCCGTGAAAAGCAGCTAAACCCCATTATAAAAATAAATTACTTTTCAAAACCCGTGAAACAAAGACAGTGAAAGAGAGAGAAATTCTTACAAAATTCGTTCAGGGGCTGTGATGCAACCTGGATTGACCATATCTAGACCCACAGCTGATTGAGACATAAGGCTGGTCACTCTTGGGGCTCAGAGGTTTGGTGAGGTTGCATGAGCCAACGCAGACCCTTTCAAGTAATACTGCATGGTACCCATCCCATGGGTCCCAAATCTCCAGGTTCAAGGGCATCTTCCTACGTCGAAAACATGCATGAGAAACCCAGAAGATGGTACACCATGTGATCGGGAAAGGTTTCTAAAACGCACCTCATTTCTCATCACCTTGTGCTCGGGTTCGCCATTCCAGCCGCTTTACTAGCCATCTCCCTCCTTGGAGAATCAGCACCTTTAACCTCCTGTTCCGTACAGGTGGCAATTTGTCCTGAGGATGAACGGGAAGAGGGGGAACCAATGAGAGACTAGCTCTAGGGGTTGGGACAGGCACAGGTCACTCTATTTTCCCATCAGGAAGAAGAATTAACCACAAGCTCAGCCTGCCCCCCAGAACCAGAAGAGGGCCTGAAGCAATCCTGCACTTTTGCGGCCAGCTCCCAAAAAAGCGACTGGAAAAATGGAGCTCAGGGGCACTGCAATTCACAAACCTGCAGAGTTATAAATGATAACTCTCGTCCACAAATATATTGAGGGAAGGCAACGAAGAGGCTTTGAAAGCAAGGCAGAATTGCAGGAAACAGATTTCAGGAGGTAGATTCGAATCGCCTTGAAAGCACATGAAAAGCGGCAAAACGTGGACAATGATGCCCTTGGCCAAAAAGGGCGTATGCGTTTTTTCCTGAATATATTCAGGAAAAAACGCATACGCCCTTTTTGGCCAACCAAGCCACCTGGAAAGGCAAATCAGCGCTCCAAAGAAGTCTGTTTTCCCAGCGGGCAAAAGGGCCATGCGGAAAAACGTGTCCAAACCAGAAATGCAGGACCGGCCATGGAGAAATGGGAGCCTTGCTACGCTGATGGGCGGGATGTAAATTGCCAACAGCCACTCTGGAGAAGTGTACGGTGTGTCCTGAAACATCTAAAAAACACAGCTTGGAGAGCATAGGGCACTTCCACTCATGGGCGTATAAATTGGGAAAACTAAAAATCAGCAAGACACAGGCACTCCAAAGTTTAGGGCTGCTCTGTTGACAAGAACCCCCACTTCATTACACCTTAAATATCCTAGGAAAGAGAAAAGTGGATAAAGAAGTTGTGGTCCTCATGCACAATGGAATATCACTCAGCCATGAAATCATCGTCATAAGGCTAGTAGCAGCACGATGAGTGGATTTAGGTACGACGAATCTAAGTGAAATAAGTCACACAGAAAAAGACACTTATCATAAGAAATCACTTATAGAGGCAATGTAAAAACCGCTACACTTGAACTGAATTACAAAACAGAACAGAGTCACACGTTCAGAAAACACACGATGGCTGCTGAACGGGAAAGGTGAGGAGGGGTGATGCATAAAACAAGGGTTTCAAATTAGCTCAGATACCGTTCCATAAACCCAATATGTAGTAGACAAGACCTACTCCTTGCTCAGTGAACTGGACTCAACACCCCCTATTCACCGCACAAGAATATATCTGACTAGTAAGAGTCTTCAAACCTATGTATTGATATCTCTCTGTAAGTGAGTCAAGGGGGTGTAAAGCGGCATAAACACAGCCGTGAAAAGCAGCTAAACCCCATTATAAAAATAAATTACTTTTCAAAACCAGTGAAACAAAGACAGTGACAGAGAGAGAAATTCTTACAAAATTCGTTCAGGGGCTGTGATGCAACCTGGATTGACCATATCTAGACCCACAGCTGATTGAGACATAAGGGTGGACACTCTTGGGGCTCAGAGGTTTGGTGAGGTTGCATGAGCCAACGCAGACCCTTTAAAGTAATACTGCATGGTACCCATCCCATGGGTCCCAAATCTCCAGGTTCAAGGGCATCTTCCTACGTTGAAAACATGCATGAGAAACCCAGAAGATGGTACACCGTGTGATCGGGAAAGGTTTCTAAAACGCACCTCATTTCTCAACTTCTTGTGCTCGGGTTCGCCATTCCAGCCGCTTTACTAGCCATCTCCCTCCTTGGAGAATCAGCACCTTTAACCTCCTGTTCCATACAGGTTGCAATTTGTCATGAGGATGAACGGGAAGAGGGGGAACCAATGAGAGACTAGCTCTAGGGGTTGGGACAGGCACAGGTCACTCTATTTTCCCATCAGGAAGAAGAATTAACCACAAGCTCAGCCTGCCCCCCAGAACCAGAAGAGGGCCTGAAGCAATCCTGCACTTTTGCGGCCAGCTCCCAAAAAAGCGACTGGAAAAATGGAGCTCAGGGGCACTGCAATTCACAAACCTGCAGAGTTATAAATGATAACTCTCGTCCACAAATATATTGAGGGAAGGCAACGAAGAGGCTTTGAACGCAAGGCAGAATTGCAGGAAACAGATTTCAGGAGGTAGATTCGAATCGCCTTGAAAGCACATGAAAAGCGGCAAAACCTGGACAATGATGCCCTTGGCCAAAAAGGGCGTATGCGTTTTTTCCTGAATATATTCAGGAAAAAACGCATACGCCCTTTTTGGCCAACCAAGCCACCTGGAAAGGCAAATCAGCGCTCCAAAGAAGTCTGGCTTCCCAGCGGGCAAAAGGGCCATGCGGAAAAACGTGTCCAAACCAGAAATGCAGGACCGGCCATGGAGAAATGGGAGCCTTGCTACGCTGATGGGCGGGATGTAAATTGCCAACAGCCACTCTGGAGAAGCGTACGGTGTGTCCTGAAACATCTAAAAAACACAGCTTGGAGAGCATAGGGCACTTCCACTCATGGGCGTATAAATTGGGAAAACTAAAAATCAGCAAGACACAGGCACCCCAAAGTTTAGGGCTGCTCTGTTGACAAGAACCCCCACTTCATTACACCTTAAATATCCTAGGAAAGAGAAAAGTGGATAAAGATGTTGTGGTCCTCATGCACAATGGAATATCACTCAGCCATGAAATCATCGTCATAAGGCTAGTAGCAGCACGATGAGTGGATTTAGGTACGACGATTCTAAGTGAAATAAGTCACACAGAAAAAGACACTTATCATAAGAAATCACTTATAGAGGGAATGTAAAAACCGCTACACTTAAACTTAATTACAAAACAGAACAGAGTCACACGTTCAGAAAACACACGATGGCTGCTGAACGGGAAAGGTGAGGTGGGGTGATGCATAAAACAAGGGTTTCAAATTAGCTCAGATACCGTTCCATAAACCCAATATGTAGTAGACAAGACCTACTCCTTGCTCAGTGAACTGGACTCAACACCCCCTATTCACCGCACAAGAATATATCTGACTAGTAAGAATCTTCAAACCTATGTATTGATATCTCTCTGTAAGTGAGTCAAGGGGGTGTAAAGCGGCATAAACACAGCCGTGAAAAGCAGCTAAACCCCATTATAAAAATAAATTACTTTTCAAAACCCGTGAAACAAAGACAGTGAAAGAGAGAGAAATTCTTACAAAATCCGTTCAGGGGCTGTGATGCAACCTGAATTGACCATATCTAGACCCACAGCTGATTGAGACATAAGGGTGGACACTCTTGGGGCTCAGAGGTTTGGTGAGGTTGCATGAGCCAACGCAGACCCTTTCAAGTAATACTGCATGGTACCCATCCCATGGGTCCCAAATCTCCAGGTTCAAGGGCATCTTCCTACGTCGAAAACATGCATGAGAAACCCAGAAGATGGTACACCGTGTGATCGGGAAAGGTTTGTAAAACGCACCTCATTTCTCATCTCCTTGTGCTCGGGTTCGCCATTCCAGCCGCTTTACTAGCCATCTCCCTCCTTGGAGAATCAGCACCTTTAACCTCCTGTTCCGTACCGGTGGCAATTTGTCCTGAGGATGAACGGGAAGAGGGGGAACCAATGAGAGACTAGCTCTAGGGGTTGGGACAGGCACAGGTCACTCTATTTTCCCATCAGGAAGAAGAATTAACCACAAGCTCAGCCTGCCCCCCAGAACCAGAAGAGGGCCTGAAGCAATCCTGCACTTTTGCGGCCAGCTCCCAAAAAAGCGACTGGAAAAATGGAGCTCAGGGGCACTGCAATTCACAAACCTGCAGAGTTATAAATGATAACTCTCGTCCACAAATATATTGAGGGAAGGCAACGAAGAGGCTTTGAACGCAAGGCAGAATTGCAGGAAACAGATTTCAGGAGGTAGATTCGAATCGCCTTGAAAGCACATGAAAAGCGGCAAAACATGGACAATGATGCCCTTGGCCAAAAAGGGCGTATGCGTTTTTTCCTGAATATATTCAGGAAAAAACGCATACGCCCTTTTTGGCCAACCAAGCCACCTGGAAAGGCAAATCAGCGCTCCAAAGAAGTCTGGCTTCCCAGCGGGCAAAAGGGCCATGCGGAAAAAAGTGTCCAAGCCAGAAATGCAGGACCGGCCATGGAGAAATGGGAGACTTGCTACGCTGATGGGCGGGATGTAAATTGCCAACAGCCACTCTGGAGAAGCGTACGGTGTGTCCTGAAACATCTAAAAAACACAGCTTGGAGAGCATAGGGCACTTCCACTCATGGGCGTATAAATTGGGAAAACTAAAAATCAGCAAGACACAGGCACCCCAAAGTTTAGGGCTGCTCTGTTGACAAGAACCCCCACTTCATTACACCTTAAATATCCTAGGAAAGAGAAAAGTGGATAAAGAAGTTGTGGTCCTCATGCACAATGGAATATCACTCAGCCATGAAATCATCGTCATAAGGCTAGTAGCAGCACGATGAGTGGATTTAGGTACGACGATTCTAAGTGAAATAAGTCACACAGAAAAAGACACTTATCATAAGAAATCACTTATAGAGGGAATGTAAAAACCGCTACACTTGAACTGAATTACAAAACAGAACAGAGTCACACGTTCAGAAAACACACGATGGCTGCTGAACGGGAAAGGTGAGGTGGGGTGATGCATAAAACAAGGGTTTCAAATTAGCTCAGATACCGTTCCATAAACCCAATATGTAGTAGACAAGACCTACTCCTTGCTCAGTGAACTGGACTCAACACCCCCTATTCACCGCACAAGAATATATCTGACTAGTAAGAATCTTCAAACCTATGTATTGATATCTCTCTGTAAGTGAGTCAAGGGGGTGTAAAGCGGCATAAACACAGCCGTGAAAAGCAGCTAAACCCCATTATAAAAATAAATTACTTTTCAAAACCCGTGAAACAAAGTCAGTGACAGAGAGAGACATTCTTACAAAATTCGTTCAGGGGCTGTGATGCAACCTGGATTGACCATATCTAGACCCACAGCTGATTGAGACATAAGGGTGGACACTCTTGGGGCTCAGAGGTTTGGTGAGGTTGCATGAGCCAACGCAGACCCTTTCAAGTAATACTGCATGGTACCCATCCCATGGGTCCCAAATCTCCAGGTTCAAGGGCATCTTCCTACGTCGAAAACATGCATGAGAACCCCAGAAGATGGTACACCGTGTGATCGGGAAAGGTTTCTAAAACGCACCTCATTTCTCATCTCCTTGTGCTCGGGTTCGCCATTCCAGCCGCTTTACTAGCCATCTCCCTCCTTGGAGAATCAGCACCTTTAACCTCCTGTTCCGTACAGGTTGCAATTTGTCCTGAGGATGAACGGGAAGAGGGGGAACCAATGAGAGACTAGCTCTAGGGGTTGGGACAGGCACAGGTCACTCTATTTTCCCATCAGGAAGAAGAATTAACCACAAGCTCAGCCTGCCCGCCAGAACCAGAAGAGGGCCTGAAGCAATCCTGCACTTTTGCGGCCAGCTCCCAAAAAAGCGACTGGAAAAATGGAGCTCAGGGGCACTGCAATTCACAAACCTGCAGAGTTATAAATGATAACTCTCGTCCACAAATATATTGAGGGAAGGCAACGAAGAGGCTTTGAACGCAAGGCAGAATTGCAGGAAACAGATTTCAGGAGGTAGATTCGAATCGCCTTGAAAGCACATGAAAAGCGGCAAAACGTGGACAATGATGCCCTTGGCCAAAAAGGGCGTATGCGTTTTTTCCTGAATATATTCAGGAAAAAACGCATACGCCCTTTTTGGCCAACCAAGCCACCTGGAAAGGCAAATCAGCGCTCCAAAGAAGTCTGGCTTCCCAGCGGGCAAAAGGGCCATGCGGAAAAAAGTGTCCAAACCAGAAATGCAGGACCGGCCATGGAGAAATGGGAGCCTTGCTACGCTGATGGGCGGGATGTAAATTGCCAACAGCCACTCTGGAGAAGCGTACGGTGTGTCCTGAAACATCTAAAAAACACAGCTTGGAGAGCATAGGGCACTTCCACTCATGGGCGTATAAATTGGGAAAACTAAAAATCAGCAAGACACAGGCACCCCAAAGTTTAGGGCTGCTCTGTTGACAAGAACCCCCACTTCATTACACCTTAAATATCCTAGGAAAGAGAAAAGTGGATAAAGAAGTTGTGGTCCTCATGCACAATGGAATATCACTCAGCCATGAAATCATCGTCATAAGGCTAGTAGCAGCACGATGAGTGGATTTAGGTACAACGAATCTAAGTGAAATAAGTCACACAGAAAAAGACACTTATCATAAGAAATCACTTATAGAGGGAATGTAAAAACCGCTACACTTGAACTGAATTACAAAACAGAACAGAGTCACACGTTCAGAAAACACACGATGGCTGCTGAACGGGAAAGGTGAGGTGGGGTGATGCATAAAACAAGGGTTTCAAATTAGCTCAGATACCGTTCCATAAACCCAATATGTAGTAGACAAGACCTACTCCTTGCTCAGTGAACTGGACTCAACACCCCCTATTCACCGCACAAGAATATATCTGACTAGTAAGAATCTTCAAACCTATGTATTGATATCTCTCTGTAAGTGAGTCAAGGGGGTGTAAAGCGGCATAAACACAGCCGTGAAAAGCAGCTAAACCCCATTATAAAAATAAATTACTTTTCAAAACCCGTGAAACAAAGTCAGTGACAGAGAGAGACATTCTTACAAAATTCGTTCAGGGGCTGTGATGCAACCTGGATTGACCATATCTAGACCCACAGCTGATTGAGACATAAGGGTGGACACTCTTGGGGCTCAGAGGTTTGGTGAGGTTGCATGAGCCAACGCAGACCCTTTCAAGTAATACTGCATGGTACCCATCCCATGGGTCCCAAATCTCCAGGTTCAAGGGCATCTTCCTACGTCGAAAACATGCATGAGAACCCCAGAAGATGGTACACCGTGTGATCGGGAAAGGTTTCTAAAACGCACCTCATTTCTCATCTCCTTGTGCTCGGGTTCGCCATTCCAGCCGCTTTACTAGCCATCTCCCTCCTTGGAGAATCAGCACCTTTAACCTCCTGTTCCGTACAGGTTGCAATTTGTCCTGAGGATGAACGGGAAGAGGGGGAACCAATGAGAGACTAGCTCTAGGGGTTGGGACAGGCACAGGTCACTCTATTTTCCCATCAGGAAGAAGAATTAACCACAAGCTCAGCCTGCCCGCCAGAACCAGAAGAGGGCCTGAAGCAATCCTGCACTTTTGCGGCCAGCTCCCAAAAAAGCGACTGGAAAAATGGAGCTCAGGGGCACTGCAATTCACAAACCTGCAGAGTTATAAATGATAACTCTCGTCCACAAATATATTGAGGGAAGGCAACGAAGAGGCTTTGAACGCAAGGCAGAATTGCAGGAAACAGATTTCAGGAGGTAGATTCGAATCGCCTTGAAAGCACATGAAAAGCGGCAAAACGTGGACAATGATGCCCTTGGCCAAAAAGGGCGTATGCGTTTTTTCCTGAATATATTCAGGAAAAAACGCATACGCCCTTTTTGGCCAACCAAGCCACCTGGAAAGGCAAATCAGCGCTCCAAAGAAGTCTGGCTTCCCAGCGGGCAAAAGGGCCATGCGGAAAAAAGTGTCCAAACCAGAAATGCAGGACCGGCCATGGAGAAATGGGAGCCTTGCTACGCTGATGGGCGGGATGTAAATTGCCAACAGCCACTCTGGAGAAGCGTACGGTGTGTCCTGAAACATCTAAAAAACACAGCTTGGAGAGCATAGGGCACTTCCACTCATGGGCGTATAAATTGGGAAAACTAAAAATCAGCAAGACACAGGCACCCCAAAGTTTAGGGCTGCTCTGTTGACAAGAACCCCCACTTCATTACACCTTAAATATCCTAGGAAAGAGAAAAGTGGATAAAGAAGTTGTGGTCCTCATGCACAATGGAATATCACTCAGCCATGAAATCATCGTCATAAGGCTAGTAGCAGCAAGATGAGTGGATTTAGGTACAACGAATCTAAGTGAAATAAGTCACACAGAAAAAGACACTTATCATAAGAAATCACTTATAGAGGGAATGTAAAAACCGCTACACTTGAACTGAATTACAAAACAGAACAGAGTCACACGTTCAGAAAACACACGATGGCTGCTGAACGGGAAAGGTGAGGTGGGGTGATGCATAAAACAAGGGTTTCAAATTAGCTCAGATACCGTTCCATAAACCCAATATGTAGTAGACAAGACCTACTCCTTGCTCAGTGAACTGGACTCAACACCCCCTATTCACCGCACAAGAATATATCTGACTAGTAAGAATCTTCAAACCTATGTATTGATATCTCTCTGTAAGTGAGTCAAGGGTGTGTAAAGCGGCATAAACACAGCCGTGAAAAGCAGCTAAACCCCATTATAAAAATAAATTACTTTTCAAAACCCGTGAAACAAAGACAGTGAAAGAGAGAGACATTCTTACAAAATTCGTTGAGGGGCTGTGATGCAACCTGGATTGACCATATCTAGACACACAGCTGATTGAGACATAAGGGTGGACACTCTTGGGGCTCAGAGGTTTGGTGAGGTTGCATGAGCCAACGCAGACCCTTTAAAGTAATACTGCATGGAACCCATCCCATGGGTCCCAAATCTCCAGGTTCAAGGGCATCTTCCTACGTCGAAAACATGCATGAGAAACCCAGAAGATGGTACACCGTGTGATCGGGAAAGGTTTCTAAAACGCACCTCATTTCTCATCTCCTTGTGCTCGGGTTCGCCATTCCAGCCGCTTTACTAGCCATCTCCCTCCTTGGAGAATCAGCACCTTTAACCTCCTGTTCCGTACAGGTTGCAATTTGTCATGAGGATGAACGGGAAGAGGGGGAACCAATGAGAGACTAGCTCTAGGGGTTGGGACAGGCACAGGTCACTCTATTTTCCCATCAGGAAGAAGAATTAACCACAAGCTCAGCCTGCCCCCCAGAACCAGGAGAGGGCCTGAAGCAATCCTGCACTTTTGCGGCCAGCTCCCAAAAAAGCGACTGGAAAAATGGAGCTCAGGGGCACTGCAATTCACAAACCTGCAGAGTTATAAATGATAACTCTCGTCCACAAATATATTGAGGGAAGGCAACGAAGAGGCTTTGAACGCAAGGCAGAATTGCAGGAAACAGATTTCAGGAGGTAGATTCGAATCGCCTTGAAAGCACATGAAAAGCGGCAAAACGTGGACAATGATGCCCTTGGCCAAAAAGGGCGTATGCGTTTTTTCCTGAATATATTCAGGAAAAAACGCATACGCCCTTTTTGGCCAACCAAGCCACCTGGAAAGGCAAATCAGCGCTCCAAAGAAGTCTGGCTTCCCAGCGGGCAAAAGGGCCATGCGGAAAAAAGTGTCCAAACCAGAAATGCAGGACCGGCCATGGAGAAATGGGAGCCTTGCTACGCTGATGGGCGGGATGTAAATTGCCAACAGCCACTCTGGAGAAGCGTACGGTGTGTCCTGAAACATCTAAAAAACACAGCTTGGAGAGCATAGGGCACTTCCACTCATGGGCGTATAAATTGGGAAAACTAAAAATCAGCAAGACACAGGCACCCCAAAGTTTAGGGCTGCTCTGTTGACAAGAACCCCCACTTCATTACACCTTAAATATCCTAGGAAAGAGAAAAGTGGATAAAGAAGTTGTGGTCCTCATGCACAATGGAATATCACTCAGCCATGAAATCATCGTCATAAGGCTAGTAGCAGCACGATGAGTGGATTTAGGTACGACGATTCTAAGTGAAATAAGTCACACAGAAAAAGACACTTATCATAAGAAATCACTTATAGAGGGAATGTAAAAACCGCTACACTTGAACTGAATTACAAAACAGAACAGAGTCACACGTTCAGAAAACACACGATGGCTGCTGAACGGGAAAGATGAGGTGGGGTGATGCATAAAACAAGGGTTTCAAATTAGCTCAGATACCGTTCCATAAACCCAATATGTAGTAGACAAGACCTACTCCTTGCTCAGTGAACTGGACTCAACACCCCCTATTCACCGCACAAGAATATATCTGACTAGTAAGAATCTTCAAACCTATGTATTGATATCTCTCTGTAAGTGAGTCAAGGGGGTGTAAAGCGGCATAAACACAGCCGTGAAAAGCAGCTAAACCCCATTATAAAAATAAATTACTTTTCAAAACCCGTGAAACAAAGACAGTGAAAGAGAGAGAAATTCTTACAAAATTCGTTGAGGGGCTGTGATGCAACCTGGATTGACCATATCTAGACACACAGCTGATTGAGACATAAGGGTGGACACTCTTGGGGCTCAGAGGTTTGGTGAGGTTGCATGAGCCAACGCAGACCCTTTAAAGTAATACTGCATGGAACCCATCCCATGGGTCCCAAATCTCCAGGTTCAAGGGCATCTTCCTACGTCGAAAACATGCATGAGAAACCCAGAAGATGGTACACCGTGTGATCGGGAAAGGTTTCTAAAACGCACCTCATTTCTCATCTCCTTGTGCTCGGGTTCGCCATTCCAGCCGCTTTACTAGCCATCTCCCTCCTTGGAGAATCAGCACCTTTAACCTCCTGTTCCGTACAGGTTGCAATTTGTCATGAGGATGAACGGGAAGAGGGGGAACCAATGAGAGACTAGCTCTAGGGGTTGGGACAGGCACAGGTCACTCTATTTTCCCATCAGGAAGAAGAATTAACCACAAGCTCAGCCTGCCCCCCAGAACCAGGAGAGGGCCTGAAGCAATCCTGCACTTTTGCGGCCAGCTCCCAAAAAAGCGACTGGAAAAATGGAGCTCAGGGGCACTGCAATTCACAAACCTGCAGAGTTATAAATGATAACTCTCGTCCACAAATATATTGAGGGAAGGCAACGAAGAGGCTTTGAACGCAAGGCAGAATTGCAGGAAACAGATTTCAGGAGGTAGATTCGAATCGCCTTGAAAGCACATGAAAAGCGGCAAAACGTGGACAATGATGCCCTTGGCCAAAAAGGGCGTATGCGTTTTTTCCTGAATATATTCAGGAAAAAACGCATACGCCCTTTTTGGCCAACCAAGCCACCTGGAAAGGCAAATCAGCGCTCCAAAGAAGTCTGGCTTCCCAGCGGGCAAAAGGGCCATGCGGAAAAAAGTGTCCAAACCAGAAATGCAGGACCGGCCATGGAGAAATGGGAGCCTTGCTACGCTGATGGGCGGGATGTAAATTGCCAACAGCCACTCTGGAGAAGCGTACGGTGTGTCCTGAAACATCTAAAAAACACAGCTTGGAGAGCATAGGGCACTTCCACTCATGGGCGTATAAATTGGGAAAACTAAAAATCAGCAAGACACAGGCACCCCAAAGTTTAGGGCTGCTCTGTTGACAAGAACCCCCACTTCATTACACCTTAAATATCCTAGGAAAGAGAAAAGTGGATAAAGAAGTTGTGGTCCTCATGCACAATGGAATATCACTCAGCCATGAAATCATCGTCATAAGGCTAGTAGCAGCACGATGAGTGGATTTAGGTACGACGATTCTAAGTGAAATAAGTCACACAGAAAAAGACACTTATCATAAGAAATCACTTATAGAGGGAATGTAAAAACCGCTACACTTGAACTGAATTACAAAACAGAACAGAGTCACACGTTCAGAAAACACACGATGGCTGCTGAACGGGAAAGATGAGGTGGGGTGATGCATAAAACAAGGGTTTCAAATTAGCTCAGATACCGTTCCATAAACCCAATATGTAGTAGACAAGACCTACTCCTTGCTCAGTGAACTGGACTCAACACCCCCTATTCACCGCACAAGAATATATCTGACTAGTAAGAATCTTCAAACCTATGTATTGATATCTCTCTGTAAGTGAGTCAAGGGGGTGTAAAGCGGCATAAACACAGCCGTGAAAAGCAGCTAAACCCCATTATAAAAATAAATTACTTTTCAAAACCCGTGAAACAAAGACAGTGAAAGAGAGAGAAATTCTTACAAAATTGGTTGAGGGGCTGTGATGCAACCTGGATTGACCATATCTAGACACACAGCTGATTGAGACATAAGGGTGGACACTCTTGGGGCTCAGAGGTTTGGTGAGGTTGCATGAGCCAACGCAGACCCTTTAAAGTAATACTGCATGGAACCCATCCCATGGGTCCCAAATCTCCAGGTTCAAGGGCATCTTCCTACGTCGAAAACATGCATGAGAAACCCAGAAGATGGTACACCGTGTGATCGGGAAAGGTTTCTAAAACGCACCTCATTTCTCATCTCCTTGTGCTCGGGTTCGCCATTCCAGCCGCTTTACTAGCCATCTCCCTCCTTGGAGAATCAGCACCTTTAACCTCCTGTTCCGTACAGGTTGCAATTTGTCATGAGGATGAACGGGAAGAGGGGGAACCAATGAGAGACTAGCTCTAGGGGTTGGGACAGGCACAGGTCACTCTATTTTCCCATCAGGAAGAAGAATTAACCACAAGCTCAGCCTGCCCCCCAGAACCAGGAGAGGCCCTGAAGCAATCCTGCACTTTTGCGGCCAGCTCCCAAAAAAGCGACTGGAAAAATGGAGCTCAGGGGCACTGCAATTCACAAACCTGCAGAGTTATAAATGATAACTCTCGTCCACAAATATATTGAGGGAAGGCAACGAAGAGGCTTTGAACGCAAGGCAGAATTGCAGGAAACAGATTTCAGGAGGTAGATTCGAATCGCCTTGAAAGCACATGAAAAGCGGCAAAACGTGGACAATGATGCCCTTGGCCAAAAAGGGCGTATGCGTTTTTTCCTGAATATATTCAGGAAAAAACGCATACGCCCTTTTTGGCCAACCAAGCCACCTGGAAAGGCAAATCAGCGCTCCAAAGAAGTCTGGCTTCCCAGCGGGCAAAAGGGCCATGCGGAAAAAAGTGTCCAAACCAGAAATGCAGGACCGGCCATGGAGAAATGGGAGCCTTGCTACGCTGATGGGCGGGATGTAAATTGCCAACAGCCACTCTGGAGAAGCGTACGGTGTGTCCTGAAACATCTAAAAAACACAGCTTGGAGAGCATAGGGCACTTCCACTCATGGGCGTATAAATTGGGAAAACTAAAAATCAGCAAGACACAGGCACCCCAAAGTTTAGGGCTGCTCTGTTGACAAGAACCCCCACTTCATTACACCTTAAATATCCTAGGAAAGAGAAAAGTGGATAAAGAAGTTGTGGTCCTCATGCACAATGGAATATCACTCAGCCATGAAATCATCGTCATAAGGCTAGTAGCAGCACGATGAGTGGATTTAGGTACGACGATTCTAAGTGAAATAAGTCACACAGAAAAAGACACTTATCATAAGAAATCACTTATAGAGGGAATGTAAAAACCGCTACACTTGAACTGAATTACAAAACAGAACAGAGTCACACGTTCAGAAAACACACGATGGCTGCTGAACGGGAAAGATGAGGTGGGGTGATGCATAAAACAAGGGTTTCAAATTAGCTCAGATACCGTTCCATAAACCCAATATGTAGTAGACAAGACCTACTCCTTGCTCAGTGAACTGGACTCAACACCCCCTATTCACCGCACAAGAATATATCTGACTAGTAAGAATCTTCAAACCTATGTATTGATATCTCTCTGTAAGTGAGTCAAGGGGGTGTAAAGCGGCATAAACACAGCCGTGAAAAGCAGCTAAACCCCATTATAAAAATAAATTACTTTTCAAAACCCGTGAAACAAAGACAGTGAAAGAGAGAGAAATTCTTACAAAATTCGTTGAGGGGCTGTGATGCAACCTGGATTGACCATATCTAGACACACAGCTGATTGAGACATAAGGGTGGACACTCTTGGGGCTCAGAGGTTTGGTGAGGTTGCATGAGCCAACGCAGACCCTTTAAAGTAATACTGCATGGAACCCATCCCATGGGTCCCAAATCTCCAGGTTCAAGGGCATCTTCCTACGTCGAAAACATGCATGAGAAACCCAGAAGATGGTACACCGTGTGATCGGGAAAGGTTTCTAAAACGCACCTCATTTCTCATCTCCTTGTGCTCGGGTTCGCCATTCCAGCCGCTTTACTAGCCATCTCCCTCCTTGGAGAATCAGCACCTTTAACCTCCTGTTCCGTACAGGTTGCAATTTGTCATGAGGATGAACGGGAAGAGGGGGAACCAATGAGAGACTAGCTCTAGGGGTTGGGACAGGCACAGGTCACTCTATTTTCTCATCAGGAAGAAGAATTAACCACAAGCTCAGCCTGCCCCCCAGAACCAGGAGAGGGCCTGAAGCAATCCTGCACTTTTGCGGCCAGCTCCCAAAAAAGCGACTGGAAAAATGGAGCTCAGGGGCACTGCAATTCACAAACCTGCAGAGTTATAAATGATAACTCTCGTCCACAAATATATTGAGGGAAGGCAACGAAGAGGCTTTGAACGCAAGGCAGAATTGCAGGAAACAGATTTCAGGAGGTAGATTCGAATCGCCTTGAAAGCACATGAAAAGCGGCAAAACGTGGACAATGATGCCCTTGGCCAAAAAGGGCGTATGCGTTTTTTCCTGAATATATTCAGGAAAAAACGCATACGCCCTTTTTGGCCAACCAAGCCACCTGGAAAGGCAAATCAGCGCTCCAAAGAAGTCTGGCTTCCCAGCGGGCAAAAGGGCCATGCGGAAAAAAGTGTCCAAACCAGAAATGCAGGACCGGCCATGGAGAAATGGGAGCCTTGCTACGCTGATGGGCGGGATGTAAATTGCCAACAGCCACTCTGGAGAAGCGTACGGTGTGTCCTGAAACATCTAAAAAACACAGCTTGGAGAGCATAGGGCACTTCCACTCATGGGCGTATAAATTGGGAAAACTAAAAATCAGCAAGACACAGGCACCCCAAAGTTTAGGGCTGCTCTGTTGACAAGAACCCCCACTTCATTACACCTTAAATATCCTAGGAAAGAGAAAAGTGGATAAAGAAGTTGTGGTCCTCATGCACAATGGAATATCACTCAGCCATGAAATCATCGTCATAAGGCTAGTAGCAGCAAGATGAGTGGATTTAGGTACAACGAATCTAAGTGAAATAAGTCACACAGAAAAAGACACTTATCATAAGAAATCACTTATAGAGGGAATGTAAAAACCGCTACACTTGAACTGAATTACAAAACAGAACAGAGTCACACGTTCAGAAAACACACGATGGCTGCTGAACGGGAAAGGTGAGGTGGGGTGATGCATAAAACAAGGGTTTCAAATTAGCTCAGATACCGTTCCATAAACCCAATATGTAGTAGACAAGACCTACTCCTTGCTCAGTGAACTGGACTCAACACCCCCTATTCACCGCACAAGAATATATCTGACTAGTAAGAATCTTCAAACCTATGTATTGATATCTCTCTGTAAGTGAGTCAAGGGTGTGTAAAGCGGCATAAACACAGCCGTGAAAAGCAGCTAAACCCCATTATAAAAATAAATTACTTTTCAAAACCCGTGAAACAAAGACAGTGAAAGAGAGAGACATTCTTACAAAATTCGTTGAGGGGCTGTGATGCAACCTGGATTGACCATATCTAGACACACAGCTGATTGAGACATAAGGGTGGACACTCTTGGGGCTCAGAGGTTTGGTGAGGTTGCATGAGCCAACGCAGACCCTTTAAAGTAATACTGCATGGAACCCATCCCATGGGTCCCAAATCTCCAGGTTCAAGGGCATCTTCCTACGTCGAAAACATGCATGAGAAACCCAGAAGATGGTACACCGTGTGATCGGGAAAGGTTTCTAAAACGCACCTCATTTCTCATCTCCTTGTGCTCGGGTTCGCCATTCCAGCCGCTTTACTAGCCATCTCCCTCCTTGGAGAATCAGCACCTTTAACCTCCTGTTCCGTACAGGTTGCAATTTGTCATGAGGATGAACGGGAAGAGGGGGAACCAATGAGAGACTAGCTCTAGGGGTTGGGACAGGCACAGGTCACTCTATTTTCCCATCAGGAAGAAGAATTAACCACAAGCTCAGCCTGCCCCCCAGAACCAGGAGAGGGCCTGAAGCAATCCTGCACTTTTGCGGCCAGCTCCCAAAAAAGCGACTGGAAAAATGGAGCTCAGGGGCACTGCAATTCACAAACCTGCAGAGTTATAAATGATAACTCTCGTCCACAAATATATTGAGGGAAGGCAACGAAGAGGCTTTGAACGCAAGGCAGAATTGCAGGAAACAGATTTCAGGAGGTAGATTCGAATCGCCTTGAAAGCACATGAAAAGCGGCAAAACGTGGACAATGATGCCCTTGGCCAAAAAGGGCGTATGCGTTTTTTCCTGAATATATTCAGGAAAAAACGCATACGCCCTTTTTGGCCAACCAAGCCACCTGGAAAGGCAAATCAGCGCTCCAAAGAAGTCTGGCTTCCCAGCGGGCAAAAGGGCCATGCGGAAAAAAGTGTCCAAACCAGAAATGCAGGACCGGCCATGGAGAAATGGGAGCCTTGCTACGCTGATGGGCGGGATGTAAATTGCCAACAGCCACTCTGGAGAAGCGTACGGTGTGTCCTGAAACATCTAAAAAACACAGCTTGGAGAGCATAGGGCACTTCCACTCATGGGCGTATAAATTGGGAAAACTAAAAATCAGCAAGACACAGGCACCCCAAAGTTTAGGGCTGCTCTGTTGACAAGAACCCCCACTTCATTACACCTTAAATATCCTAGGAAAGAGAAAAGTGGATAAAGAAGTTGTGGTCCTCATGCACAATGGAATATCACTCAGCCATGAAATCATCGTCATAAGGCTAGTAGCAGCACGATGAGTGGATTTAGGTACGACGATTCTAAGTGAAATAAGTCACACAGAAAAAGACACTTATCATAAGAAATCACTTATAGAGGGAATGTAAAAACCGCTACACTTGAACTGAATTACAAAACAGAACAGAGTCACACGTTCAGAAAACACACGATGGCTGCTGAACGGGAAAGATGAGGTGGGGTGATGCATAAAACAAGGGTTTCAAATTAGCTCAGATACCGTTCCATAAACCCAATATGTAGTAGACAAGACCTACTCCTTGCTCAGTGAACTGGACTCAACACCCCCTATTCACCGCACAAGAATATATCTGACTAGTAAGAATCTTCAAACCTATGTATTGATATCTCTCTGTAAGTGAGTCAAGGGGGTGTAAAGCGGCATAAACACAGCCGTGAAAAGCAGCTAAACCCCATTATAAAAATAAATTACTTTTCAAAACCCGTGAAACAAAGACAGTGAAAGAGAGAGAAATTCTTACAAAATTCGTTCAGGGGCTGTGATGCAACCTGGATTGACCATATCTAGACCCACAGCTGATTGAGACATAAGGGTGGACACTCTTGGGTCTCAGAGGTTTGGTGAGGTTGCATGAGCCAACGCAGACCCTTTCAAGTAATACTGCATGGTACCCATCCCATGGGTCCCAAATCTCCAGGTTCAAGGGCATCTTCCTACGTCGAAAACATGCATGAGAAACCCAGAAGATGGTACACCGTGTGATCGGGAAAGGTTTCTAAAACGCACCTCATTTCTCATCTCCTTGTGCTCGGGTTCGCCATTCCAGCCGCTTTACTAGCCATCTCCCTCCTTGGAGAATCAGCACCTTTAACCTCCTGTTCCGTACAGGTGGCAATTTGTCCTGAGGATGAACGGGAAGAGGGGGAACCAATGAGAGACTAGCTCTAGGGGTTGGGACAGGCACAGGTCACTCTATTTTCCCATCAGGAAGAAGAATTAACCACAAGCTCAGCCTGCCCCCCAGAACCAGAAGAGGGCCTGAAGCAATCCTGCACTTTTGCGGCCAGCTCCCAAAAAAGCGACTGGAAAAATGGAGCTCAGGGGCACTGCAATTCACAAACCTGCAGAGTTATAAATGATAACTCTCGTCCACAAATATATTGAGGGAAGGCAACGAAGAGGCTTTGAAAGCAAGGCAGAATTGCAGGAAACAGATTTCAGGAGGTAGATTCGAATCGCCTTGAAAGGACATGAAAAGCGGCAAAACGTGGACAATGATGCCCTTGGCCAAAAAGGGCGTATGCGTTTTTTCCTGAATATATTCAGGAAAAAACGCATACGCCCTTTTTGGCCAACCAAGCCACCTGGAAAGGCAAATCAGCGCTCCAAAGAAGTCTGGCTTCCCAGCGGGCAAAAGGGCCATGCGGAAAAAAGTGTCCAAACCAGAAATGCAGGACCGGCCATGGAGAAATGGGAGCCTTGCTACGCTGATGGGCGGGATGTAAATTGCCAACAGCCACTCTGGAGAAGCGTACGGTGTGTCCTGAAACACCTAAAAAACACAGCTTGGAGAGCATAGGGCACTTCCACTCATGGGCGTATAAATTGGGAAAACTAAAAATCAGCAAGACACAGGCACCCCAAAGTTTAGGGCTGCTCTGTTGACAACAACCCCCACTTCATTACACCTTAAATATCCTAGGAAAGAGAAAAGTGGATAAACAAGTTGTGGTCCTCATGCACAATGGAATATCACTCAGCCATGAAATCATCGTCATAATTCTAGTAGCAGCACGATGAGTGGATTTAGGTACGACGAATCTAAGTGAAATAAGTCACACAGAAAAAGACACTTATCATAAGAAATCACTTATAGAGGCAATGTAAAAACCGCTACACTTGAACTGAATTACAAAACAGAACAGAGTCACACGTTCAGAAAACACACGATGGCTGCTGAACGGGAAAGGTGAGGTGGGGTGATGCATAAAACAAGGGTTTCAAATTAGCTCAGATACCGTTCCATAAACCCAATATGTAGTAGACAAGACCTACTCCTTGCTCAGTGAACTGGACTCAACACCCCCTATTCACCGCACAAGAATATATCTGACTAGTAAGAATCTTCAAACCTATGTATTGATATCTCTCTGTAAGTGAGTCAAGGGGGTGTAAAGCGACATAAACACAGCCGTGAAAAGCAGCTAAACCCCATTATAAAAATAAATTACTTTTCAAAACCCGTGAAACAAAGACAGTGAAAGAGAGAGAAATTCTTACAAAATTCGTTCAGGGGCTGTGATGCAACCTGGATTGACCATATCTAGACCCACAGCTGATTGAGACATAAGGGTGGACACTCTTGGGGCTCAGAGGTTTGGTGAGGTTGCATGAGCCAACGCAGACCCTTTCAAGTAATACTGCATGGTACCCATCCCATGGGTCCCAAATCTCCAGGTTCAAGGGCATCTTCCTACGTCGAAAACAGGCATGAGAAACCCAGAAGATGGTACACCGTGTGATCGGGAAAGGTTTCTAAAACGCACCTCATTTCTCATCTCCTTGTGCTCGGGTTCGCCATTCCAGCCGCTTTACTAGCCATCTCCCTCCTTGGAGAATCAGCACCTTTAACCTCCTGTTCCGTACAGGTGGCATTTTGTCCTGAGGATGAACGGGAAGAGGGGGAACCAATGAGAGACTAGCTCTAGGGGTTGGGACAGGCACAGGTCACTCTATTTTCCCATCAGGAAGAAGAATTAACCACAAGCTCAGCCTGCCCCCCAGAACCAGAAGAGGGCCTGAAGCAATCCTGCACTTTTGCGGCCAGCTCCCAAAAAAGCGACTGGAAAAATGGAGCTCAGGGGCACTGCAATTCACAAACCTGCAGAGTTATAAATGATAACTCTCGTCCACAAATATATTGAGGGAAGGCAACGAAGAGGCTTTGAACGCAAGGCAGAATTGCAGGAAACAGATTTCAGGAGGTAGATTCGAATCGCCTTGAAAGCACATGAAAAGCGGCAAAACGTGGACAATGATGCCCTTGGCCAAAAAGGGCGTATGCGTTTTTTCCTGAATATATTCAGGAAAAAACGCATACGCCCTTTTTGGCCAACCAAGCCACCTGGAAAGGCAAATCAGCGCTCCAAAGAAGTCTGGCTTCCCAGCGGGCAAAAGGGCCATGCGGAAAAAAGTGTCCAAACCAGAAATGCAGGACCGGCCATGGAGAAATGGGAGCCTTGCTACGCTGATGGGCGGGATGTAAATTGCCAACAGCCACTCTGGAGAAGCGTACGGTGTGTCCTGAAACATCTAAAAAACACAGCTTGGAGAGCATAGGGCACTTCCAGTCATGGGCGTATAAATTGGGAAAACTAAAAATCAGCAAGACACAGGCACCCCAAAGTTTAGGGCTGCTCTGTTGACAAGAACCCCCACTTCATTACACCTTAAATATCCTAGGAAAGAGAAAAGTGGATAAAGAAGTTGTGGTCCTCATGCACAATGGAATATCACTCAGCCATGAAATCATCGTCATAAGGCTAGTAGCAGCACGATGAGTGGATTTAGGTACAACGAATCTAAGTGAAATAAGTCACACAGAAAAAGACACTTATCATAAGAAATCACTTATAGAGGGAATGTAAAAACCGCTACACTTGAACTGAATTACAAAACAGAACAGAGTCACACGTTCAGAAAACACACTATGGCTGCTGAACGGGAAAGGTGAGGTGGGGTGATGCATAAAACAAGGGTTTCAAATTAGCTCAGATACCGTTCCATAAACCCAATATGTAGTAGACAAGACCTACTCCTTGCTCAGTGAACTGGACTCAACACCCCCTATTCACCGCACAAGAATATATCTGACTAGTAAGAATCTTCAAACCTATGTATTGATATCTCTCTGTAAGTGAGTCAAGGGTGTGTAAAGCGGCATAAACACAGCCGTGAAAAGCAGCTAAACCCCATTATAAAAATAAATTACTTTTCAAAACCCGTGAAACAAAGACAGTGAAAGAGAGAGACATTCTTACAAAATTCGTTGAGGGGCTGTGATGCAACCTGGATTGACCATATCTAGACACACAGCTGATTGAGACATAAGGGTGGACACTCTTGGGGCTCAGAGGTTTGGTGAGGTTGCATGAGCCAACGCAGACCCTTTAAAGTAATACTGCATGGAACCCATCCCATGGGTCCCAAATCTCCAGGTTCAAGGGCATCTTCCTACGTCGAAAACATGCATGAGAAACCCAGAAGATGGTACACCGTGTGATCGGGAAAGGTTTCTAAAACGCACCTCATTTCTCATCTCCTTGTGCTCGGGTTCGCCATTCCAGCCGCTTTACTAGCCATCTCCCTCCTTGGAGAATCAGCACCTTTAACCTCCTGTTCCGTACAGGTTGCAATTTGTCATGAGGATGAACGGGAAGAGGGGGAACCAATGAGAGACTAGCTCTAGGGGTTGGGACAGGCACAGGTCACTCTATTTTCCCATCAGGAAGAAGAATTAACCACAAGCTCAGCCTGCCCCCCAGAACCAGGAGAGGGCCTGAAGCAATCCTGCACTTTTGCGGCCAGCTCCCAAAAAAGCGACTGGAAAAATGGAGCTCAGGGGCACTGCAATTCACAAACCTGCAGAGTTATAAATGATAACTCTCGTCCACAAATATATTGAGGGAAGGCAACGAAGAGGCTTTGAACGCAAGGCAGAATTGCAGGAAACAGATTTCAGGAGGTAGATTCGAATCGCCTTGAAAGCACATGAAAAGCGGCAAAACGTGGACAATGATGCCCTTGGCCAAAAAGGGCGTATGCGTTTTTTCCTGAATATATTCAGGAAAAAACGCATACGCCCTTTTTGGCCAACCAAGCCACCTGGAAAGGCAAATCAGCGCTCCAAAGAAGTCTGGCGTCCCAGCGGGCAAAAGGGCCATGCGGAAAAAAGTGTCCAAACCAGAAATGCAGGACCGGCCATGGAGAAATGGGAGCCTTGCTACGCTGATGGGCGGGATGTAAATTGCCAACAGCCACTCTGGAGAAGCGTACGGTGTGTCCTGAAACATCTAAAAAACACAGCTTGGAGAGCATAGGGCACTTCCACTCATGGGCGTATAAATTGGGAAAACTAAAAATCAGCAAGACACAGGCACCCCAAAGTTTAGGGCTGCTCTGTTGACAAGAACCCCCACTTCATTACACCTTAAATATCCTAGGAAAGAGAAAAGTGGATAAAGATGTTGTGGTCCTCATGCACAATGGAATATCACTCAGCCATGAAATCATCGTCATAAGGCTAGTAGCAGCACGATGAGTGGATTTAGGTACGACGATTCTAAGTGAAATAAGTCACACAGAAAAAGACACTTATCATAAGAAATCACTTATAGAGGGAATGTAAAAACCGCTACACTTAAACTGAATTACAAAACAGAACAGAGTCACACGTTCAGAAAACACACGATGGCTGCTGAACGGGAAAGGTGAGGTGGGGTGATGCATAAAACAAGGGTTTCAAATTAGCTCAGATACCGTTCCATAAACCCAATATGTAGTAGACAAGACCTACTCCTTGCTCAGTGAACTGGACTCAACACCCCCTATTCACCGCACAAGAATATATCTGACTAGTAAGAATCTTCAAACCTATGTATTGATATCTCTCTGTAAGTGAGTCAAGGGGGTGTAAAGCGGCATAAACACAGCCGTGAAAAGCAGCTAAACCCCATTATAAAAATAAATTACTTTTCAAAACCCGTGAAACAAAGACAGTGAAAGAGAGAGAAATTCTTACAAAATTCGTTCAGGGGCTGTGATGCAACCTGAATTGACCATATCTAGACCCACAGCTGATTGAGACATAAGGGTGGACACTCTTGGGGCTCAGAGGTTTGGTGAGGTTGCATGAGCCAACGCAGACCCTTTCAAGTAATACTGCATGGTACCCATCCCATGGGTCCCAAATCTCCAGGTTCAAGGGCATCTTCCTACGTCGAAAACATGCATGAGAAACCCAGAAGATGGTACACCGTGTGATCGGGAAAGGTTTGTAAAACGCACCTCATTTCTCATCTCCTTGTGCTCGGGTTCGCCATTCCAGCCGCTTTACTAGCCATCTCCCTCCTTGGAGAATCAGCACCTTTAACCTCCTGTTCCGTACCGGTGGCAATTTGTCCTGAGGATGAACGGGAAGAGGGGGAACCAATGAGAGACTAGCTCTAGGGGTTGGGACAGGCACAGGTCACTCTATTTTCCCATCAGGAAGAAGAATTAACCACAAGCTCAGCCTGCCCCCCAGAACCAGAAGAGGGCCTGAAGCAATCCTGCACTTTTGCGGCCAGCTCCCAAAAAAGCGACTGGAAAAATGGAGCTCAGGGGCACTGCAATTCACAAACCTGCAGAGTTATAAATGATAACTCTCGTCCACAAATATATTGAGGGAAGGCAACGAAGAGGCTTTGAACGCAAGGCAGAATTGCAGGAAACAGATTTCAGGAGGTAGATTCGAATCGCCTTGAAAGCACATGAAAAGCGGCAAAACATGGACAATGATGCCCTTGGCCAAAAAGGGCGTATGCGTTTTTTCCTGAATATATTCAGGAAAAAACGCATACGCCCTTTTTGGCCAACCAAGCCACCTGGAAAGGCAAATCAGCGCTCCAAAGAAGTCTGGCTTCCCAGCGGGCAAAAGGGCCATGCGGAAAAAAGTGTCCAAGCCAGAAATGCAGGACCGGCCATGGAGAAATGGGAGACTTGCTACGCTGATGGGCGGGATGTAAATTGCCAACAGCCACTCTGGAGAAGCGTACGGTGTGTCCTGAAACATCTAAAAAACACAGCTTGGAGAGCATAGGGCACTTCCACTCATGGGCGTATAAATTGGGAAAACTAAAAATCAGCAAGACACAGGCACCCCAAAGTTTAGGGCTGCTCTGTTGACAAGAACCCCCACTTCATTACACCTTAAATATCCTAGGAAAGAGAAAAGTGGATAAAGAAGTTGTGGTCCTCATGCACAATGGAATATCACTCAGCCATGAAATCATCGTCATAAGGCTAGTAGCAGCACGATGAGTGGATTTAGGTACGACGATTCTAAGTGAAATAAGTCACACAGAAAAAGACACTTATCATAAGAAATCACTTATAGAGGGAATGTAAAAACCGCTACACTTGAACTGAATTACAAAACAGAACAGAGTCACACGTTCAGAAAACACACGATGGCTGCTGAACGGGAAAGGTGAGGTGGGGTGATGCATAAAACAAGGGTTTCAAATTAGCTCAGATACCGTTCCATAAACCCAATATGTAGTAGACAAGACCTACTCCTTGCTCAGTGAACTGGACTCAACACCCCCTATTCACCGCACAAGAATATATCTGACTAGTAAGAATCTTCAAACCTATGTATTGATATCTCTCTGTAAGTGAGTCAAGGGGGTGTAAAGCGGCATAAACACAGCCGTGAAAAGCAGCTAAACCCCATTATAAAAATAAATTACTTTTCAAAACCCGTGAAACAAAGTCAGTGACAGAGAGAGACATTCTTACAAAATTCGTTCAGGGGCTGTGATGCAACCTGGATTGACCATATCTAGACCCACAGCTGATTGAGACATAAGGGTGGACACTCTTGGGGCTCAGAGGTTTGGTGAGGTTGCATGAGCCAACGCAGACCCTTTCAAGTAATACTGCATGGTACCCATCCCATGGGTCCCAAATCTCCAGGTTCAAGGGCATCTTCCTACGTCGAAAACATGCATGAGAACCCCAGAAGATGGTACACCGTGTGATCGGGAAAGGTTTCTAAAACGCACCTCATTTCTCATCTCCTTGTGCTCGGGTTCGCCATTCCAGCCGCTTTACTAGCCATCTCCCTCCTTGGAGAATCAGCACCTTTAACCTCCTGTTCCGTACAGGTTGCAATTTGTCCTGAGGATGAACGGGAAGAGGGGGAACCAATGAGAGACTAGCTCTAGGGGTTGGGACAGGCACAGGTCACTCTATTTTCCCATCAGGAAGAAGAATTAACCACAAGCTCAGCCTGCCCCCCAGAACCAGAAGAGGGCCTGAAGCAATCCTGCACTTTTGCGGCCAGCTCCCAAAAAAGCGACTGGAAAAATGGAGCTCAGGGGCACTGCAATTCACAAACCTGCAGAGTTATAAATGATAACTCTCGTCCACAAATATATTGAGGGAAGGCAACGAAGAGGCTTTGAACGCAAGGCAGAATTGCAGGAAACAGATTTCAGGAGGTAGATTCGAATCGCCTTGAAAGCACATGAAAAGCGGCAAAACGTGGACAATGATGCCCTTGGCCAAAAAGGGCGTATGCGTTTTTTCCTGAATATATTCAGGAAAAAACGCATACGCCCTTTTTGGCCAACCAAGCCACCTGGAAAGGCAAATCAGCGCTCCAAAGAAGTCTGGCTTCCCAGCGGGCAAAAGGGCCATGCGGAAAAAAGTGTCCAAACCAGAAATGCAGGACCGGCCATGGAGAAATGGGAGCCTTGCTACGCTGATGGGCGGGATGTAAATTGCCAACAGCCACTCTGGAGAAGCGTACGGTGTGTCCTGAAACATCTAAAAAACACAGCTTGGAGAGCATAGGGCACTTCCACTCATGGGCGTATAAATTGGGAAAACTAAAAATCAGCAAGACACAGGCACCCCAAAGTTTAGGGCTGCTCTGTTGACAAGAACCCCCACTTCATTACACCTTAAATATCCTAGGAAAGAGAAAAGTGGATAAAGAAGTTGTGGTCCTCATGCACAATGGAATATCACTCAGCCATGAAATCATCGTCATAAGGCTAGTAGCAGCAAGATGAGTGGATTTAGGTACAACGAATCTAAGTGAAATAAGTCACACAGAAAAAGACACTTATCATAAGAAATCACTTATAGAGGGAATGTAAAAACCGCTACACTTGAACTGAATTACAAAACAGAACAGAGTCACACGTTCAGAAAACACACGATGGCTGCTGAACGGGAAAGGTGAGGTGGGGTGATGCATAAAACAAGGGTTTCAAATTAGCTCAGATACCGTTCCATAAACCCAATATGTAGTAGACAAGACCTACTCCTTGCTCAGTGAACTGGACTCAACACCCCCTATTCACCGCACAAGAATATATCTGACTAGTAAGAATCTTCAAACCTATGTATTGATATCTCTCTGTAAGTGAGTCAAGGGTGTGTAAAGCGGCATAAACACAGCCGTGAAAAGCAGCTAAACCCCATTATAAAAATAAATTACTTTTCAAAACCCGTGAAACAAAGACAGTGAAAGAGAGAGACATTCTTACAAAATTCGTTGAGGGGCTGTGATGCAACCTGGATTGACCATATCTAGACACACAGCTGATTGAGACATAAGGGTGGACACTCTTGGGGCTCAGAGGTTTGGTGAGGTTGCATGAGCCAACGCAGACCCTTTAAAGTAATACTGCATGGAACCCATCCCATGGGTCCCAAATCTCCAGGTTCAAGGGCATCTTCCTACGTCGAAAACATGCATGAGAAACCCAGAAGATGGTACACCGTGTGATCGGGAAAGGTTTCTAAAACGCACCTCATTTCTCATCTCCTTGTGCTCGGGTTCGCCATTCCAGCCGCTTTACTAGCCATCTCCCTCCTTGGAGAATCAGCACCTTTAACCTCCTGTTCCGTACAGGTTGCAATTTGTCATGAGGATGAACGGGAAGAGGGGGAACCAATGAGAGACTAGCTCTAGGGGTTGGGACAGGCACAGGTCACTCTATTTTCCCATCAGGAAGAAGAATTAACCACAAGCTCAGCCTGCCCCCCAGAACCAGGAGAGGGCCTGAAGCAATCCTGCACTTTTGCGGCCAGCTCCCAAAAAAGCGACTGGAAAAATGGAGCTCAGGGGCACTGCAATTCACAAACCTGCAGAGTTATAAATGATAACTCTCGTCCACAAATATATTGAGGGAAGGCAACGAAGAGGCTTTGAACGCAAGGCAGAATTGCAGGAAACAGATTTCAGGAGGTAGATTCGAACCGCCTTGAAAGCACATGAAAAGCGGCAAAACGTGGACAATGATGCCCTTGGCCAAAAAGGGCGTATGCGTTTTTTCCTGAATATATTCAGGAAAAAACGCATACGCCCTTTTTGGCCAACCAAGCCACCTGGAAAGGCAAATCAGCGCTCCAAAGAAGTCTGGCTTCCCAGCGGGCAAAAGGGCCATGCGGAAAAAAGTGTCCAAACCAGAAATGCAGGACCGGCCATGGAGAAATGGGAGCCTTGCTACGCTGATGGGCGGGATGTAAATTGCCAACAGCCACTCTGGAGAAGCGTACGGTGTGTCCTGAAACATCTAAAAAACACAGCTTGGAGAGCATAGGGCACTTCCACTCATGGGCGTATAAATTGGGAAAACTAAAAATCAGCAAGACACAGGCACCCCAAAGTTTAGGGCTGCTCTGTTGACAAGAACCCCCACTTCATTACACCTTAAATATCCTAGGAAAGAGAAAAGTGGATAAAGAAGTTGTGGTCCTCATGCACAATGGAATATCACTCAGCCATGAAATCATCGTCATAAGGCTAGTAGCAGCACGATGAGTGGATTTAGGTACGACGATTCTAAGTGAAATAAGTCACACAGAAAAAGACACTTATCATAAGAAATCACTTATAGAGGGAATGTAAAAACCGCTACACTTGAACTGAATTACAAAACAGAACAGAGTCACACGTTCAGAAAACACACGATGGCTGCTGAACGGGAAAGATGAGGTGGGGTGATGCATAAAACAAGGGTTTCAAATTAGCTCAGATACCGTTCCATAAACCCAATATGTAGTAGACAAGACCTACTCCTTGCTCAGTGAACTGGACTCAACACCCCCTATTCACCGCACAAGAATATATCTGACTAGTAAGAATCTTCAAACCTATGTATTGATATCTCTCTGTAAGTGAGTCAAGGGGGTGTAAAGCGGCATAAACACAGCCGTGAAAAGCAGCTAAACCCCATTATAAAAATAAATTACTTTTCAAAACCCGTGAAACAAAGACAGTGAAAGAGAGAGAAATTCTTACAAAATTCGTTGAGGGGCTGTGATGCAACCTGGATTGACCATATCTAGACACACAGCTGATTGAGACATAAGGGTGGACACTCTTGGGGCTCAGAGGTTTGGTGAGGTTGCATGAGCCAACGCAGACCCTTTAAAGTAATACTGCATGGAACCCATCCCATGGGTCCCAAATCTCCAGGTTCAAGGGCATCTTCCTACGTCGAAAACATGCATGAGAAACCCAGAAGATGGTACACCGTGTGATCGGGAAAGGTTTCTAAAACGCACCTCATTTCTCATCTCCTTGTGCTCGGGTTCGCCATTCCAGCCGCTTTACTAGCCATCTCCCTCCTTGGAGAATCAGCACCTTTAACCTCCTGTTCCGTACAGGTTGCAATTTGTCATGAGGATGAACGGGAAGAGGGGGAACCAATGAGAGACTAGCTCTAGGGGTTGGGACAGGCACAGGTCACTCTATTTTCTCATCAGGAAGAAGAATTAACCACAAGCTCAGCCTGCCCCCCAGAACCAGGAGAGGGCCTGAAGCAATCCTGCACTTTTGCGGCCAGCTCCCAAAAAAGCGACTGGAAAAATGGAGCTCAGGGGCACTGCAATTCACAAACCTGCAGAGTTATAAATGATAACTCTCGTCCACAAATATATTGAGGGAAGGCAACGAAGAGGCTTTGAACGCAAGGCAGAATTGCAGGAAACAGATTTCAGGAGGTAGATTCGAATCGCCTTGAAAGCACATGAAAAGCGGCAAAACGTGGACAATGATGCCCTTGGCCAAAAAGGGCGTATGCGTTTTTTCCTGAATATATTCAGGAAAAAACGCATACGCCCTTTTTGGCCAACCAAGCCACCTGGAAAGGCAAATCAGCGCTCCAAAGAAGTCTGGCTTCCCAGCGGGCAAAAGGGCCATGCGGAAAAAAGTGTCCAAACCAGAAATGCAGGACCGGCCATGGAGAAATGGGAGCCTTGCTACGCTGATGGGCGGGATGTAAATTGCCAACAGCCACTCTGGAGAAGCGTACGGTGTGTCCTGAAACATCTAAAAAACACAGCTTGGAGAGCATAGGGCACTTCCACTCATGGGCGTATAAATTGGGAAAACTAAAAATCAGCAAGACACAGGCACCCCAAAGTTTAGGGCTGCTCTGTTGACAAGAACCCCCACTTCATTACACCTTAAATATCCTAGGAAAGAGAAAAGTGGATAAAGAAGTTGTGGTCCTCATGCACAATGGAATATCACTCAGCCATGAAATCATCGTCATAAGGCTAGTAGCAGCACGATGAGTGGATTTAGGTACGACGATTCTAAGTGAAATAAGTCACACAGAAAAAGACACTTATCATAAGAAATCACTTATAGAGGGAATGTAAAAACCGCTACACTTGAACTGAATTACAAAACAGAACAGAGTCACACGTTCAGAAAACACACGATGGCTGCTGAACGGGAAAGATGAGGTGGGGTGATGCATAAAACAAGGGTTTCAAATTAGCTCAGATACCGTTCCATAAACCCAATATGTAGTAGACAAGACCTACTCCTTGCTCAGTGAACTGGACTCAACACCCCCTATTCACCGCACAAGAATATATCTGACTAGTAAGAATCTTCAAACCTATGTATTGATATCTCTCTGTAAGTGAGTCAAGGGGGTGTAAAGCGGCATAAACACAGCCGTGAAAAGCAGCTAAACCCCATTATAAAAATAAATTACTTTTCAAAACCCGTGAAACAAAGACAGTGAAAGAGAGAGAAATTCTTACAAAATTCGTTCAGGGGCTGTGATGCAACCTGGATTGACCATATCTAGACCCACAGCTGATTGAGACATAAGGGTGGACACTCTTGGGTCTCAGAGGTTTGGTGAGGTTGCATGAGCCAACGCAGACCCTTTCAAGTAATACTGCATGGTACCCATCCCATGGGTCCCAAATCTCCAGGTTCAAGGGCATCTTCCTACGTCGAAAACATGCATGAGAAACCCAGAAGATGGTACACCGTGTGATCGGGAAAGGTTTCTAAAACGCACCTCATTTCTCATCTCCTTGTGCTCGGGTTCGCCATTCCAGCCGCTTTACTAGCCATCTCCCTCCTTGGAGAATCAGCACCTTTAACCTCCTGTTCCGTACAGGTGGCAATTTGTCCTGAGGATGAACGGGAAGAGGGGGAACCAATGAGAGACTAGCTCTAGGGGTTGGGACAGGCACAGGTCACTCTATTTTCCCATCAGGAAGAAGAATTAACCACAAGCTCAGCCTGCCCCCCAGAACCAGAAGAGGGCCTGAAGCAATCCTGCACTTTTGCGGCCAGCTCCCAAAAAAGCGACTGGAAAAATGGAGCTCAGGGGCACTGCAATTCACAAACCTGCAGAGTTATAAATGATAACTCTCGTCCACAAATATATTGAGGGAAGGCAACGAAGAGGCTTTGAAAGCAAGGCAGAATTGCAGGAAACAGATTTCAGGAGGTAGATTCGAATCGCCTTGAAAGGACATGAAAAGCGGCAAAACGTGGACAATGATGCCCTTGGCCAAAAAGGGCGTATGCGTTTTTTCCTGAATATATTCAGGAAAAAACGCATACGCCCTTTTTGGCCAACCAAGCCACCTGGAAAGGCAAATCAGCGCTCCAAAGAAGTCTGGCTTCCCAGCGGGCAAAAGGGCCATGCGGAAAAAAGTGTCCAAACCAGAAATGCAGGACCGGCCATGGAGAAATGGGAGCCTTGCTACGCTGATGGGCGGGATGTAAATTGCCAACAGCCACTCTGGAGAAGCGTACGGTGTGTCCTGAAACACCTAAAAAACACAGCTTGGAGAGCATAGGGCACTTCCACTCATGGGCGTATAAATTGGGAAAACTAAAAATCAGCAAGACACAGGCACCCCAAAGTTTAGGGCTGCTCTGTTGACAACAACCCCCACTTCATTACACCTTAAATATCCTAGGAAAGAGAAAAGTGGATAAAGAAGTTGTGGTCCTCATGCACAATGGAATATCACTCAGCCATGAAATCATCGTCATAATTCTAGTAGCAGCACGATGAGTGGATTTAGGTACGACGAATCTAAGTGAAATAAGTCACACAGAAAAAGACACTTATCATAAGAAATCACTTATAGAGGCAATGTAAAAACCGCTACACTTGAACTGAATTACAAAACAGAACAGAGTCACACGTTCAGAAAACACACGATGGCTGCTGAACGGGAAAGGTGAGGTGGGGTGATGCATAAAACAAGGGTTTCAAATTAGCTCAGATACCGTTCCATAAACCCAATATGTAGTAGACAAGACCTACTCCTTGCTCAGTGAACTGGACTCAACACCCCCTATTCACCGCACAAGAATATATCTGACTAGTAAGAATCTTCAAACCTATGTATTGATATCTCTCTGTAAGTGAGTCAAGGGGGTGTAAAGCGACATAAACACAGCCGTGAAAAGCAGCTAAACCCCATTATAAAAATAAATTACTTTTCAAAACCCGTGAAACAAAGACAGTGAAAGAGAGAGAAATTCTTACAAAATTCGTTCAGGGGCTGTGATGCAACCTGGATTGACCATATCTAGACCCACAGCTGATTGAGACATAAGGGTGGACACTCTTGGGGCTCAGAGGTTTGGTGAGGTTGCATGAGCCAACGCAGACCCTTTCAAGTAATACTGCATGGTACCCATCCCATGGGTCCCAAATCTCCAGGTTCAAGGGCATCTTCCTACGTCGAAAACAGGCATGAGAAACCCAGAAGATGGTACACCGTGTGATCGGGAAAGGTTTCTAAAACGCACCTCATTTCTCATCTCCTTGTGCTCGGGTTCGCCATTCCAGCCGCTTTACTAGCCATCTCCCTCCTTGGAGAATCAGCACCTTTAACCTCCTGTTCCGTACAGGTGGCATTTTGTCCTGAGGATGAACGGGAAGAGGGGGAACCAATGAGAGACTAGCTCTAGGGGTTGGGACAGGCACAGGTCACTCTATTTTCCCATCAGGAAGAAGAATTAACCACAAGCTCAGCCTGCCCCCCAGAACCAGAAGAGGGCCTGAAGCAATCCTGCACTTTTGCGGCCAGCTCCCAAAAAAGCGACTGGAAAAATGGAGCTCAGGGGCACTGCAATTCACAAACCTGCAGAGTTATAAATGATAACTCTCGTCCACAAATATATTGAGGGAAGGCAACGAAGAGGCTTTGAACGCAAGGCAGAATTGCAGGAAACAGATTTCAGGAGGTAGATTC
Source organism: Balaenoptera acutorostrata (assembly GCF_949987535.1). Taxonomy (NCBI): domain Eukaryota; kingdom Metazoa; phylum Chordata; class Mammalia; order Artiodactyla; family Balaenopteridae; genus Balaenoptera; species Balaenoptera acutorostrata. Next base: position 114,043 of record NW_026645612.1, read on the forward strand.
GAATCGCCTTGAAAGCACATGAAAAGCGGCAAAACGTGGACAATGATGCCCTTGGCCAAAAAGGGCGTATGCGTTTTTTCCTGAATATATTCAGGAAAAAACGCATACGCCCTTTTTGGCCAACCAAGCCACCTGGAAAGGCAAATCAGCGCTCCAAAGAAGTCTGGCTTCCCAGCGGGCAAAAGGGCCATGCGGAAAAAAGTGTCCAAACCAGAAATGCAGGACCGGCCATGGAGAAATGGGAGCCTTGCTACGCTGATGGGCGGGATGTAAATTGCCAACAGCCACTCTGGAGAAGCGTACGGTGTGTCCTGAAACATCTAAAAAACACAGCTTGGAGAGCATAGGGCACTTCCAGTCATGGGCGTATAAATTGGGAAAACTAAAAATCAGCAAGACACAGGCACCCCAAAGTTTAGGGCTGCTCTGTTGACAAGAACCCCCACTTCATTACACCTTAAATATCCTAGGAAAGAGAAAAGTGGATAAAGAAGTTGTGGTCCTCATGCACAATGGAATATCACTCAGCCATGAAATCATCGTCATAAGGCTAGTAGCAGCACGATGAGTGGATTTAGGTACAACGAATCTAAGTGAAATAAGTCACACAGAAAAAGACACTTATCATAAGAAATCACTTATAGAGGGAATGTAAAAACCGCTACACTTGAACTGAATTACAAAACAGAACAGAGTCACACGTTCAGAAAACACACGATGGCTGCTGAACGGGAAAGGTGAGGTGGGGTGATGCATAAAACAAGGGTTTCAAATTAGCTCAGATACCGTTCCATAAACCCAATATGTAGTAGACAAGACCTACTCCTTGCTCAGTGAACTGGACTCAACACCCCCTATTCACCGCACAAGAATATATCTGACTAGTAAGAATCTTCAAACCTATGTATTGATATCTCTCTGTAAGTGAGTCAAGGGTGTGTAAAGCGGCATAAACACAGCCGTGAAAAGCAGCTAAACCCCATTATAAAAATAAATTACTTTTCAAAACCCGTGAAACAAAGACAGTGAAAGAGAGAGACATTCTTACAAAATTCGTTGAGGGGCTGTGATGCAACCTGGATTGACCATATCTAGACACACAGCTGATTGAGACATAAGGGTGGACACTCTTGGGGCTCAGAGGTTTGGTGAGGTTGCATGAGCCAACGCAGACCCTTTAAAGTAATACTGCATGGAACCCATCCCATGGGTCCCAAATCTCCAGGTTCAAGGGCATCTTCCTACGTCGAAAACATGCATGAGAAACCCAGAAGATGGTACACCGTGTGATCGGGAAAGGTTTCTAAAACGCACCTCATTTCTCATCTCCTTGTGCTCGGGTTCGCCATTCCAGCCGCTTTACTAGCCATCTCCCTCCTTGGAGAATCAGCACCTTTAACCTCCTGTTCCGTACAGGTTGCAATTTGTCATGAGGATGAACGGGAAGAGGGGGAACCAATGAGAGACTAGCTCTAGGGGTTGGGACAGGCACAGGTCACTCTATTTTCCCATCAGGAAGAAGAATTAACCACAAGCTCAGCCTGCCCCCCAGAACCAGGAGAGGGCCTGAAGCAATCCTGCACTTTTGCGGCCAGCTCCCAAAAAAGCGACTGGAAAAATGGAGCTCAGGGGCACTGCAATTCACAAACCTGCAGAGTTATAAATGATAACTCTCGTCCACAAATATATTGAGGGAAGGCAACGAAGAGGCTTTGAACGCAAGGCAGAATTGCAGGAAACAGATTTCAGGAGGTAGATTCGAATCGCCTTGAAAGCACATGAAAAGCGGCAAAACGTGGACAATGATGCCCTTGGCCAAAAAGGGCGTATGCGTTTTTTCCTGAATATATTCAGGAAAAAACGCATACGCCCTTTTTGGCCAACCAAGCCACCTGGAAAGGCAAATCAGCGCTCCAAAGAAGTCTGGCGTCCCAGCGGGCAAAAGGGCCATGCGGAAAAAAGTGTCCAAACCAGAAATGAAGGACCGGCCATGGAGAAATGGGAGCCTTGCTACGCTGATGGGCGGGATGTAAATTGCCAACAGCCACTCTGGAGAAGCGTACGGTGTGTCCTGAAACATCTAAAAAACACAGCTTGGAGAGCATAGGGCACTTCCACTCATGGGCGTATAAATTGGGAAAACTAAAAATCAGCAAGACACAGGCACCCCAAAGTTTAGGGCTGCTCTGTTGACAAGAACCCCCACTTCATTACACCTTAAATATCCTAGGAAAGAGAAAAGTGGATAAAGAAGTTGTGGTCCTCATGCACAATGGAATATCACTCAGCCATGAAATCATCGTCATAAGGCTAGTAGCAGCACGATGAGTGGATTTAGGTACGACGAATCTAAGTGAAATAAGTCACACAGAAAAAGACACTTATCATAAGAAATCACTTATAGAGGCAATGTAAAAACCGCTACACTTGAACTGAATTACAAAACAGAACAGAGTCACACGTTCAGAAAACACACGATGGCTGCTGAACGGGAAAGGTGAGGTGGGGTGATGCATAAAACAAGGGTTTCAAATTAGCTCAGATACCGTTCCATAAACCCAATATGTAGTAGACAAGACCTACTCCTTGCTCAGTGAACTGGACTCAACACCCCCTATTCACCGCACAAGAATATATCTGACTAGTAAGAATCTTCAAACCTATGTATTGATATCTCTCTGTAAGTGAGTCAAGGGGGTGTAAAGCGACATAAACACAGCCGTGAAAAGCAGCTAAACCCCATTATAAAAATAAATTACTTTTCAAAACCCGTGAAACAAAGACAGTGAAAGAGAGAGAAATTCTTACAAAATTCGTTCAGGGGCTGTGATGCAACCTGGATTGACCATATCTAGACCCACAGCTGATTGAGACATAAGGGTGGACACTCTTGGGGCTCAGAGGTTTGGTGAGGTTGCATGAGCCAACGCAGACCCTTTCAAGTAATACTGCATGGTACCCATCCCATGGGTCCCAAATCTCCAGGTTCAAGGGCATCTTCCTACGTCGAAAACAGGCATGAGAAACCCAGAAGATGGTACACCGTGTGATCGGGAAAGGTTTCTAAAACGCACCTCATTTCTCATCTCCTTGTGCTCGGGTTCGCCATTCCAGCCGCTTTACTAGCCATCTCCCTCCTTGGAGAATCAGCACCTTTAACCTCCTGTTCCGTACAGGTGGCATTTTGTCCTGAGGATGAACGGGAAGAGGGGGAACCAATGAGAGACTAGCTCTAGGGGTTGGGACAGGCACAGGTCACTCTATTTTCCCATCAGGAAGAAGAATTAACCACAAGCTCAGCCTGCCCCCCAGAACCAGAAGAGGGCCTGAAGCAATCCTGCACTTTTGCGGCCAGCTCCCAAAAAAGCGACTGGAAAAATGGAGCTCAGGGGCACTGCAATTCACAAACCTGCAGAGTTATAAATGATAACTCTCGTCCACAAATATATTGAGGGAAGGCAACGAAGAGGCTTTGAACGCAAGGCAGAATTGCAGGAAACAGATTTCAGGAGGTAGATTCGAATCGCCTTGAAAGCACATGAAAAGCGGCAAAACGTGGACAATGATGCCCTTGGCCAAAAAGGGCGTATGCGTTTTTTCCTGAATATATTCAGGAAAAAACGCATACGCCCTTTTTGGCCAACCAAGCCACCTGGAAAGGCAAATCAGCGCTCCAAAGAAGTCTGGCTTCCCAGCGGGCAAAAGGGCCATGCGGAAAAAAGTGTCCAAACCAGAAATGCAGGACCGGCCATGGAGAAATGGGAGCCTTGCTACGCTGATGGGCGGGATGTAAATTGCCAACAGCCACTCTGGAGAAGCGTACGGTGTGTCCTGAAACATCTAAAAAACACAGCTTGGAGAGCATAGGGCACTTCCACTCATGGGCGTATAAATTGGGAAAACTAAAAATCAGCAAGACACAGGCACCCCAAAGTTTAGGGCTGCTCTGTTGACAAGAACCCCCACTTCATTACACCTTAAATATCCTAGGAAAGAGAAAAGTGGATAAAGAAGTTGTGGTCCTCATGCACAATGGAATATCACTCAGCCATGAAATCATCGTCATAAGGAAAGTAGCAGCACGATGAGTGGATTTAGGTACAACGAATCTAAGTGAAATAAGTCACACAGAAAAAGACACTTATCATAAGAAATCACTTATAGAGGCAATGTAAAAACCGCTACACTTGAACTGAATTACAAAACAGAACAGAGTCACACGTTCAGAAAACACACGATGGCTGCTGAACGGGAAAGGTGAGGTGGGGTGATGCATAAAACAAGGGTTTCAAATTAGCTCAGATACCGTTCCATAAACCCAATATGTAGTAGACAAGACCTACTCCTTGCTCAGTGAACTGGACTCAACACCCCCTATTCACCGCACAAGAATATATCTGACTAGTAAGAATCTTCAAACCTATGTATTGATATCTCTCTGTAAGTGAGTCAAGGGGGTGTAAAGCGACATAAACACAGCCGTGAAAAGCAGCTAAACCCCATTATAAAAATAAATTACTTTTCAAAACCCGTGAAACAAAGACAGTGAAAGAGAGAGAAATTCTTACAAAATTCGTTCAGGGGCTGTGATGCAACCTGGATTGACCATATCTAGACACACAGCTGATTGAGACATAAGGGTGGACACTCTTGGGGCTCAGAGGTTTGGTGAGGTTGCATGAGCCAACGCAGACCCTTTCAAGTAATACTGCATGGTACCCATCCCATGGGTCCCAAATCTCCAGGTTCAAGGGCATCTTCCTACGTCGAAAACAGGCATGAGAAACCCAGAAGATGGTACACCGTGTGATCGGGAAAGGTTTCTAAAACGCACCTCATTTCTCATCTCCTTGTGCTCGGGTTCGCCATTCCAGCCGCTTTACTAGCCATCTCCCTCCTTGGAGAATCAGCACCTTTAACCTCCTGTTCCGTACAGGTGGCATTTTGTCCTGAGGATGAACGGGAAGAGGGGGAACCAATGAGAGACTAGCTCTAGGGGTTGGGACAGGCACAGGTCACTCTATTTTCCCATCAGGAAGAAGAATTAACCACAAGCTCAGCCTGCCCCCCAGAACCAGAAGAGGGCCTGAAGCAATCCTGCACTTTTGCGGCCAGCTCCCAAAAAAGCGACTGGAAAAATGGAGCTCAGGGGCACTGCAATTCACAAACCTGCAGAGTTATAAATGATAACTCTCGTCCACAAATATATTGAGGGAAGGCAACGAAGAGGCTTTGAACGCAAGGCAGAATTGCAGGAAACAGATTTCAGGAGGTAGATTCGAATCGCCTTGAAAGCACATGAAAAGCGGCAAAACGTGGACAATGATGCCCTTGGCCAAAAAGGGCGTATGCGTTTTTTCCTGAATATATTCAGGAAAAAACGCATACGCCCTTTTTGGCCAACCAAGCCACCTGGAAAGGCAAATCAGCGCTCCAAAGAAGTCTGGCTTCCCAGCGGGCAAAAGGGCCATGCGGAAAAAAGTGTCCAAACCAGAAATGCAGGACCGGCCATGGAGAAATGGGAGCCTTGCTACGCTGATGGGCGGGATGTAAATTGCCAACAGCCACTCTGGAGAAGCGTACGGTGTGTCCTGAAACATCTAAAAAACACAGCTTGGAGAGCATAGGGCACTTCCAGTCATGGGCGTATAAATTGGGAAAACTAAAAATCAGCAAGACACAGGCACCCCAAAGTTTAGGGCTGCTCTGTTGACAAGAACCCCCACTTCATTACACCTTAAATATCCTAGGAAAGAGAAAAGTGGATAAAGAAGTTGTGGTCCTCATGCACAATGGAATATCACTCAGCCATGAAATCATCGTCATAAGGCTAGTAGCAGCACGATGAGTGGATTTAGGTACAACGAATCTAAGTGAAATAAGTCACACAGAAAAAGACACTTATCATAAGAAATCACTTATAGAGGGAATGTAAAAACCGCTACACTTGAACTGAATTACAAAACAGAACAGAGTCACACGTTCAGAAAACACACGATGGCTGCTGAACGGGAAAGGTGAGGTGGGGTGATGCATAAAACAAGGGTTTCAAATTAGCTCAGATACCGTTCCATAAACCCAATATGTAGTAGACAAGACCTACTCCTTGCTCAGTGAACTGGACTCAACACCCCCTATTCACCGCACAAGAATATATCTGACTAGTAAGAATCTTCAAACCTATGTATTGATATCTCTCTGTAAGTGAGTCAAGGGTGTGTAAAGCGGCATAAACACAGCCGTGAAAAGCAGCTAAACCCCATTATAAAAATAAATTACTTTTCAAAACCCGTGAAACAAAGACAGTGAAAGAGAGAGACATTCTTACAAAATTCGTTGAGGGGCTGTGATGCAACCTGGATTGACCATATCTAGACACACAGCTGATTGAGACATAAGGGTGGACACTCTTGGGGCTCAGAGGTTTGGTGAGGTTGCATGAGCCAACGCAGACCCTTTAAAGTAATACTGCATGGAACCCATCCCATGGGTCCCAAATCTCCAGGTTCAAGGGCATCTTCCTACGTCGAAAACATGCATGAGAAACCCAGAAGATGGTACACCGTGTGATCGGGAAAGGTTTCTAAAACGCACCTCATTTCTCATCTCCTTGTGCTCGGGTTCGCCATTCCAGCCGCTTTACTAGCCATCTCCCTCCTTGGAGAATCAGCACCTTTAACCTCCTGTTCCGTACAGGTTGCAATTTGTCATGAGGATGAACGGGAAGAGGGGGAACCAATGAGAGACTAGCTCTAGGGGTTGGGACAGGCACAGGTCACTCTATTTTCCCATCAGGAAGAAGAATTAACCACAAGCTCAGCCTGCCCCCCAGAACCAGGAGAGGGCCTGAAGCAATCCTGCACTTTTGCGGCCAGCTCCCAAAAAAGCGACTGGAAAAATGGAGCTCAGGGGCACTGCAATTCACAAACCTGCAGAGTTATAAATGATAACTCTCGTCCACAAATATATTGAGGGAAGGCAACGAAGAGGCTTTGAACGCAAGGCAGAATTGCAGGAAACAGATTTCAGGAGGTAGATTCGAATCGCCTTGAAAGCACATGAAAAGCGGCAAAACGTGGACAATGATGCCCTTGGCCAAAAAGGGCGTATGCGTTTTTTCCTGAATATATTCAGGAAAAAACGCATACGCCCTTTTTGGCCAACCAAGCCACCTGGAAAGGCAAATCAGCGCTCCAAAGAAGTCTGGCGTCCCAGCGGGCAAAAGGGCCATGCGGAAAAAAGTGTCCAAACCAGAAATGCAGGACCGGCCATGGAGAAATGGGAGCCTTGCTACGCTGATGGGCGGGATGTAAATTGCCAACAGCCACTCTGGAGAAGCGTACGGTGTGTCCTGAAACATCTAAAAAACACAGCTTGGAGAGCATAGGGCACTTCCACTCATGGGCGTATAAATTGGGAAAACTAAAAATCAGCAAGACACAGGCACCCCAAAGTTTAGGGCTGCTCTGTTGACAAGAACCCCCACTTCATTACACCTTAAATATCCTAGGAAAGAGAAAAGTGGATAAAGAAGTTGTGGTCCTCATGCACAATGGAATATCACTCAGCCATGAAATCATCGTCATAAGGCTAGTAGCAGCACGATGAGTGGATTTAGGTACGACGAATCTAAGTGAAATAAGTCACACAGAAAAAGACACTTATCATAAGAAATCACTTATAGAGGCAATGTAAAAACCGCTACACTTGAACTGAATTACAAAACAGAACAGAGTCACACGTTCAGAAAACACACGATGGCTGCTGAACGGGAAAGGTGAGGTGGGGTGATGCATAAAACAAGGGTTTCAAATTAGCTCAGATACCGTTCCATAAACCCAATATGTAGTAGACAAGACCTACTCCTTGCTCAGTGAACTGGACTCAACACCCCCTATTCACCGCACAAGAATATATCTGACTAGTAAGAATCTTCAAACCTATGTATTGATATCTCTCTGTAAGTGAGTCAAGGGGGTGTAAAGCGACATAAACACAGCCGTGAAAAGCAGCTAAACCCCATTATAAAAATAAATTACTTTTCAAAACCCGTGAAACAAAGACAGTGAAAGAGAGAGAAATTCTTACAAAATTCGTTCAGGGGCTGTGATGCAACCTGGATTGACCATATCTAGACCCACAGCTGATTGAGACATAAGGGTGGACACTCTTGGGGCTCAGAGGTTTGGTGAGGTTGCATGAGCCAACGCAGACCCTTTCAAGTAATACTGCATGGTACCCATCCCATGGGTCCCAAATCTCCAGGTTCAAGGGCATCTTCCTACGTCGAAAACAGGCATGAGAAACCCAGAAGATGGTACACCGTGTGATCGGGAAAGGTTTCTAAAACGCACCTCATTTCTCATCTCCTTGTGCTCGGGTTCGCCATTCCAGCCGCTTTACTAGCCATCTCCCTCCTTGGAGAATCAGCACCTTTAACCTCCTGTTCCGTACAGGTGGCATTTTGTCCTGAGGATGAACGGGAAGAGGGGGAACCAATGAGAGACTAGCTCTAGGGGTTGGGACAGGCACAGGTCACTCTATTTTCCCATCAGGAAGAAGAATTAACCACAAGCTCAGCCTGCCCCCCAGAACCAGAAGAGGGCCTGAAGCAATCCTGCACTTTTGCGGCCAGCTCCCAAAAAAGCGACTGGAAAAATGGAGCTCAGGGGCACTGCAATTCACAAACCTGCAGAGTTATAAATGATAACTCTCGTCCACAAATATATTGAGGGAAGGCAACGAAGAGGCTTTGAACGCAAGGCAGAATTGCAGGAAACAGATTTCAGGAGGTAGATTCGAATCGCCTTGAAAGCACATGAAAAGCGGCAAAACGTGGACAATGATGCCCTTGGCCAAAAAGGGCGTATGCGTTTTTTCCTGAATATATTCAGGAAAAAACGCATACGCCCTTTTTGGCCAACCAAGCCACCTGGAAAGGCAAATCAGCGCTCCAAAGAAGTCTGGCTTCCCAGCGGGCAAAAGGGCCATGCGGAAAAAAGTGTCCAAACCAGAAATGCAGGACCGGCCATGGAGAAATGGGAGCCTTGCTACGCTGATGGGCGGGATGTAAATTGCCAACAGCCACTCTGGAGAAGCGTACGGTGTGTCCTGAAACATCTAAAAAACACAGCTTGGAGAGCATAGGGCACTTCCACTCATGGGCGTATAAATTGGGAAAACTAAAAATCAGCAAGACACAGGCACCCCAAAGTTTAGGGCTGCTCTGTTGACAAGAACCCCCACTTCATTACACCTTAAATATCCTAGGAAAGAGAAAAGTGGATAAAGAAGTTGTGGTCCTCATGCACAATGGAATATCACTCAGCCATGAAATCATCGTCATAAGGCTGGTAGCAGCACGATGAGTGGATTTAGGTACGACGATTCTAAGTGAAATAAGTCACACAGAAAAAGACACTTATCATAAGAAATCACTTATAGAGGGAATGTAAAAACCGCTACACTTGAACTGAATTACAAAACAGAACAGAGTCACACGTTCAGAAAACACACGATGGCTGCTGAACGGGAAAGATGAGGTGGGGTGATGCATAAAACAAGGGTTTCAAATTAGCTCAGATACCGTTCCATAAACCCAATATGTAGTAGACAAGACCTACTCCTTGCTCAGTGAACTGGACTCAACACCCCCTATTCAACGCACAAGAATATATCTGACTAGTAAGAATCTTCAAACCTATGTATTGATATCTCTCTGTAAGTGAGTCAAGGGGGTGTAAAGCGGCATAAACACAGCCGTGAAAAGCAGCTAAACCCCATTATAAAAATAAATTACTTTTCAAAACCCGTGAAACAAAGACAGTGAAAGAGAGAGAAATTCTTACAAAATTCGTTCAGGGGCTGTGATGCAACCTGGATTGACCATATCTAGACCCACAGCTGATTGAGACATAAGGGTGGACACTCTTGGGTCTCAGAGGTTTGGTGAGGTTGCATGAGCCAACGCAGACCCTTTCAAGTAATACTGCATGGTACCCATCCCATGGGTCCCAAATCTCCAGGTTCAAGGGCATCTTCCTACGTCGAAAACATGCATGAGAAACCCAGAAGATGGTACACCGTGTGATCGGGAAAGGTTTCTAAAACGCACCTCATTTCTCATCTCCTTGTGCTCGGGTTCGCCATTCCAGCCGCTTTACTAGCCATCTCCCTCCTTGGAGAATCAGCACCTTTAACCTCCTGTTCCGTACAGGTGGCAATTTGTCCTGAGGATGAACGGGAAGAGGGGGAACCAATGAGAGACTAGCTCTAGGGGTTGGGACAGGCACAGGTCACTCTATTTTCCCATCAGGAAGAAGAATTAACCACAAGCTCAGCCTGCCCCCCAGAACCAGAAGAGGGCCTGAAGCAATCCTGCACTTTTGCGGCCAGCTCCCAAAAAAGCGACTGGAAAAATGGAGCTCAGGGGCACTGCAATTCACAAACCTGCAGAATTATAAATGATAACTCTCGTCCACAAATATATTGAGGGAAGGCAACGAAGAGGCTTTGAAAGCAAGGCAGAATTGCAGGAAACAGATTTCAGGAGGTAGATTCGAATCGCCTTGAAAGGACATGAAAAGCGGCAAAACGTGGACAATGATGCCCTTGGCCAAAAAGGGCGTATGCGTTTTTTCCTGAATATATTCAGGAAAAAACGCATACGCCCTTTTTGGCCAACCAAGCCACCTGGAAAGGCAAATCAGCGCTCCAAAGAAGTCTGGCTTCCCAGCGGGCAAAAGGGCCATGCGGAAAAAAGTGTCCAAACCAGAAATGCAGGACCGGCCATGGAGAAATGGGAGCCTTGCTACGCTGATGGGCGGGATGTAAATTGCCAACAGCCACTCTGGAGAAGCGTACGGTGTGTCCTGAAACACCTAAAAAACACAGCTTGGAGAGCATAGGGCACTTCCACTCATGGGCGTATAAATTGGGAAAACTAAAAATCAGCAAGACACAGGCACCCCAAAGTTTAGGGCTGCTCTGTTGACAACAACCCCCACTTCATTACACCTTAAATATCCTAGGAAAGAGAAAAGTGGATAAAGAAGTTGTGGTCCTCATGCACAATGGAATATCACTCAGCCATGAAATCATCGTCATAATTCTAGTAGCAGCACGATGAGTGGATTTAGGTACGACGAATCTAAGTGAAATAAGTCACACAGAAAAAGACACTTATCATAAGAAATCACTTATAGAGGCAATGTAAAAACCGCTACACTTGAACTGAATTACAAAACAGAACAGAGTCACACGTTCAGAAAACACACGATGGCTGCTGAACGGGAAAGGTGAGGTGGGGTGATGCATAAAACAAGGGTTTCAAATTAGCTAAGATACCGTTCCATAAACCCAATATGTAGTAGACAAGACCTACTCCTTGCTCAGTGAACTGGACTCAACACCCCCTATTCACCGCACAAGAATATATCTGACTAGTAAGAATCTTCAAACCTATGTATTGATATCTCTCTGTAAGTGAGTCAAGGGGGTGTAAAGCGACATAAACACAGCCGTGAAAAGCAGCTAAACCCCATTATAAAAATAAATTACTTTTCAAAACCCGTGAAACAAAGACAGTGAAAGAGAGAGAAATTCTTACAAAATTCGTTCAGGGGCTGTGATGCAACCTGGATTGACCATATCTAGACCCACAGCTGATTGAGACATAAGGGTGGACACTCTTGGGGCTCAGAGGTTTGGTGAGGTTGCATGAGCCAACGCAGACCCTTTCAAGTAATACTGCATGGTACCCATCCCATGGGTCCCAAATCTCCAGGTTCAAGGGCATCTTCCTACGTCGAAAACAGGCATGAGAAACCCAGAAGATGGTACACCGTGTGATCGGGAAAGGTTTCTAAAACGCACCTCATTTCTCATCTCCTTGTGCTCGGGTTCGCCATTCCAGCCGCTTTACTAGCCATCTCCCTCCTTGGAGAATCAGCACCTTTAACCTCCTGTTCCGTACAGGTGGCATTTTGTCCTGAGGATGAACGGGAAGAGGGGGAACCAATGAGAGACTAGCTCTAGGGGTTGGGACAGGCACAGGTCACTCTATTTTCCCATCAGGAAGAAGAATTAACCACAAGCTCAGCCTGCCCCCCAGAACCAGAAGAGGGCCTGAAGCAATCCTGCACTTTTGCGGCCAGCTCCCAAAAAAGCGACTGGAAAAATGGAGCTCAGGGGCACTGCAATTCACAAACCTGCAGAGTTATAAATGATAACTCTCGTCCACAAATATATTGAGGGAAGGCAACGAAGAGGCTTTGAACGCAAGGCAGAATTGCAGGAAACAGATTTCAGGAGGTAGATTCGAATCGCCTTGAAAGCACATGAAAAGCGGCAAAACGTGGACAATGATGCCCTTGGTCAAAAAGGGCGTATGCGTTTTTTCCTGAATATATTCAGGAAAAAACGCATACGCCCTTTTTGGCCAACCAAGCCACCTGGAAAGGCAAATCAGCGCTCCAAAGAAGTCTGGCTTCCCAGCGGGCAAAAGGGCCATGCGGAAAAAAGTGTCCAAACCAGAAATGCAGGACCGGCCATGGAGAAATGGGAGCCTTGCAACGCTGATGGGCGGGATGTAAATTGCCAGCAGCCACTCTGGAGAAGCGTACGGTGTGTCCTGAAACATCTAAAAAACACAGCTTGGAGAGCATAGGGCACTTCCACTCATGGGCGTATAAATTGGGAAAACTAAAAATCAGCAAGACACAGGCACCCCAAAGTTTAGGGCTGCTCTGTTGACAAGAACCCCCACTTCATTACACCTTAAATATCCTAGGAAAGAGAAAAGTGGATAAAGAAGTTGTGGTCCTCATGCACAATGGAATATCACTCAGCCATGAAATCATCTTCATAAGGCTAGTAGCAGCACGATGAGTGGATTTAGGTACGACGATTCTAAGTGAAATAAGTCACACAGAACAAGACACTTATCATAAGAAATCACTTATAGAGGGAATGTAAAAACCGCTACACTTGAACTGAATTACAAAACAGAACAGAGTCACACGTTCAGATAACACACTATGGCTGCTGAACGGGAAAGGTGAGGTGGGGTGATGCATAAAACAAGGGTTTCAAATTAGCTCAGATACCGTTCCATAAACCCAATATGTAGTAGACAAGACCTACTCCTTGCTCAGTGAACTGGACTCAACACCCCCTATTCACCGCACAAGAATATATCTGACTAGTAAGAATCTTCAAACCTATGTATTGATATCTCTCTGTAAGTGAGTCAAGGGGGTGTAAAGCGGCATAAACACAGCCGTGAAAAGCAGCTAAACCCCATTATAAAAATAAATTACTTTTCAAAACCCGTGAAACAAAGACAGTGAAAGAGAGAGACATTCTTACAAAATTCGTTCAGGGGCTGTGATGCAACCTGGATTGACCATATCTAGACCCACAGCTGATTGAGACATAAGGGTGGACACTCTTGGGGCTCAGAGGTTTGGTGAGGTTGCATGAGCCAACGCAGACCCTTTCAAGTAATACTGCATGGTACCCATCCCATGGGTCCCAAATCTCCAGGTTCAAGGGCATCTTCCTACGTCGAAAACATGCATGAGAAACCCAGAAGATGGTACACCGTGTGATCGGGAAAGGTTTCTAAAACGCACCTCATTTCTCATCTCCTTGTGCTCGGGTTCGCCATTCCAGCCGCTTTACTAGCCATCTCCCTCCTTGGAGAATCAGCACCTTTAACCTCCTGTTCCGTACAGGTGGCAATTTGTCCTGAGGATGAACGGGAAGAGGGGGAACCAATGAGAGACTAGCTCTAGGGGTTGGGACAGGCACAGGTCACTCTATTTTCCCATCAGGAAGAAGAATTAACCACAAGCTCAGCCTGCCCCCCAGAACCAGAAGAGGGCCTGAAGCAATCCTGCACTTTTGCGGCCAGCTCCCAAAAAAGCGACTGGAAAAATGGAGCTCAGGGGCACTGCAATTCACAAACCTGCAGAGTTATAAATGATAACTCTCGTCCACAAATATATTGAGGGAAGGCAACGAAGAGGCTTTGAACGCAAGGCAGAATTGCAGGAAACAGATTTCAGGAGGTAGATTCGAATCGCCTTGAAAGCACATGAAAAGCGGCAAAACGTGGACAATGATGCCCTTGGTCAAAAAGGGCGTATGCGTTTTTTCCTGAATATATTCAGGAAAAAACGCATACGCCCTTTTTGGCCAACCAAGCCACCTGGAAAGGCAAATCAGCGCTCCAAAGAAGTCTGGCTTCCCAGCGGGCAAAAGGGCCATGCGGAAAAAAGTGTCCAAACCAGAAATGCAGGACCGGCCATGGAGAAATGGGAGCCTTGCTACGCTGATGGGCGGGATGTAAATTGCCAACAGCCACTCTGGAGAAGCGTACGGTGTGTCCTGAAACACCTAAAAAACACAGCTTGGAGAGCATAGGGCACTTCCACTCATGGGCGTATAAATTGGGAAAACTAAAAATCAGCAAGACACAGGCACCCCAAAGTTTAGGGCTGCTCTGTTGACAAGAACCCCCACTTCATTACACCTTAAATATCCTAGGAAAGAGAAAAGTGGATAAAGAAGTTGTGGTCCTCATGCACAATGGAATATCACTCAGCCATGAAATCATCGTCATAAGGCTAGTAGCAGCACGATGAGTGGATTTAGGTACGACGATTCTAAGTGAAATAAGTCACACAGAAAAAGACACTTATCATAAGAAATCACTTATAGAGGGAATGTAAAAACCGCTACACTTGAACTGAATTACAAAACAGAACAGAGTCACACGTTCAGAAAACACACGATGGCTGCTGAACGGGAAAGGTGAGGTGGGGTGATGCATAAAACAAGGGTTTCAAATTAGCTCAGATACCGTTCCATAAACCCAATATGTAGTAGACAAGACCTACTCCTTGCTCAGTGAACTGGACTCAACACCCCCTATTCACCGCACAAGAATATATCTGACTAGTAAGAATCTTCAAACCTATGTATTGATATCTCTCTGTAAGTGAGTCAAGGGGGTGTAAAGCGGCATAAACACAGCCGTGAAAAGCAGCTAAACCCCATTATAAAAATAAATTACTTTTCAAAACCCGTGAAACAAAGTCAGTGACAGAGAGAGACATTCTTACAAAATTCGTTGAGGGGCTGTGATGCAACCTGGATTGACCATATCTAGACACACAGCTGATTGAGACATAAGGGTGGACACTCTTGGGGCTCAGAGGTTTGGTGAGGTTGCATGAGCCAACGCAGACCCTTTCAAGTAATACTGCATGGTACCCATTCCATGGGTCCCAAATCTCCAGGTTCAAGGGCATCTTCCTACGTCGAAAACATGCATGAGAACCCCAGAAGATGGTACACCGTGTGATCGGGAAAGGTTTCTAAAACGCACCTCATTTCTCATCTCCTTGTGCTCGGGTTCGCCATTCCAGCCGCTTTACTAGCCATCTCCCTCCTTGGAGAATCAGCACCTTTAACCTCCTGTTCCGTACAGGTTGCAATTTGTCCTGAGGATGAACGGGAAGAGGGGGAACCAATGAGAGACTAGCTCTAGGGGTTGGGACAGGCACAGGTCACTCTATTTTCCCATCAGGAAGAAGAATTAACCACAAGCTCAGCCTGCCCCCCAGAACCAGAAGAGGGCCTGAAGCAATCCTGCACTTTTGCGGCCAGCTCCCAAAAAAGCGACTGGAAAAATGGAGCTCAGGGGCACTGCAATTCACAAACCTGCAGAGTTATAAATGATAACTCTCGTCCACAAATATATTGAGGGAAGGCAACGAAGAGGCTTTGAAAGCAAGGCAGAATTGCAGGAAACAGATTTCAGGAGGTAGATTCGAATCGCCTTGAAAGCATATGAAAAGTGGCAAAACGTGGACAATGATGCCCTTGGTCAAAAAGGGCGTATGCGTTTTTTCCTGAATATATTCAGGAAAAAACGCATACGCCCTTTTTGGCCAACCAAGCCACCTGGAAAGGCAAATCAGCGCTCCAAAGAAGTCTGGCTTCCCAGCGGGCAAAAGGGCCATGCGGAAAAAAGTGTCCAAACCAGAAATGCAGGACCGGCCATGGAGAAATGGGAGCCTTGCTACGCTGATGGGCGGGATGTAAATTGCCAACAGCCACTCTGGAGAAGCGTACGGTGTGTCCTGAAACATCTAAAAAACACAGCTTGGAGAGCATAGGGCACTTCCACTCATGGGCGTATAAATTGGGAAAACTAAAAATCAGCAAGACACAGGCACCCCAAAGTTTAGGGCTGCTCTGTTGACAAGAACCCCCACTTCATTACACCTTAAATATCCTAGGAAAGAGAAAAGTGGATAAAGAAGTTGTGGTCCTCATGCACAATGGAATATCACTCAGCCATGAAATCATCGTCATAAGGCTAGTAGCAGCACGATGAGTGGATTTAGGTACAACGAATCTAAGTGAAATAAGTCACACAGAAAAAGACACTTATCATAAGAAATCACTTATAGAGGGAATGTAAAAACCGCTACACTTGAACTGAATTACAAAACAGAACAGAGTCACACGTTCAGAAAACACACGATGGCTGCTGAACGGGAAAGGTGAGGTGGGGTGATGCATAAAACAAGGGTTTCAAATTAGCTCAGATACCGTTCCATAAACCCAATATGTAGTAGACAAGACCTACTCCTTGCTCAGTGAACTGGACTCAACACCCCCTATTCACCGCACAAGAATATATCTGACTAGTAAGAATCTTCAAACCTATGTATTGATATCTCTCTGTAAGTGAGTCAAGGGTGTGTAAAGCGGCATAAACACAGCCGTGAAAAGCAGCTAAACCCCATTATAAAAATAAATTACTTTTCAAAACCCGTGAAACAAAGACAGTGAAAGAGAGAGACATTCTTACAAAATTCGTTGAGGGGCTGTGATGCAACCTGGATTGACCATATCTAGACACACAGCTGATTGAGACATAAGGGTGGACACTCTTGGGGCTCAGAGGTTTGGTGAGGTTGCATGAGCCAACGCAGACCCTTTAAAGTAATACTGCATGGAACCCATCCCATGGGTCCCAAATCTCCAGGTTCAAGGGCATCTTCCTACGTCGAAAACATGCATGAGAAACCCAGAAGATGGTACACCGTGTGATCGGGAAAGGTTTCTAAAACGCACCTCATTTCTCATCTCCTTGTGCTCGGGTTCGCCATTCCAGCCGCTTTACTAGCCATCTCCCTCCTTGGAGAATCAGCACCTTTAACCTCCTGTTCCGTACAGGTTGCAATTTGTCATGAGGATGAACGGGAAGAGGGGGAACCAATGAGAGACTAGCTCTAGGGTTTGGGACAGGCACAGGTCACTCTATTTTCCCATCAGGAAGAAGAATTAAGCACAAGCTCAGCCTGCCCCCCAGAACCAGAAGAGGGCCTGAAGCAATCCTGCACTTTTGCGGCCAGCTCCCAAAAAAGCGACTGGAAAAATGGAGCTCAGGGGCACTGCAATTCACAAACCTGCAGAGTTATAAATGATAACTCTCGTCCACAAATATATTGAGGGAAGGCATCGAAGAGGCTTTGAAAGCAAGGCAGAATTGCAGGAAACAGATTTCAGGAGGTAGATTCGAATCGCCTTGAAAGCACATGAAAAGCGGCAAAACGTGGACAATGATGCCCTTGGCCAAAAAGGGCGTATGCGTTTTTTCCTGAATATATTCAGGAAAAAACGCATACGCCCTTTTTGGCCAACCAAGCCACCTGGAAAGGCAAATCAGCGCTCCAAAGAAGTCTGGCTTCCCAGCGGGCAAAAGGGCCATGCGGAAAAAAGTGTCCAAACCAGAAATGCAGGACCGGCCATGGAGAAATGGGAGCCTTGCTACGCTGATGGGCGGGATGTAAATTGCCAACAGCCACTCTGGAGAAGCGTACGGTGTGTCCTGAAACACCTAAAAAACACAGCTTGGAGAGCATAGGGCACTTCCACTCATGGGCGTATAAATTGGGAAAACTAAAAATCAGCAAGACACAGGCACCCCAAAGTTTAGGGCTGCTCTGTTGACAAGAACCCCCACTTCATTACACCTTAAATATCCTAGGAAAGAGAAAAGTGGATAAAGAAGTTGTGGTCCTCATGTACAATGGAATATCACTCAGCCATGAAATCATCGTCATAAGGCTAGTAGCAGCACGATGAGTGGATTTAGGTACAACGAATCTAAGTGAAATAAGTCACACAGAAAAAGACACTTATCATAAGAAATCACTTATAGAGGGAATGTAAAAACCGCTACACTTGAACTGAATTACAAAACAGAACAGAGTCACACGTTCAGAAAACACACGATGGCTGCTGAACGGGAAAGGTGAGGTGGGGTGATGCATAAAACAAGGGTTTCAAATTAACTCAGATACCGTTCCATAAACCCAATATGTAGTAGACAAGACCTACTCCTTGCTCAGTGAACTGGACTCAACACCCCCTATTCACCGCACAAGAATATATCTGACTAGTAAGAATCTTCAAACCTATGTATTGATATCTCTCTGTAAGTGAGTCAAGGGGGTGTAAAGCGGCATAAACACAGCCGTGAAAAGCAGCTAAACCCCATTATAAAAATAAATTACTTTTCAAAACCCGTGAAACAAAGACAGTGAAAGAGAGAGAAATTCTTACAAAATTCGTTCAGGGGCTGTGATGCAACCTGGATTGACCATATCTAGACCCACAGCTGATTGAGACATAAGGGTGGACACTCTTGGGGCTCAGAGGTTTGGTGAGGTTGCATGAGCCAACGCAGACCCTTTCAAGTAATACTGCATGGTACCCATCCCATGGGTCCCAAATCTCCAGGTTCAAGGGCATCTTCCTACGTCGAAAACATGCATGAGAAACCCAGAAGATGGTACACCGTGTGATCGGGAAAGGTTTCTAAAACGCACCTCATTTCTCATCTCCTTGTGCTCGGGTTCGCCATTCCAGCCGCTTTACTAGCCATCTCCCTCCTTGGAGAATCAGCACCTTTAACCTCCTGTTCCGTACAGGTGGCAATTTGTCCTGAGGATGAACGGGAAGAGGGGGAACCAATGAGAGACTAGCTCTAGGGGTTGGGACAGGCACAGGTCACTCTATTTTCCCATCAGGAAGAAGAATTAACCACAAGCTCAGCCTGCCCCCCAGAACCAGAAGAGGGCCTGAAGCAATCCTGCACTTTTGCGGCCAGCTCCCAAAAAAGCGACTGGAAAAATGGAGCTCAGGGGCACTGCAATTCACAAACCTGCAGAGTTATAAATGATAACTCTCGTCCACAAATATATTGAGGGAAGGCATCGAAGAGGCTTTGAAAGCAAGGCAGAATTGCAGGAAACAGATTTCAGGAGGTAGATTCGAATCGCCTTGAAAGCACATGAAAAGCGGCAAAACGTGGAAAATGATGCCCTTGGCCAAAAAGGGCGTATGCGTTTTTTCCTGAATATATTCAGGAAAAAACGCATACGCCCTTTTTGGCCAACCAAGCCACCTGGAAAGGCAAATCAGCGCTCCAAAGAAGTCTGGCTTCCCAGCGGGCAAAAGGGCCATGCGGAAAAAAGTGTCCAAACCAGAAATGCAGGACCGGCCATGGAGAAATGGGAGCCTTGCTACGCTGATGGGCGGGATGTAAATTGCCAACAGCCACTCTGGAGAAGCGTACGGTGTGTCCTGAAACACCTAAAAAACACAGCTTGGAGAGCATAGGGCACTTCCACTCATGGGCGTATAAATTGGGAAAACTAAAAATCAGCAAGACACAGGCACCCCAAAGTTTAGGGCTGCTCTGTTGACAAGAACCCCCACTTCATTACACCTTAAATATCCTAGGAAAGAGAAAAGTGGATAAAGAAGTTGTGGTCCTCATGCACAATGGAATATCACTCAGCCATGAAATCATCGTCATAAGGCTAGTAGCAGCACGATGAGTGGATTTAGGTACGACGATTCTAAGTGAAATAAGTCACACAGAAAAAGACACTTATCATAAGAAATCACTTATAGAGGGAATGTAAAAACCGCTACACTTGAACTGAATTACAAAACAGAACAGAGTCACACGTTCAGAAAACACACGATGGCTGCTGAACGGGAAAGGTGAGGTGGGGTGATGCATAAAACAAGGGCTTCAAATTAGCTCAGATACCGTTCCATAAACCCAATATGTAGTAGACAAGACCTACTCCTTGCTCAGTGAACTGGACTCAACACCCCCTATTCACCGCACAAGAATATATCTGACTAGTAAGAATCTTCAAACCTATGTATTGATATCTCTCTGTAAGTGAGTCAAGGGGGTGTAAAGCGGCATAAACACAGCCGTGAAAAGCAGCTAAACCCCATTATAAAAATAAATTACTTTTCAAAACCCGTGAAACAAAGTCAGTGACAGAGAGAGACATTCTTACAAAATTCGTTGAGGGGCTGTGATGCAACCTGGATTGACCATATCTAGACCCACAGCTGATTGAGACATAAGGGTGGACACTCTTGGGGCTCAGAGGTTTGGTGAGGTTGCATGAGCCAACGCAGACCCTTTCAAGTAATACTGCATGGTACCCATCCCATGGGTCCCAAATCTCCAGGTTCAAGGGCATCTTCCTACGTCGAAAACATGCATGAGAACCCCAGAAGATGGTACACCGTGTGATCGGGAAAGGTTTCTAAAACGCACCTCATTTCTCATCTCCTTGTGCTCGGGTTCGCCATTCCAGCTGCTTTACTAGCCATCTCCCTCCTTGGAGAATCAGCACCTTTAACCTCCTGTTCCGTACAGGTTGCAATTTGTCCTGAGGATGAACGGGAAGAGGGGGAACCAATGAGAGACTAGCTCTAGGGGTTGGGACAGGCACAGGTCACTCTATTTTCCCATCAGGAAGAAGAATTAACCACAAGCTCAGCCTGCCCCCCAGAACCAGAAGAGGGCCTGAAGCAATCCTGCACTTTTGCGGCCAGCTCCCAAAAAAGTGACTGGAAAAATGGAGCTCAGGGGCACTGCAATTCACAAACCTGCAGAGTTATAAATGATAACTCTCGTCCACAAATATATTGAGGGAAGGCAACGAAGAGGCTTTGAAAGCAAGGCAGAATTGCAGGAAACAGATTTCAGGAGGTAGATTCGAATCGCCTTGAAAGCATATGAAAAGCGGCAAAACGTCGACAATGATGCCCTTGGTCAAAAAGGGCGTATGCGTTTTTTCCTGAATATATTCAGGAAAAAACGCATACGCCCTTTTTGGCCAACCAAGCCACCTGGAAAGGCAAATCAGCGCTCCAAAGAAGTCTGGCTTCCCAGCGGGCAAAAGGGCCATGCGGAAAAAAGTGTCCAAACCAGAAATGCAGGACCGGCCATGGAGAAATGGGAGCCTTGCTACGCTGATGGGCGGGATGTAAATTGCCAACAGCCACTCTGGAGAAGCGTACGGTGTGTCCTGAAACATCTAAAAAACACAGCTTGGAGAGCATAGGGCACTTCCACTCATGGGCGTATAAATTGGGAAAACTAAAAATCAGCAAGACACAGGCACCCCAAAGTTTAGGGCTGCTCTGTTGACAAGAACCCCCACTTCATTACACCTTAAATATCCTAGAAAAGAGAAAAGTGGATAAAGAAGTTGTGGTCCTCATGCACAATGGAATATCACTCAGCCATGAAATCATCGTCATAAGGCTAGTAGCAGCACGATGAGTGGATTTAGGTACGACGAATCTAAGTGAAATAAGTCACACAGAAAAAGACACTTATCATAAGAAGTCACTTATAGAGGGAATGTAAAAACCGCTACACTTGAACTGAATTACAAAACAGAACAGAGTCACACGTTCAGAAAACACACGATGGCTGCTGAACGGGAAAGGTGAGGTGGGGTGATGCATAAAACAAGGGTTTCAAATTAGCTCAGATACCGTTCCATAAACCCAATATGTAGTAGACAAGACCTACTCCTTGCTCAGTGAACTGGACTCAACACCCCCTATTCACCGCACAAGAATATATCTGACTAGTAAGAATCTTCAAACCTATGTATTGATATCTCTCTGTAAGTGAGTCAAGGGTGTGTAAAGCGGCATAAACACAGCCGTGAAAAGCAGCTAAACCCCATTATAAAAATAAATTACTTTTCAAAACCCGTGAAACAAAGACAGTGAAAGAGAGAGACATTCTTACAAAATTCGTTGAGGGGCTGTGATGCAACCTGGATTGACCATATCTAGACACACAGCTGATTGAGACATAAGGGTGGACACTCTTGGGGCTCAGAGGTTTGGTGAGGTTGCATGAGCCAACGCAGACCCTTTAAAGTAATACTGCATGGAACCCATCCCATGGGTCCCAAATCTCCAGGTTCAAGGGCATCTTCCTACGTCGAAAACATGCATGAGAAACCCAGAAGATGGTACACCGTGTGATCGGGAAAGGTTTCTAAAACGCACCTCATTTCTCATCTCCTTGTGCTCGGGTTCGCCATTCCAGCCGCTTTACTAGCCATCTCCCTCCTTGGAGAATCAGCACCTTTAACCTCCTGTTCCGTACAGGTTGCAATTTGTCATGAGGATGAACGGGAAGAGGGGGAACCAATGAGAGACTAGCTCTAGGGGTTGGGACAGGCACAGGTCACTCTATTTTCCCATCAGGAAGAAGAATTAACCACAAGCTCAGCCTGCCCCCCAGAACCAGAAGAGGGCCTGAAGCAATCCTACACTTTTGCGGCCAGCTCCCAAAAAAGCGACTGGAAAAATGGAGCTCAGGGGCACTGCAATTCACAAACCTGCAGAGTTATAAATGATAACTCTCGTCCACAAATATATTGAGGGAAGGCAACGAAGAGGCTTTGAACGCAAGGCAGAATTGCAGGAAACAGATTTCAGGAGGTAGATTCGAATCGCCTTGAAAGCACATGAAAAGCGGCAAAACATGGACAATGATGCCCTTGGCCAAAAAGGGCGTATGCGTTTTTTCCTGAATATATTCAGGAAAAAACGCATACGCCCTTTTTGGCCAACCAAGCCACCTGGAAAGGCAAATCAGCGCTCCAAAGAAGTCTGGCTTCCCAGCGGGCAAAAGGGCCATGCGGAAAAAAGTGTCCAAGCCAGAAATGCAGGACCGGCCATGGAGAAATGGGAGCCTTGCTACGCTGATGGGCGGGATGTAAATTGCCAACAGCCACTCTGGAGAAGCGTACGGTGTGTCCTGAAACATCTAAAAAACACAGCTTGGAGAGCATAGGGCACTTCCACTCATGGGCGTATAAATTGGGAAAACTAAAAATCAGCAAGACACAGGCACCCCAAAGTTTAGGGCTGCTCTGTTGACAAGAACCCCCACTTCATTACACCTTAAATATCCTAGGAAAGAGAAAAGTGGATAAAGAAGTTGTGGTCCTCATGCACAATGGAATATCACTCAGCCATGAAATCATCGTCATAAGGCTAGTAGCAGCACGATGAGTGGATTTAGGTACAACGAATCTAAGTGAAATAAGTCACACAGAAAAAGACACTTATCATAAGAAATCACTTATAGAGGGAATGTAAAAACCGCTACACTTGAACTGAATTACAAAACAGAACAGAGTCACACGTTCAGAAAACACACGATGGCTGCTGAACGGGAAAGGTGAGGTGGGGTGATGCATAAAACAAGGGTTTCAAATTAACTCAGATACCGTTCCATAAACCCAATATGTAGTAGACAAGACCTACTCCTTGCTCAGTGAACTGGACTCAACACCCCCTATTCACCGCACAAGAATATATCTGACTAGTAAGAATCTTCAAACCTATGTATTGATATCTCTCTGTAAGTGAGTCAAGGGGGTGTAAAGCGGCATAAACACAGCCGTGAAAAGCAGCTAAACCCCATTATAAAAATAAATTACTTTTCAAAACCCGTGAAACAAAGACAGTGAAAGAGAGAGAAATTCTTACAAAATTCGTTCAGGGGCTGTGATGCAACCTGGATTGACCATATCTAGACCCACAGCTGATTGAGACATAAGGGTGGACACTCTTGGGGCTCAGAGGTTTGGTGAGGTTGCATGAGCCAACGCAGACCCTTTCAAGTAATACTGCATGGTACCCATCCCATGGGTCCCAAATCTCCAGGTTCAAGGGCATCTTCCTACGTCGAAAACATGCATGAGAAACCCAGAAGATGGTACACCGTGTGATCGGGAAAGGTTTCTAAAACGCACCTCATTTCTCATCTCCTTGTGCTCGGGTTCGCCATTCCAGCCGCTTTACTAGCCATCTCCCTCCTTGGAGAATCAGCACCTTTAACCTCCTGTTCCGTACAGGTGGCAATTTGTCCTGAGGATGAACGGGAAGAGGGGGAACCAATGAGAGACTAGCTCTAGGGGTTGGGACAGGCACAGGTCACTCTATTTTCCCATCAGGAAGAAGAATTAACCACAAGCTCAGCCTGCCCCCCAGAACCAGAAGAGGGCCTGAAGCAATCCTGCACTTTTGCGGCCAGCTCCCAAAAAAGCGACTGGAAAAATGGAGCTCAGGGGCACTGCAATTCACAAACCTGCAGAGTTATAAATGATAACTCTCGTCCACAAATATATTGAGGGAAGGCATCGAAGAGGCTTTGAAAGCAAGGCAGAATTGCAGGAAACAGATTTCAGGAGGTAGATTCGAATCGCCTTGAAAGCACATGAAAAGCGGCAAAACGTGGACAATGATGCCCTTGGCCAAAAAGGGCGTATGCGTTTTTTCCTGAATATATTCAGGAAAAAACGCATACGCCCTTTTTGGCCAACCAAGCCACCTGGAAAGGCAAATCAGCGCTCCAAAGAAGTCTGGCTTCCCAGCGGGCAAAAGGGCCATGCGGAAAAAAGTGTCCAAACCAGAAATGCAGGACCGGCCATGGAGAAATGGGAGCCTTGCTACGCTGATGGGCGGGATGTAAATTGCCAACAGCCACTCTGGAGAAGCGTACGGTGTGTCCTGAAACACCTAAAAAACACAGCTTGGAGAGCATAGGGCACTTCCACTCATGGGCGTATAAATTGGGAAAACTAAAAATCAGCAAGACACAGGCACCCCAAAGTTTAGGGCTGCTCTGTTGACAAGAACCCCCACTTCATTACACCTTAAATATCCTAGGAAAGAGAAAAGTGGATAAAGAAGTTGTGGTCCTCATGCACAATGGAATATCACTCAGCCATGAAATCATGGTCATAAGGCTAGTAGCAGCACGATGAGTGGATTTAGGTACGACGATTCTAAGTGAAATAAGTCACACAGAAAAAGACACTTATCATAAGAAATCACTTATAGAGGGAATGTAAAAACCGCTACACTTGAACTGAATTACAAAACAGAACAGAGTCACACGTTCAGAAAACACACGATGGCTGCTGAACGGGAAAGGTGAGGTGGGGTGATGCATAAAACAAGGGTTTCAAATTAGCTCAGATACCGTTCCATAAACCTAATATGTAGTAGACAAGACCTACTCCTTGCTCAGTGAACTGGACTCAACACCCCCTATTCACCGCACAAGAATATATCTGACTAGTAAGAATCTTCAAACCTATGTATTGATATCTCTCTGTAAGTGAGTCAAGGGGGTGTAAAGCGGCATAAACACAGCCGTGAAAAGCAGCTAAACCCCATTATAAAAATAAATTACTTTTCAAAACCCGTGAAACAAAGTCAGTGACAGAGAGAGACATTCTTACAAAATTCGTTCAGGGGCTGTGATGCAACCTGGATTGACCATATCTAGACCCACAGCTGATTGAGACATAAGGGTGGACACTCTTGGGGCTCAGAGGTTTGGTGAGGTTGCATGAGCCAACGCAGACCCTTTCAAGTAATACTGCATGGTACCCATCCCATGGGTCCCAAATCTCCAGGTTCAAGGGCATCTTCCTACGTCGAAAACATGCATGAGAACCCCAGAAGATGGTACACCGTGTGATCGGGAAAGGTTTCTAAAACGCACCTCATTTCTCATCTCCTTGTGCTCGGGTTCGCCATTCCAGCCGCTTTACTAGCCATCTCCCTCCTTGGAGAATCAGCACCTTTAACCTCCTGTTCCGTACAGGTTGCAATTTGTCCTGAGGATGAACGGGAAGAGGGGGAACCAATGAGAGACTAGCTCTAGGGGTTGGGACAGGCACAGGTCACTCTATTTTCCCATCAGGAAGAAGAATTAACCACAAGCTCAGCCTGCCCCCCAGAACCAGAAGAGGGCCTGAAGCAATCCTGCACTTTTGCGGCCAGCTCCCAAAAAAGCGACTGGAAAAATGGAGCTCAGGGGCACTGCAATTCACAAACCTGCAGAGTTATAAATGATAACTCTCGTCCACAAATATATTGAGGGAAGGCAACGAAGAGGCTTTGAAAGCAAGGCAGAATTGCAGGAAACAGATTTCAGGAGGTAGATTCGAATCGCCTTGAAAGCATATGAAAAGCGGCAAAACGTGGACAATGATGCCCTTGGTCAAAAAGGGCGTATGCGTTTTTTCCTGAATATATTCAGGAAAAAACGCATACGCCCTTTTTGGCCAACCAAGCCACCTGGAAAGGCAAATCAGCGCTCCAAAGAAGTCTGGCTTCCCAGCGGGCAAAAGGGCCATGCGGAAAAAAGTGTCCAAACCAGAAATGCAGGACCGGCCATGGAGAAATGGGAGCCTTGCTACGCTGATGGGCCGGATGTAAATTGCCAACAGCCACTCTGGAGAAGCGTACGGTGTGTCCTGAAACATCTAAAAAACACAGCTTGGAGAGCATAGGGCACTTCCACTCATGGGCGTATAAATTGGGAAAACTAAAAATCAGCAAGACACAGGCACCCCAAAGTTTAGGGCTGCTCTGTTGACAAGAACCCCCACTTCATTACACCTTAAATATCCTAGGAAAGAGAAAAGTGGATAAAGAAGTTGTGGTCCTCATGCACAATGGAATATCACTCAGCCATGAAATCATCGTCATAAGGCTAGTAGCAGCACGATGAGTGGATTTAGGTACAACGAATCTAAGTGAAATAAGTCACACAGAAAAAGACACTTATCATAAGAAATCAATTATAGAGGGAATGTAAAAACCGCTACACTTGAACTGAATTACAAAACAGAACAGAGTCACACGTTCAGAAAACACACGATGGCTGCTGAACGGGAAAGGTGAGGTGGGGTGATGCATAAAACAAGGGTTTCAAATTAGCTCAGATACCGTTCCATAAACCCAATATGTAGTAGACAAGACCTACTCCTTGCTCAGTGAACTGGACTCAACACCCCCTATTCACCGCACAAGAATATATCTGACTAGTAAGAATCTTCAAACCTATGTATTGATATCTCTCTGTAAGTGAGTCAAGGGTGTGTAAAGCGGCATAAACACAGCCGTGAAAAGCAGCTAAACCCCATTATAAAAATAAATTACTTTTCAAAACCCGTGAAACAAAGACAGTGAAAGAGAGAGACATTCTTACAAAATTCGTTGAGGGGCTGTGATGCAACCTGGATTGACCATATCTAGACACACAGCTGATTGAGACATAAGGGTGGACACTCTTGGGGCTCAGAGGTTTGGTGAGGTTGCATGAGCCAACGCAGACCCTTTAAAGTAATACTGCATGGAACCCATCCCATGGGTCCCAAATCTCCAGGTTCAAGGGCATCTTCCTACGTCGAAAACATGCATGAGAAACCCAGAAGATGGTACACCGTGTGATCGGGAAAGGTTTCTAAAACGCACCTCATTTCTCATCTCCTTGTGCTCGGGTTCGCCATTCCAGCCGCTTTACTAGCCATCTCCCTCCTTGGAGAATCAGCACCTTTAACCTCCTGTTCCGTACAGGTTGCAATTTGTCATGAGGATGAACGGGAAGAGGGGGAACCAATGAGAGACTAGCTCTAGGGGTTGGGACAGGCACAGGTCACTCTATTTTCCCATCAGGAAGAAGAATTAACCACAAGCTCAGCCTGCCCCCCAGAACCAGAAGAGGGCCTGAAGCAATCCTGCACTTTTGCGGCCAGCTCCCAAAAAAGCGACTGGAAAAATGGAGCTCAGGGGCACTGCAATTCACAAACCTGCAGAGTTATAAATGATAACTCTCGTCCACAAATATATTGAGGGAAGGCAACGAAGAGGCTTTGAACGCAAGGCAGAATTGCAGGAAACAGATTTCAGGAGGTAGATTCGAATCGCCTTGAAAGCACATGAAAAGCGGCAAAACGTGGACAATGATGCCCTTGGCCAAAAAGGGCGTATGCGTTTTTTCCTGAATATATTCAGGAAAAAACGCATACGCCCTTTTTGGCCAACCAAGCCACCTGGAAAGGCAAATCAGCGCTCCAAAGAAGTCTGGCTTCCCAGCGGGCAAAAGGGCCATGCGGAAAAAAGTGTCCAAACCAGAAATGCAGGACCGGCCATGGAGAAATGGGAGCCTTGCTACGCTGATGGGCGGGATGTAAATTGCCAACAGCCACTCTGGAGAAGCGTACGGTGTGTCCTGAAACATCTAAAAAACACAGCTTGGAGAGCATAGGGCACTTCCACTCATGGGCGTATAAATTGGGAAAACTAAAAATCAGCAAGACACAGGCACCCCAAAGTTTAGGGCTGCTCTGTTGACAAGAACCCCCACTTCATTACACCTTAAATATCCTAGGAAAGAGAAAAGTGGATAAAGAAGTTGTGGTCCTCATGCACAATGGAATATCACTCAGCCATGAAATCATCGTCATAAGGCTAGTAGCAGCACGATGAGTGGATTTAGGTACGACGATTCTAAGTGAAATAAGTCACACAGAAAAAGACACTTATCATAAGAAATCACTTATAGAGGGAATGTAAAAACCGCTACACTTGAACTGAATTACAAAACAGAACAGAGTCACACGTTCAGAAAACACACGATGGCTGCTGAACGGGAAAGGTGAGGTGGGGTGATGCATAAAACAAGGGTTTCAAATTAGCTCAGATACCGTTCCATAAACCCAATATGTAGTAGACAAGACCTACTCCTTGCTCAGTGAACTGGACTCAACACCCCCTATTCACCGCACAAGAATATATCTGACTAGTAAGAATCTTCAAACCTATGTATTGATATCTCTCTGTAAGTGAGTCAAGGGGGTGTAAAGCGGCATAAACACAGCCGTGAAAAGCAGCTAAACCCCATTATAAAAATAAATTACTTTTCAAAACCCGTGAAACAAAGACAGTGAAAGAGAGAGAAATTCTTACAAAATTCGTTCAGGGGCTGTGATGCAACCTGGATTGACCATATCTAGACCCACAGCTGATTGAGACATAAGGGTGGACACTCTTGGGGCTCAGAGGTTTGGTGAGGTTGCATGAGCCAACGCAGACCCTTTCAAGTAATACTGCATGGTACCCATCCCATGGGTCCCAAATCTCCAGGTTCAAGGGCATCTTCCTACGTCGAAAACATGCATGAGAAACCCAGAAGATGGTACACCGTGTGATCGGGAAAGGTTTCTAAAACGCACCTCATTTCTCATCTCCTTGTGCTCGGGTTCGCCATTCCAGCCGCTTTACTAGCCATCTCCCTCCTTGGAGAATCAGCACCTTTAACCTCCTGTTCCGTACAGGTGGCAATTTGTCCTGAGGATGAACGGGAAGAGGGGGAACCAATGAGAGACTAGCTCTAGGGGTTGGGACAGGCACAGGTCACTCTATTTTCCCATCAGGAAGAAGAATTAACCACAAGCTCAGCCTGCCCCCCAGAACCAGAAGAGGGCCTGAAGCAATCCTGCACTTTTGCGGCCAGCTCCCAAAAAAGCGACTGGAAAAATGGAGCTCAGGGGCACTGCAATTCACAAACCTGCAGAGTTATAAATGATAACTCTCGTCCACAAATATATTGAGGGAAGGCAACGAAGAGGCTTTGAAAGCAAGGCAGAATTGCAGGAAACAGATTTCAGGAGGTAGATTCGAATCGCCTTGAAAGCATATGAAAAGCGGCAAAACGTGGACAATGATGCCCTTGGTCAAAAAGGGCGTATGCGTTTTTTCCTGAATATATTCAGGAAAAAACGCATACGCCCTTTTTGGCCAACCAAGCCACCTGGAAAGGCAAATCAGCGCTCCAAAGAAGTCTGGCTTCCCAGCGGGCAAAAGGGCCATGCGGAAAAAAGTGTCCAAACCAGAAATGCAGGACCGGCCATGGAGAAATGGGAGCATTGTTACGCTGATGGGCGGGATGTAAATTGCCAACAGCCACTCTGGAGAAGCGTACGGTGTGTCCTGAAACATCTAAAAAACACAGCTTGGAGAGCATAGGGCACTTCCACTCATGGGCGTATAAATTGGGAAAACTAAAAGTCAGCAAGACACAGGCACCCCAAAGTTTAGGGCTGCTCTGTTGACAAGAACCCCCACTTCATTACACCTTAAATATCCTAGGAAAGAGAAAAGTGGATAAAGAAGTTGTGGTCCTCATGCACAATGGAATATCACTCAGCCATGAAATCATCGTCATAAGGCTAGTAGCAGCACGATGAGTGGATTTAGGTACAACGAATCTAAGTGAAATAAGTCACACAGAAAAAGACACTTATCATAAGAAATCACTTATAGAGGGAATGTAAAAACCGCTACACTTGAACTGAATTACAAAACAGAACAGAGTCACACGTTCAGAAAACACACGATGGCTGCTGAACGGGAAAGGTGAGGTGGGGTGATGCATAAAACAAGGGTTTCAAATTAGCTCAGATACCGTTCCATAAACCCAATATGTAGTAGACAAGACCTACTCCTTGCTCAGTGAACTGGACTCAACACCCCCTATTCACCGCACAAGAATATATCTGACTAGTAAGAATCTTCAAACCTATGTATTGATATCTCTCTGTAAGTGAGTCAAGGGGGTGTAAAGCGGCATAAACACAGCCGTGAAAAGCAGCTAAACCCCATTATAAAAATAAATTACTTTTCAAAACCCGTGAAACAAAGACAGTGAAAGAGAGAGACATTCTTACAAAATTCGTTGAGGGGCTGTGATGCAACCTGGATTGACCATATCTAGACACACAGCTGATTGAGACATAAGGGTGGACACTCTTGGGGCTCAGAGGTTTGGTGAGGTTGCATGAGCCAACGCAGACCCTTTAAAGTAATACTGCATGGAACCCATCCCATGGGTCCCAAATCTCCAGGTTCAAGGGCATCTTCCTACGTCGAAAACATGCATGAGAAACCCAGAAGATGGTACACCGTGTGATCGGGAAAGGTTTCTAAAACGCACCTCATTTCTCATCTCCTTGTGCTCGGGTTCGCCATTCCAGCCGCTTTACTAGCCATCTCCCTCCTTGGAGAATCAGCACCTTTAACCTCCTGTTCCGTACAGGTGGCAATTTGTCCTGAGGATGAACGGGAAGAGGGGGAACCAATGAGAGACTAGCTCTAGGGGTTGGGACAGGCACAGGTCACTCTATTTTCCCATCAGGAAGAAGAATTAACCACAAGCTCAGCCTGCCCCCCAGAACCAGAAGAGGGCCTGAAGCAATCCTGCACTTTTGCGGCCAGCTCCCAAAAAAGCGACTGGAAAAATGGAGCTCAGGGGCACTGCAATTCACAAACCTGCAGAGTTATAAATGATAACTCTCGTCCACAAATATATTGAGGGAAGGCAACGAAGAGGCTTTGAAAGCAAGGCAGAATTGCAGGAAACAGATTTCAGGAGGTAGATTCGAATCGCCTTGAAAGGA
Source organism: Balaenoptera acutorostrata (assembly GCF_949987535.1). Taxonomy (NCBI): domain Eukaryota; kingdom Metazoa; phylum Chordata; class Mammalia; order Artiodactyla; family Balaenopteridae; genus Balaenoptera; species Balaenoptera acutorostrata. Next base: position 145,740 of record NW_026645612.1, read on the forward strand.
CATGAAAAGCGGCAAAACGTGGACAATGATGCCCTTGGCCAAAAAGGGCGTATGCGTTTTTTCCTGAATATATTCAGGAAAAAACGCATACGCCCTTTTTGGCCAACCAAGCCACCTGGAAAGGCAAATCAGCGCTCCAAAGAAGTCTGGCTTCCCAGCGGGCAAAAGGGCCATGCGGAAAAAAGTGTCCAAACCAGAAATGCAGGACCGGCCATGGAGAAATGGGAGCCTTGCTACGCTGATGGGCGGGATGTAAATTGCCAACAGCCACTCTGGAGAAGCGTACGGTGTGTCCTGAAACATCTAAAAAACACAGCTTGGAGAGCATAGGGCACTTCCACTCATGGGCGTATAAATTGGGAAAACTAAAAATCAGCAAGACACAGGCACCCCAAAGTTTAGGGCTGCTCTGTTGACAAGAACCCCCACTTCATTACACCTTAAATATCCTAGGAAAGAGAAAAGTGGATAAAGAAGTTGTGGTCCTCATGCACAATGGAATATCACTCAGCCATGAAATCATCGTCATAAGGCTAGTAGCAGCACGATGAGTGGATTTAGGTACAACGAATCTAAGTGAAATAAGTCACACAGAAAAAGACACTTATCATAAGAAATCAATTATAGAGGGAATGTAAAAACCGCTACACTTGAACTGAATTACAAAACAGAACAGAGTCACACGTTCAGAAAACACACGATGGCTGCTGAACGGGAAAGGTGAGGTGGGGTGATGCATAAAACAAGGGTTTCAAATTAGCTCAGATACCGTTCCATAAACCCAATATGTAGTAGACAAGACCTACTCCTTGCTCAGTGAACTGGACTCAACACCCCCTATTCACCGCACAAGAATATATCTGACTAGTAAGAATCTTCAAACCTATGTATTGATATCTCTCTGTAAGTGAGTCAAGGGTGTGTAAAGCGGCATAAACACAGCCGTGAAAAGCAGCTAAACCCCATTATAAAAATAAATTACTTTTCAAAACCCGTGAAACAAAGACAGTGAAAGAGAGAGACATTCTTACAAAATTCGTTGAGGGGCTGTGATGCAACCTGGATTGACCATATCTAGACACACAGCTGATTGAGACATAAGGGTGGACACTCTTGGGGCTCAGAGGTTTGGTGAGGTTGCATGAGCCAACGCAGACCCTTTAAAGTAATACTGCATGGAACCCATCCCATGGGTCCCAAATCTCCAGGTTCAAGGGCATCTTCCTACGTCGAAAACATGCATGAGAAACCCAGAAGATGGTACACCGTGTGATCGGGAAAGGTTTCTAAAACGCACCTCATTTCTCATCTCCTTGTGCTCGGGTTCGCCATTCCAGCCGCTTTACTAGCCATCTCCCTCCTTGGAGAATCAGCACCTTTAACCTCCTGTTCCGTACAGGTTGCAATTTGTCATGAGGATGAACGGGAAGAGGGGGAACCAATGAGAGACTAGCTCTAGGGGTTGGGACAGGCACAGGTCACTCTATTTTCCCATCAGGAAGAAGAATTAACCACAAGCTCAGCCTGCCCCCCAGAACCAGAAGAGGGCCTGAAGCAATCCTGCACTTTTGCGGCCAGCTCCCAAAAAAGCGACTGGAAAAATGGAGCTCAGGGGCACTGCAATTCACAAACCTGCAGAGTTATAAATGATAACTCTCGTCCACAAATATATTGAGGGAAGGCAACGAAGAGGCTTTGAACGCAAGGCAGAATTGCAGGAAACAGATTTCAGGAGGTAGATTCGAATCGCCTTGAAAGCACATGAAAAGCGGCAAAACGTGGACAATGATGCCCTTGGCCAAAAAGGGCGTATGCGTTTTTTCCTGAATATATTCAGGAAAAAACGCATACGCCCTTTTTGGCCAACCAAGCCACCTGGAAAGGCAAATCAGCGCTCCAAAGAAGTCTGGCTTCCCAGCGGGCAAAAGGGCCATGCGGAAAAAAGTGTCCAAACCAGAAATGCAGGACCGGCCATGGAGAAATGGGAGCCTTGCTACGCTGATGGGCGGGATGTAAATTGCCAACAGCCACTCTGGAGAAGCGTACGGTGTGTCCTGAAACATCTAAAAAACACAGCTTGGAGAGCATAGGGCACTTCCACTCATGGGCGTATAAATTGGGAAAACTAAAAATCAGCAAGACACAGGCACCCCAAAGTTTAGGGCTGCTCTGTTGACAAGAACCCCCACTTCATTACACCTTAAATATCCTAGGAAAGAGAAAAGTGGATAAAGAAGTTGTGGTCCTCATGCACAATGGAATATCACTCAGCCATGAAATCATCGTCATAAGGCTAGTAGCAGCACGATGAGTGGATTTAGGTACGACGATTCTAAGTGAAATAAGTCACACAGAAAAAGACACTTATCATAAGAAATCACTTATAGAGGGAATGTAAAAACCGCTACACTTGAACTGAATTACAAAACAGAACAGAGTCACACGTTCAGAAAACACACGATGGCTGCTGAACGGGAAAGGTGAGGTGGGGTGATGCATAAAACAAGGGTTTCAAATTAGCTCAGATACCGTTCCATAAACCCAATATGTAGTAGACAAGACCTACTCCTTGCTCAGTGAACTGGACTCAACACCCCCTATTCACCGCACAAGAATATATCTGACTAGTAAGAATCTTCAAACCTATGTATTGATATCTCTCTGTAAGTGAGTCAAGGGGGTGTAAAGCGGCATAAACACAGCCGTGAAAAGCAGCTAAACCCCATTATAAAAATAAATTACTTTTCAAAACCCGTGAAACAAAGACAGTGAAAGAGAGAGAAATTCTTACAAAATTCGTTCAGGGGCTGTGATGCAACCTGGATTGACCATATCTAGACCCACAGCTGATTGAGACATAAGGGTGGACACTCTTGGGGCTCAGAGGTTTGGTGAGGTTGCATGAGCCAACGCAGACCCTTTCAAGTAATACTGCATGGTACCCATCCCATGGGTCCCAAATCTCCAGGTTCAAGGGCATCTTCCTACGTCGAAAACATGCATGAGAAACCCAGAAGATGGTACACCGTGTGATCGGGAAAGGTTTCTAAAACGCACCTCATTTCTCATCTCCTTGTGCTCGGGTTCGCCATTCCAGCCGCTTTACTAGCCATCTCCCTCCTTGGAGAATCAGCACCTTTAACCTCCTGTTCCGTACAGGTGGCAATTTGTCCTGAGGATGAACGGGAAGAGGGGGAACCAATGAGAGACTAGCTCTAGGGGTTGGGACAGGCACAGGTCACTCTATTTTCCCATCAGGAAGAAGAATTAACCACAAGCTCAGCCTGCCCCCCAGAACCAGAAGAGGGCCTGAAGCAATCCTGCACTTTTGCGGCCAGCTCCCAAAAAAGCGACTGGAAAAATGGAGCTCAGGGGCACTGCAATTCACAAACCTGCAGAGTTATAAATGATAACTCTCGTCCACAAATATATTGAGGGAAGGCAACGAAGAGGCTTTGAAAGCAAGGCAGAATTGCAGGAAACAGATTTCAGGAGGTAGATTCGAATCGCCTTGAAAGCATATGAAAAGCGGCAAAACGTGGACAATGATGCCCTTGGTCAAAAAGGGCGTATGCGTTTTTTCCTGAATATATTCAGGAAAAAACGCATACGCCCTTTTTGGCCAACCAAGCCACCTGGAAAGGCAAATCAGCGCTCCAAAGAAGTCTGGCTTCCCAGCGGGCAAAAGGGCCATGCGGAAAAAAGTGTCCAAACCAGAAATGCAGGACCGGCCATGGAGAAATGGGAGCATTGTTACGCTGATGGGCGGGATGTAAATTGCCAACAGCCACTCTGGAGAAGCGTACGGTGTGTCCTGAAACATCTAAAAAACACAGCTTGGAGAGCATAGGGCACTTCCACTCATGGGCGTATAAATTGGGAAAACTAAAAGTCAGCAAGACACAGGCACCCCAAAGTTTAGGGCTGCTCTGTTGACAAGAACCCCCACTTCATTACACCTTAAATATCCTAGGAAAGAGAAAAGTGGATAAAGAAGTTGTGGTCCTCATGCACAATGGAATATCACTCAGCCATGAAATCATCGTCATAAGGCTAGTAGCAGCACGATGAGTGGATTTAGGTACAACGAATCTAAGTGAAATAAGTCACACAGAAAAAGACACTTATCATAAGAAATCACTTATAGAGGGAATGTAAAAACCGCTACACTTGAACTGAATTACAAAACAGAACAGAGTCACACGTTCAGAAAACACACGATGGCTGCTGAACGGGAAAGGTGAGGTGGGGTGATGCATAAAACAAGGGTTTCAAATTAGCTCAGATACCGTTCCATAAACCCAATATGTAGTAGACAAGACCTACTCCTTGCTCAGTGAACTGGACTCAACACCCCCTATTCACCGCACAAGAATATATCTGACTAGTAAGAATCTTCAAACCTATGTATTGATATCTCTCTGTAAGTGAGTCAAGGGGGTGTAAAGCGGCATAAACACAGCCGTGAAAAGCAGCTAAACCCCATTATAAAAATAAATTACTTTTCAAAACCCGTGAAACAAAGACAGTGAAAGAGAGAGACATTCTTACAAAATTCGTTGAGGGGCTGTGATGCAACCTGGATTGACCATATCTAGACACACAGCTGATTGAGACATAAGGGTGGACACTCTTGGGGCTCAGAGGTTTGGTGAGGTTGCATGAGCCAACGCAGACCCTTTAAAGTAATACTGCATGGAACCCATCCCATGGGTCCCAAATCTCTAGGTTCAAGGGCATCTTCCTACGTCGAAAACATGCATGAGAAACCCAGAAGATGGTACACCGTGTGATCGGGAAAGGTTTCTAAAACGCACCTCATTTCTCATCTCCTTGTGCTCGGGTTCGCCATTCCAGCCGCTTTACTAGCCATCTCCCTCCTTGGAGAATCAGCACCTTTAACCTCCTGTTCCGTACAGGTGGCAATTTGTCCTGAGGATGAACGGGAAGAGGGGGAACCAATGAGAGACTAGCTCTAGGGGTTGGGACAGGCACAGGTCACTCTATTTTCCCATCAGGAAGAAGAATTAACCACAAGCTCAGCCTGCCCCCCAGAACCAGAAGAGGGCCTGAAGCAATCCTGCACTTTTGCGGCCAGCTCCCAAAAAAGCGACTGGAAAAATGGAGCTCAGGGGCACTGCAATTCACAAACCTGCAGAGTTATAAATGATAACTCTCGTCCACAAATATATTGAGGGAAGGCAACGAAGAGGCTTTGAAAGCAAGGCAGAATTGCAGGAAACAGATTTCAGGAGGTAGATTCGAATCGCCTTGAAAGGACATGAAAAGCGGCAAAACGTGGACAATGATGCCCTTGGCCAAAAAGGGCGTATGCGTTTTTTCCTGAATATATTCAGGAAAAAACGCATACGCCCTTTTTGGCCAACCAAGCCACCTGGAAAGGCAAATCAGCGCTCCAAAGAAGTCTGGCTTCCCAGCGGGCAAAAGGGCCATGCGGAAAAAAGTGTCCAAACCAGAAATGCAGGACCGGCCATGGAGAAATGGGAGCCTTGCTACGCTGATGGGCGGGATGTAAATTGCCAACAGCCACTCTGGAGAAGCGTACGGTGTGTCCTGAAACATCTAAAAAACACAGCTTGGAGAGCATAGGGCACTTCCACTCATGGGCGTATAAATTGGGAAAACTAAAAATCAGCAAGACACAGGCACCCCAAAGTTTAGGGCTGCTCTGTTGACAAGAACCCCCACTTCATTACACCTTAAATATCCTAGGAAAGAGAAAAGTGGATAAAGAAGTTGTGGTCCTCTTGCACAATGGAATATCACTCAGCCATGAAATCATCGTCATAAGGCTAGTAGCAGCACGATGAGTGGATTTAGGTACGACGATTCTAAGTGAAATAAGTCACACAGAAAAAGACACTTATCATAAGAAATCACTTATAGATTGAATGTAAAAACCGCTACACTTGAACTGAATTACAAAACAGAACAGAGTCACACGTTCAGAAAACACACGATGGCTGCTGAACGGGAAAGGTGAGGTGGGGTGATGCATAAAACAAGGGTTTCAAATTAGCTCAGATACCGTTCCATAAACCCAATATGTAGTAGACAAGACCTACTCCTTGCTCAGTGAACTGGACTCAATACCCCCTATTCACCGCACAAGAATATATCTGACTAGTAAGAATCTTCAAACCTATGTATTGATATCTCTCTGTAAGTGAGTCAAGGGGGTGTAAAGCGGCATAAACACAGCCGTGAAAAGCAGCTAAACCCCATTATAAAAATAAATTACTTTTCAAAACCCGTGAAACAAAGACAGTGAAAGAGAGAGAAATTCTTACAAAATTCGTTCAGGGGCTGTGATGCAACCTGGATTGACCATATCTAGACCCACAGCTGATTGAGACATAAGGGTGGACACTCTTGGGTCTCAGAGGTTTGGTGAGGTTGCATGAGCCAACGCAGACCCTTTCAAGTAATACTGCATGGTACCCATCCCATGGGTCCCAAATCTCCAGGTTCAAGGGCATCTTCCTACGTCGAAAACATGCATGAGAAACCCAGAAGATGGTACACCGTGTGATCGGGAAAGGTTTCTAAAACGCACCTCATTTCTCATCTCCTTGTGCTCGGGTTCGCCATTCCAGCCGCTTTACTAGCCATCTCCCTCCTTGGAGAATCAGCACCTTTAACCTCCTGTTCCGTACAGGTGGCAATTTGTCCTGAGGATGAACGGGAAGAGGGGGAACCAATGAGAGACTAGCTCTAGGGGTTGGGACAGGCACAGGTCACTCTATTTTCCCATCAGGAAGAAGAATTAACCACAAGCTCAGCCTGCCCCCCAGAACCAGAAGAGGGCCTGAAGCAATCCTGCACTTTTGCGGCCAGCTCCCAAAAAAGCGACTGGAAAAATGGAGCTCAGGGGCACTGCAATTCACAAACCTGCAGAGTTATAAATGATAACTCTCGTCCACAAATATATTGAGGGAAGGCAACGAAGAGGCTTTGAAAGCAAGGCAGAATTGCAGGAAACAGATTTCAGGAGGTAGATTCGAATCGCCTTGAAAGCATATGAAAAGCGGCAAAACGTGGACAATGATGCCCTTGGTCAAAAAGGGCGTATGCGTTTTTTCCTGAATATATTCAGGAAAAAACGCATACGCCCTTTTTGGCCAACCAAGCCACCTGGAAAGGCAAATCAGCGCTCCAAAGAAGTCTGGCTTCCCAGCGGGCAAAAGGGCCATGCGGAAAAAAGTGTCCAAACCAGAAATGCAGGACCGGCCATGGAGAAATGGGAGCCTTGCTACGCTGATGGGCGGGATGTAAATTGCCAACAGCCACTCTGGAGAAGCGTACGGTGTGTCCTGAAACATCTAAAAAACACAGCTTGGAGAGCATAGGGCACTTCCACTCACGGGCGTATAAATTGGGAAAACTAAAAGTCAGCAAGACACAGGCACCCCAAAGTTTAGGGCTGCTCTGTTGACAAGAACCCCCACTTCATTACACCTTAAATATCCTAGGAAAGAGAAAAGTGGATAAAGAAGTTGTGGTCCTCATGCACAATGGAATATCACTCAGCCATGAAATCATCGTCATAAGGCTAGTAGCAGCATGATGAGTGGATTTAGGTACAACGAATCTAAGTGAAATAAGTCACACAGAAAAAGACACTTATCATAAGAAATCACTTATAGAGGGAATGTAAAAACCGCTACACTTGAACTGAATTACAAAACAGAACAGAGTCACACGTTCAGAAAACACACGATGGCTGCTGAACGGGAAAGGTGAGGTGGGGTGATGCATAAAACAAGGGTTTCAAATTAGCTCAGATACCGTTCCATAAACCCAATATGTAGTAGACAAGACCTACTCCTTGCTCAGTGAACTGGACTCAACACCCCCTATTCACCGCACAAGAATATATCTGACTAGTAAGAATCTTCAAACCTATGTATTGATATCTCTCTGTAAGTGAGTCAAGGGGGTGTAAAGCGGCATAAACACAGCCGTGAAAAGCAGCTAAACCCCATTATAAAAATAAATTACTTTTCAAAACCCGTGAAACAAAGACAGTGAAAGAGAGAGACATTCTTACAAAATTCGTTGAGGGGCTGTGATGCAACCTGGATTGACCATATCTAGACACACAGCTGATTGAGACATAAGGGTGGACACTCTTGGGGCTCAGAGGTTTGGTGAGGTTGCATGAGCCAACGCAGACCCTTTAAAGTAATACTGCATGGAACCCATCCCATGGGTCCCAAATCTCCAGGTTCAAGGGCATCTTCCTACGTCGAAAACATGCATGAGAAACCCAGAAGATGGTACACCGTGTGATCGGGAAAGGTTTCTAAAACGCACCTCATTTCTCATCTCCTTGTGCTCGGGTTCGCCATTCCAGCCGCTTTACTAGCCATCTCCCTCCTTGGAGAATCAGCACCTTTAACCTCCTGTTCCGTACAGGTGGCAATTTGTCCTGAGGATGAACGGGAAGAGGGGGAACCAATGAGAGACTAGCTCTAGGGGTTGGGACAGGCACAGGTCACTCTATTTTCCCATCAGGAAGAAGAATTAACCACAAGCTCAGCCTGCCCCCCAGAACCAGAAGAGGGCCTGAAGCAATCCTGCACTTTTGCGGCCAGCTCCCAAAAAAGCGACTGGAAAAATGGAGCTCAGGGGCACTGCAATTCACAAACCTGCAGAGTTATAAATGATAACTCTCGTCCACAAATATATTGAGGGAAGGCAACGAAGAGGCTTTGAAAGCAAGGCAGAATTGCAGGAAACAGATTTCAGGAGGTAGATTCGAATCGCCTTGAAAGGACATGAAAAGCGGCAAAACGTGGACAATGATGCCCTTGGCCAAAAAGGGCGTATGCGTTTTTTCCTGAATATATTCAGGAAAAAACGCATACGCCCTTTTTGGCCAACCAAGCCACCTGGAAAGGCAAATCAGCGCTCCAAAGAAGTCTGGCTTCCCAGCGGGCAAAAGGGCCATGCGGAAAAAAGTGTCCAAACCAGAAATGCAGGACCGGCCATGGAGAAATGGGAGCCTTGCTACGCTGATGGGCGGGATGTAAATTGCCAACAGCCACTCTGGAGAAGCGTACGGTGTGTCCTGAAACATCTAAAAAACACAGCTTGGAGAGCATAGGGCACTTCCACTCATGGGCGTATAAATTGGGAAAACTAAAAATCAGCAAGACACAGGCACCCCAAAGTTTAGGGCTGCTCTGTTGACAAGAACCCCCACTTCATTACACCTTAAATATCCTAGGAAAGAGAAAAGTGGATAAAGAAGTTGTGGTCCTCTTGCACAATGGAATATCACTCAGCCATGAAATCATCGTCATAAGGCTAGTAGCAGCACGATGAGTGGATTTAGGTACGACGATTCTAAGTGAAATAAGTCACACAGAAAAAGACACTTATCATAAGAAATCACTTATAGAGGGAATGTAAAAACCGCTACACTTGAACTGAATTACAAAACAGAACAGAGTCACACGTTCAGAAAACACACGATGGCTGCTGAACGGGAAAGGTGAGGTGGGGTGATGCATAAAACAAGGGTTTCAAATTAGCTCAGATACCGTTCCATAAACCCAATATGTAGTAGACAAGACCTACTCCTTGCTCAGTGAACTGGACTCAATACCCCCTATTCACCGCACAAGAATATATCTGACTAGTAAGAATCTTCAAACCTATGTATTGATATCTCTCCGTAAGTGAGTCAAGGGGGTGTAAAGCGGCATAAACACAGCCGTGAAAAGCAGCTAAACCCCATTATAAAAATAAATTACTTTTCAAAACCCGTGAAACAAAGACAGTGAAAGAGAGAGAAATTCTTACAAAATTCGTTCAGGGGCTGTGATGCAACCTGGATTGACCATATCTAGACCCACAGCTGATTGAGACATAAGGGTGGACACTCTTGGGTCTCAGAGGTTTGGTGAGGTTGCATGAGCCAACGCAGACCCTTTCAAGTAATACTGCATGGTACCCATCCCATGGGTCCCAAATCTCCAGGTTCAAGGGCATCTTCCTACGTCGAAAACATGCATGAGAAACCCAGAAGATGGTACACCGTGTGATCGGGAAAGGTTTCTAAAACGCACCTCATTTCTCATCTCCTTGTGCTCGGGTTCGCCATTCCAGCCGCTTTACTAGCCATCTCCCTCCTTGGAGAATCAGCACCTTTAACCTCCTGTTCCGTACAGGTGGCAATTTGTCCTGAGGATGAACGGGAAGAGGGGGAACCAATGAGAGACTAGCTCTAGGGGTTGGGACAGGCACAGGTCACTCTATTTTCCCATCAGGAAGAAGAATTAACCACAAGCTCAGCCTGCCCCCCAGAACCAGAAGAGGGCCTGAAGCAATCCTGCACTTTTGCGGCCAGCTCCCAAAAAAGCGACTGGAAAAATGGAGCTCAGGGGCACTGCAATTCACAAACCTGCAGAGTTATAAATGATAACTCTCGTCCACAAATATATTGAGGGAAGGCAACGAAGAGGCTTTGAAAGCAAGGCAGAATTGCAGGAAACAGATTTCAGGAGGTAGATTCGAATCGCCTTGAAAGGACATGAAAAGCGGCAAAACGTGGACAATGATGCCCTTGGCCAAAAAGGGCGTATGCGTTTTTTCCTGAATATATTCAGGAAAAAACGCATACGCCCTTTTTGGCCAACCAAGCCACCTGGAAAGGCAAATCAGCGCTCCAAAGAAGTCTGGCTTCCCAGCGGGCAAAAGGGCCATGCGGAAAAAAGTGTCCAAACCAGAAATGCAGGACCGGCCATGGAGAAATGGGAGCCTTGCTACGCTGATGGGCGGGATGTAAATTGCCAACAGCCACTCTGGAGAAGCGTACGGTGTGTCCTGAAACATCTAAAAAACACAGCTTGGAGAGCATAGGGCACTTCCACTCATGGGCGTATAAATTGGGAAAACTAAAAATCAGCAAGACACAGGCACCCCAAAGTTTAGGGCTGCTCTGTTGACAAGAACCCCCACTTCATTACACCTTAAATATCCTAGGAAAGAGAAAAGTGGATAAAGAAGTTGTGGTCCTCATGCACAATGGAATATCACTCAGCCATGAAATCATCGTCATAAGGCTAGTAGCAGCACGATGAGTGGATTTAGGTACGACGAATCTAAGTGAAATAAGTCACACAGAAAAAGACACTTATCATAAGAAATCACTTATAGAGGGAATGTAAAAACCGCTACACTTGAACTGAATTACAAAACAGAACAGAGTCACACGTTCAGAAAACACACGATGGCTGCTGAACGGGAAAGGTGAGGTGGGGTGATGCATAAAACAAGGGTTTCAAATTAGCTCAGATACCGTTCCATAAACCCAATATGTAGTAGACAAGACCTACTCCTTGCTCAGTGAACTGGACTCAACACCCCCTATTCACCGCACAAGAATATATCTGACTAGTAAGAATCTTCAAACCTATGTATTGATATCTCTCTGTAAGTGAGTCAAGGGGGTGTAAAGTGGCATAAACACAGCCGTGAAAAGCAGCTAAACCCCATTATAAAAATAAATTACTTTTCAAAACCCGTGAAACAAAGACAGTGAAAGAGAGAGAAATTCTTACAAAATTCGTTGAGGGGCTGTGATGCAACCTGGATTGACCATATCTAGACACACAGCTGATTGAGACATAAGGGTGGACACTCTTGGGGCTCAGAGGTTTGGTGAGGTTGCATGAGCCAACGCAGACCCTTTAAAGTAATACTGCATGGAACCCATCCCATGGGTCCCAAATCTCCAGGTTCAAGGGCATCTTCCTACGTCGAAAACATGCATGAGAAACCCAGAAGATGGTACACCGTGTGATCGGGAAAGGTTTCTAAAACGCACCTCATTTCTCATCTCCTTGTGCTCGGGTTCGCCATTCCAGCCGCTTTACTAGCCATCTCCCTCCTTGGAGAATCAGCACCTTTAACCTCCTGTTCCGTACAGGTGGCAATTTGTCCTGAGGATGAACGGGAAGAGGGGGAACCAATGAGAGACTAGCTCTAGGGGTTGGGACAGGCACAGGTCACTCTATTTTCCCATCAGGAAGAAGAATTAACCACAAGCTCAGCCTGCCCCCCAGAACCAGAAGAGGGCCTGAAGCAATCCTGCACTTTTGCGGCCAGCTCCCAAAAAAGCGACTGGAAAAATGGAGCTCAGGGGCACTGCAATTCACAAACCTGCAGAGTTATAAATGATAACTCTCGTCCACAAATATATTGAGGGAAGGCAACGAAGAGGCTTTGAAAGCAAGGCAGAATTGCAGGAAACAGATTTCAGGAGGTAGATTCGAATCGCCTTGAAAGGACATGAAAAGCGGCAAAACGTGGACAATGATGCCCTTGGCCAAAAAGGGCGTATGCGTTTTTTCCTGAATATATTCAGGAAAAAACGCATACGCCCTTTTTGGCCAACCAAGCCACCTGGAAAGCCAAATCAGCGCTCCAAAGAAGTCTGGCTTCCCAGCGGGCAAAAGGGCCATGCGGAAAAAAGTGTCCAAACCAGAAATGCAGGACCGGCCATGGAGAAATGGGAGCCTTGCTACGCTGATGGGCGGGATGTAAATTGCCAACAGCCACTCTGGAGAAGCGTACGGTGTGTCCTGAAACATCTAAAAAACACAGCTTGGAGAGCATAGGGCACTTCCACTCATGGGCGTATAAATTGGGAAAACTAAAAATCAGCAAGACACAGGCACCCCAAAGTTTAGGGCTGCTCTGTTGACAAGAACCCCCACTTCATTACACCTTAAATATCCTAGGAAAGAGAAAAGTGGATAAAGAAGTTGTGGTCCTCATGCACAATGGAATATCACTCAGCCATGAAATCATCGTCATAAGGCTAGTAGCAGCACGATGAGTGGATTTAGGTACGACGATTCTAAGTGAAATAAGTCACACAGAAAAAGACACTTATCATAAGAAATCACTTATAGAGGGAATGTAAAAACCGCTACACTTGAACTGAATTACAAAACAGAACAGAGTCACACGTTCAGAAAACACACGATGGCTGCTGAACGGGAAAGGTGAGGTGGGGTGATGCATAAAACAAGGGTTTCAAATTAGCTCAGATACCGTTCCATAAACCCAATATGTAGTAGACAAGACCTACTCCTTGCTCAGTGAACTGGACTCAATACCCCCTATTCACCGCACAAGAATATATCTGACTAGTAAGAATCTTCAAACCTATGTATTGATATCTCTCTGTAAGTGAGTCAAGGGGGTGTAAAGCGGCATAAACACAGCCGTGAAAAGCAGCTAAACCCCATTATAAAAATAAATTACTTTTCAAAACCCGTGAAACAAAGACAGTGAAAGAGAGAGAAATTCTTACAAAATTCGTTCAGGGGCTGTGATGCAACCTGGATTGACCATATCTAGACCCACAGCTGATTGAGACATAAGGGTGGACACTCTTGGGTCTCAGAGGTTTGGTGAGGTTGCATGAGCCAACGCAGACCCTTTCAAGTAATACTGCATGGTACCCATCCCATGGGTCCCAAATCTCCAGGTTCAAGGGCATCTTCCTACGTCGAAAACATGCATGAGAAACCCAGAAGATGGTACACCGTGTGATCGGGAAAGGTTTCTAAAACGCACCTCATTTCTCATCTCCTTGTGCTCGGGTTCGCCATTCCAGCCGCTTTACTAGCCATCTCCCTCCTTGGAGAATCAGCACCTTTAACCTCCTGTTCCGTACAGGTGGCAATTTGTCCTGAGGATGAACGGGAAGAGGGGGAACCAATGAGAGACTAGCTCTAGGGGTTGGGACAGGCACAGGTCACTCTATTTTCCCATCAGGAAGAAGAATTAACCACAAGCTCAGCCTGCCCCCCAGAACCAGAAGAGGGCCTGAAGCAATCCTGCACTTTTGCGGCCAGCTCCCAAAAAAGCGACTGGAAAAATGGAGCTCAGGGGCACTGCAATTCACAAACCTGCAGAGTTATAAATGATAACTCTCGTCCACAAATATATTGAGGGAAGGCAACGAAGAGGCTTTGAAAGCAAGGCAGAATTGCAGGAAACAGATTTCAGGAGGTAGATTCGAATCGCCTTGAAAGGACATGAAAAGCGGCAAAACGTGGACAATGATGCCCTTGGCCAAAAAGGGCGTATGCGTTTTTTCCTGAATATATTCAGGAAAAAACGCATACGCCCTTTTTGGCCAACCAAGCCACCTGGAAAGGCAAATCAGCGCTCCAAAGAAGTCTGGCTTCCCAGCGGGCAAAAGGGCCATGCGGAAAAAAGTGTCCAAACCAGAAATGCAGGACCGGCCATGGAGAAATGGGAGCCTTGCTACGCTGATGGGCGGGATGTAAATTGCCAACAGCCACTCTGGAGAAGCGTACGGTGTGTCCAGAAACATCTAAAAAACACAGCTTGGAGAGCATAGGGCACTTCCACTCATGGGCGTATAAATTGGGAAAACTAAAAATCAGCAAGACACAGGCACCCCAAAGTTTAGGGCTGCTCTGTTGACAAGAACCCCCACTTCATTACACCTTAAATATCCTAGGAAAGAGAAAAGTGGATAAAGAAGTTGTGGTCCTCATGCACAATGGAATATCACTCAGCCATGAAATCATCGTCATAAGGCTAGTAGCAGCACGATGAGTGGATTTAGGTACAACGAATCTAAGTGAAATCAGTCACACAGAAAAAGACACTTATCATAAGAAATCACTTATAGAGGGAATGTAAAAACCGCTACACTTGAACTGAATTACAAAACAGAACAGAGTCACACGTTCAGAAAACACACGATGGCTGCTGAACGGGAAAGGTGAGGTGGGGTGATGCATAAAACAAGGGTTTCAAATTAGCTCAGATACCGTTCCATAAACCCAATATGTAGTAGACAAGACCTACTCCTTGCTCAGTGAACTGGACTCAACACCCCCTATTCACCGCACAAGAATATATCTGACTAGTAAGAATCTTCAAACCTATGTATTGATATCTCTCTGTAAGTGAGTCAAGGGGGTGTAAAGCGGCATAAACACAGCCGTGAAAAGCAGCTAAACCCCATTATAAAAATAAATTACTTTTCAAAACCCGTGAAACAAAGACAGTGAAAGAGAGAGAAATTCTTACAAAATTCGTTGAGGGGCTGTGATGCAACCTGGATTGACCATATCTAGACACACAGCTGATTGAGACATAAGGGTGGACACTCTTGGGGCTCAGAGGTTTGGTGAGGTTGCATGAGCCAACGCAGACCCTTTAAAGTAATACTGCATGGAACCCATCCCATGGGTCCCAAATCTCCAGGTTCAAGGGCATCTTCCTACGTCGAAAACATGCATGAGAAACCCAGAAGATGGTACACCGTGTGATCGGGAAAGGTTTCTAAAACGCACCTCATTTCTCATCTCCTTGTGCTCGGGTTCGCCATTCCAGCCGCTTTACTAGCCATCTCCCTCCTTGGAGAATCAGCACCTTTAACCTCCTGTTCCGTACAGGTGGCAATTTGTCCTGAGGATGAACGGGAAGAGGGGGAACCAATGAGAGACTAGCTCTAGGGGTTGGGACAGACACAGGTCACTCTATTTTCCCATCAGGAAGAAGAATTAACCACAAGCTCAGCCTGCCCCCCAGAACCAGAAGAGGGCCTGAAGCAATCCTGCACTTTTGCGGCCAGCTCCCAAAAAAGCGACTGGAAAAATGGAGCTCAGGGGCACTGCAATTCACAAACCTGCAGAGTTATAAATGATAACTCTCGTCCACAAATATATTGAGGGAAGGCAACGAAGAGGCTTTGAAAGCAAGGCAGAATTGCAGGAAACAGATTTCAGGAGGTAGATTCGAATCGCCTTGAAAGGACATGAAAAGCGGCAAAACGTGGACAATGATGCCCTTGGCCAAAAAGGGCGTATGCGTTTTTTCCTGAATATATTCAGGAAAAAACGCATACGCCCTTTTTGGCCAACCAAGCCACCTGGAAAGGCAAATCAGCGCTCCAAAGAAGTCTGGCTTCCCAGCGGGCAAAAGGGCCATGCGGAAAAAAGTGTCCAAACCAGAAATGCAGGACCGGCCATGGAGAAATGGGAGCCTTGCTACGCTGATGGGCGGGATGTAAATTGCCAACAGCCACTCTGGAGAAGCGTACGGTGTGTCCTGAAACATCTAAAAAACACAGCTTGGAGAGCATAGGGCACTTCCACTCATGGGCGTATAAATTGGGAAAACTAAAAATCAGCAAGACACAGGCACCCCAAAGTTTAGGGCTGCTCTGTTGACAAGAACCCCCACTTCATTACACCTTAAATATCCTAGGAAAGAGAAAAGTGGATAAAGAAGTTGTGGTCCTCATGCACAATGGAATATCACTCAGCCATGAAATCATCGTCATAAGGCTAGTAGCAGCACGATGAGTGGATTTAGGTACAACGAATCTAAGTGAAATAAGTCACACAGAAAAAGACACTTATCATAAGAAATCACTTATAGAGGGAATGTAAAAACCGCTACACTTGAACTGAATTACAAAACAGAACAGAGTCACACGTTCAGAAAACACACGATGGCTGCTGAACGGGAAAGGTGAGGTGGGGTGATGCATAAAACAAGGGTTTCAAATTAGCTCAGATACCGTTCCATAAACCCAATATGTAGTAGACAAGACCTACTCCTTGCTCAGTGAACTGGACTCAACACCCCCTATTCACCGCACAAGAATATATCTGACTAGTAAGAATCTTCAAACCTATGTATTGATATCTCTCTGTAAGTGAGTCACGGGGGTGTAAAGCGGCATAAACACAGCCGTGAAAAGCAGCTAAACCCCATTATAAAAATAAATTACTTTTCAAAACCCGTGAAACAAAGACAGTGAAAGAGAGAGAAATTCTTACAAAATTCGTTCAGGGGCTGTGATGCAACCTGGATTGACCATATCTAGACCCACAGCTGATTGAGACATAAGGGTGGACACTCTTGGGTCTCAGAGGTTTGGTGAGGTTGCATGAGCCAACGCAGACCCTTTCAAGTAATACTGCATGGTACCCATCCCATGGGTCCCAAATCTCCAGGTTCAAGGGCATCTTCCTACGTCGAAAACATGCATGAGAAACCCAGAAGATGGTACACCGTGTGATCGGGAAAGGTTTCTAAAACGCACCTCATTTCTCATCTCCTTGTGCTCGGGTTCGCCATTCCAGCCACTTTACTAGCCATCTCCCTCCTTGGAGAATCAGCACCTTTAACCTCCTGTTCCGTACAGGTGGCAATTTTTCCTGAGGATGAACGGGAAGAGGGGGAACCAATGAGAGACTAGCTCTAGGGGTTGGGACAGGCACAGGTCACTCTATTTTCCCATCAGGAAGAAGAATTAACCACAAGCTCAGCCTGCCCCCCAGAACCAGAAGAGGGCCTGAAGCAATCCTGCACTTTTGCGGCCAGCTCCCAAAAAAGCGACTGGAAAAATGGAGCTCAGGGGCACTGCAATTCACAAACCTGCAGAGTTATAAATGATAACTCTCGTCCACAAATATATTGAGGGAAGGCAACGAAGAGGCTTTGAAAGCAAGGCAGAATTGCAGGAAACAGATTTCAGGAGGTAGATTCGAATCGCCTTGAAAGGACATGAAAAGCGGCAAAACGTGGACAATGATGCCCTTGGCCAAAAAGGGCGTATGCGTTTTTTCCTGAATATATTCAGGAAAAAACGCATACGCCCTTTTTGGCCAACCAAGCCACCTGGAAAGGCAAATCAGCGCTCCAAAGAAGTCTGGCTTCCCAGCGGGCAAAAGGGCCATGCGGAAAAAAGTGTCCAAACCAGAAATGCAGGACCGGCCATGGAGAAATGGGAGCCTTGCTACGCTGATGGGCGGGATGTAAATTGCCAACAGCCACTCTGGAGAAGCGTACGGTGTGTCCTGAAACATCTAAAAAACACAGCTTGGAGAGCATAGGGCACTTCCACTCATGGGCGTATAAATTGGGAAAACTAAAAATCAGCAAGACACAGGCACCCCAAAGTTTAGGGCTGCTCTGTTGACAAGAACCCCCACTTCATTACACCTTAAATATCCTAGGAAAGAGAAAAGTGGATAAAGAAGTTGTGGTCCTCATGCACAATGGAATATCACTCAGCCATGAAATCATCGTCATAAGGCTAGTAGCAGCACGATGAGTGGATTTAGGTACGACGATTCTAAGTGAAATAAGTCACACAGAAAAAGACACTTATCATAAGAAATCACTTATAGAGGGAATGTAAAAACCGCTACACTTGAACTGAATTACAAAACAGAACAGAGTCACACGTTCAGAAAACACACGATGGCTGCTGAACGGGAAAGGTGAGGTGTGGTGATGCATAAAACAAGGGTTTCAAATTAGCTCAGATACCGTTCCATAAACCCAATATGTAGTAGACAAGACCTACTCCTTGCTCAGTGAACTGGACTCAACACCCCCTATTCACCGCACAAGAATATATCTGACTAGTAAGAATCTTCAAACCTATGTATTGATATCTCTCTGTAAGTGAGTCAAGGGGGTGTAAAGCGACATAAACACAGCCGTGAAAAGCAGCTAAACCCCATTATAAAAATAAATTACTTTTCAAAACCCGTGAAACAAAGACAGTGAAAGAGAGAGAAATTCTTACAAAATTCGTTCAGGGGCTGTGATGCAACCTGGATTGACCATATCTAGACCCACAGCTGATTGAGACATAAGGGTGGACACTCTTGGGGCTCAGAGGTTTGGTGAGGTTGCATGAGCCAACGCAGACACTTTCAAGTAATACTGCATGGTACCCATCCCATGGGTCCCAAATCTCCAGGTTCAAGGGCATCTTCCTACGTCGAAAACATGCATGAGAAACCCAGAAGATGGTACACCGTGTGATCGGGAAAGGTTTCTAAAACGCACCTCATTTCTCATCTCCTTGTGCTCGGGTTCGCCATTCCAGCCGCTTTACTAGCCATCTCCCTCCTTGGAGAATCAGCACCTTTAACCTCCTGTTCCGTACAGGTGGCAATTTGTCCTGAGGATGAACGGGAAGAGGGGGAACCAATGAGAGACTAGCTCTAGGGGTTGGGACAGGCACAGGTCACTCTATTTTCCCATCAGGAAGAAGAATTAACCACAAGCTCAGCCTGCCCCCCAGAACCAGAAGAGGGCCTGAAGCAATCCTGCACTTTTGCGGCCAGCTCCCAAAAAAGCGACTGGAAAAATGGAGCTCAGGGGCACTTCAATTCACAAACCTGCAGAGTTATAAATGATAACTCTCGTCCACAAATATATTGAGGGAAGGCAACGAAGAGGCTTTGAAAGCAAGGCAGAATTGCAGGAAACAGATTTCAGGAGGTAGATTCGAATCGCCTTGAAAGGACATGAAAAGCGGCAAAACGTGGACAATGATGCCCTTGGCCAAAAAGGGCGTATGCGTTTTTTCCTGAATATATTCAGGAAAAAACGCATACGCCCTTTTTGGCCAACCAAGCCACCTGGAAAGGCAAATCAGCGCTCCAAAGAAGTCTGGCTTCCCAGCGGGCAAAAGGGCCATGCGGAAAAAAGTGTCCAAACCAGAAATGCAGGACCGGCCATGGAGAAATGGGAGCCTTGCTACGCTGATGGGCGGGATGTAAATTGCCAACAGCCACTCTGGAGAAGCGTACGGTGTGTCCTGAAACATCTAAAAAACACAGCTTGGAGAGCATAGGGCACTTCCACTCATGGGCGTATAAATTGGGAAAACTAAAAATCAGCAAGACACAGGCACCCCAAAGTTTAGGGCTGCTCTGTTGACAAGAACCCCCACTTCATTACACCTTAAATATCCTAGGAAAGAGAAAAGTGGATAAAGAAGTTGTGGTCCTCATGCACAATGGAATATCACTCAGCCATGAAATCATCGTCATAAGGCTAGTAGCAGCACGATGAGTGGATTTAGGTACGACGAATCTAAGTGAAATAAGTCACACAGAAAAAGACACTTATCATAAGAAATCACTTATAGAGGGAATGTAAAAACCGCTACACTTGAACTGAATTACAAAACAGAACAGAGTCACACGTTCAGAAAACACACGATGGCTGCTGAACGGGAAAGGTGAGGTGGGGTGATGCATAAAACAAGGGTTTCAAATTAGCTCAGATACCGTTCCATAAACCCAATATGTAGTAGACAAGACCTACTCCTTGCTCAGTGAACTGGACTCAACACCCCCTATTCACCGCACAAGAATATATCTGACTAGTAAGAATCTTCAAACCTATGTATTGATATCTCTCTGTAAGTGAGTCAAGGGGGTGTAAAGTGGCATAAACACAGCCGTGAAAAGCAGCTAAACCCCATTATAAAAATAAATTACTTTTCAAAACCCGTGAAACAAAGACAGTGAAAGAGAGAGAAATTCTTACAAAATTCGTTGAGGGGCTGTGATGCAACCTGGATTGACCATATCTAGACACACAGCTGATTGAGACATAAGGGTGGACACTCTTGGGGCTCAGAGGTTTGGTGAGGTTGCATGAGCCAACGCAGACCCTTTAAAGTAATACTGCATGGAACCCATCCCATGGGTCCCAAATCTCCAGGTTCAAGGGCATCTTCCTACGTCGAAAACATGCATGAGAAACCCAGAAGATGGTACACCGTGTGATCGGGAAAGGTTTCTAAAACGCACCTCATTTCTCATCTCCTTGTGCTCGGGTTCGCCATTCCAGCCGCTTTACTAGCCATCTCCCTCCTTGGAGAATCAGCACCTTTAACCTCCTGTTCCGTACAGGTGGCAATTTGTCCTGAGGATGAACGGGAAGAGGGGGAACCAATGAGAGACTAGCTCTAGGGGTTGGGACAGGCACAGGTCACTCTATTTTCCCATCAGGAAGAAGAATTAACCACAAGCTCAGCCTGCCCCCCAGAACCAGAAGAGGGCCTGAAGCAATCCTGCACTTTTGCGGCCAGCTCCCAAAAAAGCGACTGGAAAAATGGAGCTCAGGGGCACTGCAATTCACAAACCTGCAGAGTTATAAATGATAACTCTCGTCCACAAATATATTGAGGGAAGGCAACGAAGAGGCTTTGAAAGCAAGGCAGAATTGCAGGAAACAGATTTCAGGAGGTAGATTCGAATCGCCTTGAAAGGACATGAAAAGCGGCAAAACGTGGACAATGATGCCCTTGGCCAAAAAGGGCGTATGCGTTTTTTCCTGAATATATTCAGGAAAAAACGCATACGCCCTTTTTGGCCAACCAAGCCACCTGGAAAGGCAAATCAGCGCTCCAAAGAAGTCTGGCTTCCCAGCGGGCAAAAGGGCCATGCGGAAAAAAGTGTCCAAACCAGAAATGCAGGACCGGCCATGGAGAAATGGGAGCCTTGCTACGCTGATGGGCGGGATGTAAATTGCCAACAGCCACTCTGGAGAAGCGTACGGTGTGTCCTGAAACATCTAAAAAACACAGCTTGGAGAGCATAGGGCACTTCCACTCATGGGCGTATAAATTGGGAAAACTAAAAATCAGCAAGACACAGGCACCCCAAAGTTTAGGGCTGCTCTGTTGACAAGAACCCCCACTTCATTACACCTTAAATATCCTAGGAAAGAGAAAAGTGGATAAAGAAGTTGTGGTCCTCATGCACAATGGAATATCACTCAGCCATGAAATCATCGTCATAAGGCTAGTAGCAGCACGATGAGTGGATTTAGGTACGACGATTCTAATTGAAATAAGTCACACAGAAAAAGACACTTATCATAAGAAATCACTTATAGAGGGAATGTAAAAACCGCTACACTTGAACTGAATTACAAAACAGAACAGAGTCACACGTTCAGAAAACACACGATGGCTGCTGAACGGGAAAGGTGAGGTGGGGTGATGCATAAAACAAGGGTTTCAAATTAGCTCAGATACCGTTCCATAAGCCCAAAATGTAGTAGACAAGACCTACTCCTTGCTCAGTGAACTGGACTCAACACCCCCTATTCACCGCACAAGAATATATCTGACTAGTAAGAATCTTCAAACCTATGTATTGATATCTCTCTGTAAGTGAGTCAAGGGGGTGTAAAGCGGCATAAACACAGCCGTGAAAAGCAGCTAAACCCCATTATAAAAATAAATTACTTTTCAAAACCCGTGAAACAAAGACAGTGAAAGAGAGAGAAATTCTTACAAAATTCGTTGAGGGGCTGTGATGCAACCTGGATTGACCATATCTAGACACACAGCTGATTGAGACATAAGGGTGGACACTCTTGGGGCTCAGAGGTTTGGTGAGGTTGCATGAGCCAACGCAGACCCTTTAAAGTAATACTGCATGGAACCCATCCCATGGGTCCCAAATCTCCAGGTTCAAGGGCATCTTCCTACGTCGAAAACATGCATGAGAAACCCAGAAGATGGTACACCGTGTGATCGGGAAAGGTTTCTAAAACGCACCTCATTTCTCATCTCCTTGTGCTCGGGTTCGCCATTCCAGCCGCTTTACTAGCCATCTCCCTCCTTGGAGAATCAGCACCTTTAACCTCCTGTTCCGTACAGGTGGCAATTTGTCCTGAGGATGAACGGGAAGAGGGGGAACCAATGAGAGACTAGCTCTAGGGGTTGGGACAGGCACAGGTCACTCTATTTTCCCATCAGGAAGAAGAATTAACCACAAGCTCAGCCTGCCCCCCAGAACCAGAAGAGGGCCTGAAGCAATCCTGCACTTTTGCGGCCAGCTCCCAAAAAAGCGACTGGAAAAATGGAGCTCAGGGGCACTGCAATTCACAAACCTGCAGAGTTATAAATGATAACTCTCGTCCACAAATATATTGAGGGAAGGCAACGAAGAGGCTTTGAAAGCAAGGCAGAATTGCAGGAAACAGATTTCAGGAGGTAGATTCGAATCGCCTTGAAAGGACATGAAAAGCGGCAAAACGTGGACAATGATGCCCTTGGCCAAAAAGGGCGTATGCGTTTTTTCCTGAATATATTCAGGAAAAAACGCATACGCCCTTTTTGGCCAACCAAGCCACCTGGAAAGGCAAATCAGCGCTCCAAAGAAGTCTGGCTTCCCAGCGGGCAAAAGGGCCATGCGGAAAAAAGTGTCCAAACCAGAAATGCAGGACCGGCCATGGAGAAATGGGAGCCTTGCTACGCTGATGGGCGGGATGTAAATTGCCAACAGCCACTCTGGAGAAGCGTACGGTGTGTCCTGAAACATCTAAAAAACACAGCTTGGAGAGCATAGGGCACTTCCACTCATGGGCGTATAAATTGGGAAAACTAAAAATCAGCAAGACACAGGCACCCCAAAGTTTAGGGCTGCTCTGTTGACAAGAACCCCCACTTCATTACACCTTAAATATCCTAGGAAAGAGAAAAGTGGATAAAGAAGTTGTGGTCCTCATGCACAATGGAATATCACTCAGCCATGAAATCATCGTCATAAGGCTAGTAGCAGCACGATGAGTGGATTTAGGTACAACGAATCTAAGTGAAATAAGTCACACAGAAAAAGACACTTATCATAAGAAATCACTTATAGAGGGAATGTAAAAACCGCTACACTTGAACTGAATTACAAAACAGAACAGAGTCACACGTTCAGAAAACACACGATGGCTGCTGAACGGGAAAGGTGAGGTGGGGTGATGCATAAAACAAGGGTTTCAAATTAGCTCAGATACCGTTCCATAAGCCCAATATGTAGTAGACAAGACCTACTCCTTGCTCAGTGAACTGGACTCAACACCCCCTATTCACCGCACAAGAATATATCTGACTAGTAAGAATCTTCAAACCTATGTATTGATATCTCTCTGTAAGTGAGTCAAGGGGGTGTAAAGCGGCATAAACACAGCCGTGAAAAGCAGCTAAACCCCATTATAAAAATAAATTACTTTTCAAAACCCGTGAAACAAAGACAGTGAAAGAGAGAGAAATTCTTACAAAATTCGTTGAGGGGCTGTGATGCAACCTGGATTGACCATATCTAGACCCACAGCTGATTGAGACATAAGGGTGGACACTCTTGGGTCTCAGAGGTTTGGTGAGGTTGCATGAGCCAACGCAGACCCTTTCAAGTAATACTGCATGGTACCCATCCCATGGGTCCCAAATCTCCAGGTTCAAGGGCATCTTCCTACGTCGAAAACATGCATGAGAAACCCAGAAGATGGTACACCGTGTGATCGGGAAAGGTTTCTAAAACGCACCTCATTTCTCATCTTCTTGTGCTCGGGTTCGCCATTCCAGCCGCTTTACTAGCCATCTCCCTCCTTGGAGAATCAGCACCTTTAACCTCCTGTTCCGTACAGGTGGCAATTTGTCATGAGGATGAACGGGAAGAGGGGGAACCAATGAGAGACTAGCTCTAGGGGTTGGGACAGGCACAGGTCACTCTATTTTCCCATCAGGAAGAAGAATTAACCACAAGCTCTGCCTGCCCCCCAGAACCAGAAGAGGGCCTGAAGCAATCCTGCACTTTTGCGGCCAGCTCCCAAAAAAGCGACTGGAAAAATGGAGCTCAGGGGCACTGCAATTCACAAACCTGCAGAGTTATAAATGATAACTCTCGTCCACAAATATATTGAGGGAAGGCAACGAAGAGGCTTTGAACGCAAGGCAGAATTGCAGGAAACAGATTTCTGGAGGTAGATTCGAATCGCCTTGAAAGCACATGAAAAGCGGCAAAACCTGGAAAATGATGCCCTTGGCCAAAAAGGGCGTATGCGTTTTTTCCTGAATATATTCAGGAAAAAACGCATACGCCCTTTTTGGCCAACCAAGCCACCTGGAAAGGCAAATCAGCGCTCCAAAGAAGTCTGGCTTCCCAGCGGGCAAAAGGGCCATGCGGAAAAACGTGTCCAAACCAGAAATGCAGGACCGGCCATGGAGAAATGGGAGCCTTGCTACGCTGATGGGCGGGATGTAAATTGCCAACAGCCACTCTGGAGAAGCGTACGGTGTGTCCTGAAACATCTAAAAAACACAGCTTGGAGAGCATAGGGCACTTCCACTCATGGGCGTATAAATTGGGAAAACTAAAAATCAGCAAGACACAGGCACCCCAAAGTTTAGGGCTGCTCTGTTGACAAGAACCCCCACTTCATTACACCTTAAATATCCTAGGAAAGAGAAAAGTGGATAAAGAAGTTGTGGTCCTCATGCACAATGGAATATCACTCAGCCATGAAATCATCGTCATAAGGCTAGTAGCAGCACGATGAGTGGATTTAGGTACGACGATTCTAAGTGAAATAAGTCACACAGAAAAAGACACTTATCATAAGAAATCACTTATAGAGGGAATGTAAAAACCGCTACACTTGAACTGAATTACAAAACAGAACAGAGTCACACGTTCAGAAAACACACGATGGCTGCTGAACGGGAAAGGTGAGGTGGGGTGATGCATAAAACAAGGGTTTCAAATTAGCTCAGATACCGTTCCATAAACCCAATATGTAGTAGACAAGACCTACTCCTTGCTCAGTGAACTGGACTCAACACCCCCTATTCACCGCACAAGAATATATCTGACTAGTAAGAATCTTCAAACCTATGTATTGATATCTCTCTGTAAGTGAGTCAAGGGGGTGTAAAGCGGCATAAACACAGCCGTGAAAAGCAGCTAAACCCCATTATAAAAATAAATTACTTTTCAAAACCCGTGAAACAAAGACAGTGAAAGAGAGAGAAATTCTTACAAAATTCGTTCAGGGGCTGTGATGCAACCTGGATTGACCATATCTAGACCCACAGCTGATTGAGACATAAGGGTGGACACTCTTGGGGCTCAGAGGTTTGGTGAGGTTGCATGAGCCAACGCAGACCCTTTCAAGTAATACTGCATGGTACCCATCCCATGGGTCCCAAATCTCCAGGTTCAAGGGCATCTTCCTACGTCGAAAACATGCATGAGAAACCCAGAAGATGGTACACCGTGTGATCGGGAAAGGTTTCTAAAACGCACCTCATTTCTCATCTCCTTGTGCTCGGGTTCGCCATTCCAGCCGCTTTACTAGCCATCTCCCTCCTTGGAGAATCAGCACCTTTAACCTCCTGTTCCGTACAGGTGGCAATTTGTCCTGAGGATGAACGGGAAGAGGGGGAACCAATGAGAGACTAGCTCTAGGGGTTGGGACAGGCACAGGTCACTCTATTTTCCCATCAGGAAGAAGAATTAACCACAAGCTCAGCCTGCCCCCCAGAACCAGAAGAGGGCCTGAAGCAATCCTGCACTTTTGCGGCCAGCTCCCAAAAAAGCGACTGGAAAAATGGAGCTCAGGGGCACTGCAATTCACAAACCTGCAGAGTTATAAATGATAACTCTCGTCCACAAATATATTGAGGGAAGGCAACGAAGAGGCTTTGAAAGCAAGGCAGAATTGCAGGAAACAGATTTCAGGAGGTAGATTCGAATCGCCTTGAAAGGACATGAAAAGCGGCAAAACGTGGACAATGATGCCCTTGGCCAAAAAGGGCGTATGCGTTTTTTCCTGAATATATTCAGGAAAAAACGCATACGCCCTTTTTGGCCAACCAAGCCACCTGGAAAGGCAAATCAGCGCTCCAAAGAAGTCTGGCTTCCCAGCGGGCAAAAGGGCCATGCGGAAAAACGTGTCCAAACCAGAAATGCAGGACCGGCCATGGAGAAATGGGAGCCTTGCTACGCTGATGGGCGGGATGTAAATTGCCAACAGCCACTCTGGAGAAGCGTACGGTGTGTCCTGAAACACCTAAAAAACACAGCTTGGAGAGCATAGGGCACTTCCACTCATGGGCGTATAAATTGGGAAAACTAAAAATCAGCAAGACACAGGCACCCCAAACTTTAGGGCTGCTCTGTTGACAAGAACCCCCACTTCATTACATCTTAAATATCCTAGGAAAGAGAAAAGTGGATAAAGAAGTTGTGGTCCTCATGCACAATGGAATATCACTCAGCCATGAAATCATCGTCATAAGGCTAGTAGCAGCACGATGAGTGGATTTAGGTACGACGATTCTAAGTGAAATAAGTCACACAGAAAAAGACACTTATCATAAGAAATCACTTATAGAGGGAATGTAAAAACCGCTACACTTGAACTGAATTACAAAACAGAACAGAGTCACACGTTCAGAAAACACACGATGGCTGCTGAACGGGAAAGGTGAGGTGTGGTGATGCATAAAACAAGGGTTTCAAATTAGCTCAGATACCGTTCCATAAACCCAATATGTAGTAGACAAGACCTACTCCTTGCTCAGTGAACTGGACTCAACACCCCCTATTCACCGCACAAGAATATATCTGACTAGTAAGAATCTTCAAACCTATGTATTGATATCTCTCTGTAAGTGAGTCAAGGGGGTGTAAAGCGGCATAAACACAGCCGTGAAAAGCAGCTAAACCCCATTATAAAAATAAATTACTTTTCAAAACCCGTGAAACAAAGACAGTGAAAGAGAGAGAAATTCTTACAAAATTCGTTCAGGGGCTGTGATGCAACCTGGATTGACCATATCTAGACCCACAGCTGATTGAGACATAAGGGTGGACACTCTTGGGGCTCAGAGGTTTGGTGAGGTTGCATGAGCCAACGCAGACACTTTCAAGTAATACTGCATGGTACCCATCCCATGGGTCCCAAATCTCCAGGTTCAAGGGCATCTTCCTACGTCGAAAACATGCATGAGAAACCCAGAAGATGGTACACCGTGTGATCGGGAAAGGTTTCTAAAACGCACCTCATTTCTCATCTCCTTGTGCTCGGGTTCGCCATTCCAGCCGCTTTACTAGCCATCTCCCTCCTTGGAGAATCAGCACCTTTAACCTCCTGTTCCGTACAGGTGGCAATTTGTCCTGAGGATGAACGGGAAGAGGGGGAACCAATGAGAGACTAGCTCTAGGGGTTGGGACAGGCACAGGTCACTCTATTTTCCCATCAGGAAGAAGAATTAAGCACAAGCTCAGCCTGCCCCCCAGAACCAGAAGAGGGCCTGAAGCAATCCTGCACTTTTGCGGCCAGCTCCCAAAAAAGCGACTGGAAAAATGGAGCTCAGGGGCACTGCAATTCACAAACCTGCAGAGTTATAAATGATAACTCTCGTCCACAAATATATTGAGGGAAGGCAACGAAGAGGCTTTGAAAGCAAGGCAGAATTGCAGGAAACAGATTTCAGGAGGTAGATACGAATCGCCTTGAAAGGACATGAAAAGCGGCAAAACGTGGACAATGATGCCCTTGGCCAAAAAGGGCGTATGCGTTTTTTCCTGAATATATTCAGGAAAAAACGCATACGCCCTTTTTGGCCAACCAAGCCACCTGGAAAGGCAAATCAGCGCTCCAAAGAAGTCTGGCTTCCCAGCGGGCAAAAGGGCCATGCGGAAAAAAGTGTCCAAACCAGAAATGCAGGACCGGCCATGGAGAAATGGGAGCCTTGCTACGCTGATGGGCGGGATGTAAATTGCCAACAGCCACTCTGGAGAAGCGTACGGTGTGTCCTGAAACATCTAAAAAACACAGCTTGGAGAGCATAGGGCACTTCCACTCATGGGCGTATAAATTGGGAAAACTAAAAATCAGCAAGACACAGGCACCCCAAAGTTTAGGGCTGCTCTGTTGACAAGAACCCCCACTTCATTACATCTTAAATATCCTAGGAAAGAGAAAAGTGGATAAAGAAGTTGTGGTCCTCATGCACAATGGAATATCACTCAGCCATGAAATCATCGTCATAAGGCTAGTAGCAGCACGATGAGTGGATTTAGGTACGACGATTCTAAGTGAAATAAGTCACACAGAAAAAGACACTTATCATAAGAAATCACTTATAGAGGGAATGTAAAAACCGCTACACTTGAACGGAATTACAAAACAGAACAGAGTCACACGTTCAGAAAACACACGATGGCTGCTGAACGGGAAAGGTGAGGTGGGGTGATGCATAAAACAAGGGTTTCAAATTAGCTCAGATACCGTTCCATAAACCCAATATGTAGTAGACAAGACCTACTCCTTGCTCAGTGAACTGGACTCAACACCCCCTATTCACCGCACAAGAATATATCTGACTAGTAAGAATCTTCAAACCTATGTATTGATATCTCTCTGTAAGTGAGTCAAGGGGGCGTAAAGCGGCATAAACACAGCCGTGAAAAGCAGCTAAACCCCATTATAAAAATAAATTACTTTTCAAAACCCGTGAAACAAAGACAGTGAAAGAGAGAGAAATTCTTACAAAATTCGTTGAGGGGCTGTGATGCAACCTGGATTGACCATATCTAGACACACAGCTGATTGAGACATAAGGGTGGACACTCTTGGGGCTCAGAGGTTTGGTGAGGTTGCATGAGCCAACGCAGACCCTTTAAAGTAATACTGCATGGAACCCATCCCATGGGTCCCAAATCTCCAGGTTCAAGGGCATCTTCCTACGTCGAAAACATGCATGAGAAACCCAGAAGATGGTACACCGTGTGATCGGGAAAGGTTTCTAAAACGCACCTCATTTCTCATCTCCTTGTGCTCGGGTTCGCCATTCCAGCCGCTTTACTAGCCATCTCCCTCCTTGGAGAATCAGCACCTTTAACCTCCTGTTCCGTACAGGTGGCAATTTGTCCTGAGGATGAACGGGAAGAGGGGGAACCAATGAGAGACTAGCTCTAGGGGTTGGGACAGGCACAGGTCACTCTATTTTCCCATCAGGAAGAAGAATTAACCACAAGCTCAGCCTGCCCGCCAGAACCAGAAGAGGGCCTGAAGCAATCCTGCACTTTTGCGGCCAGCTCCCAAAAAAGCGACTGGAAAAATGGAGCTCAGGGGCACTGCAATTCACAAACCTGCAGAGTTATAAATGATAACTCTCGTCCACAAATATATTGAGGGAAGGCAACGAAGAGGCTTTGAAAGCAAGGCAGAATTGCAGGAAACAGATTTCAGGAGGTAGATTCGAATCGCCTTGAAAGGACATGAAAAGCGGCAAAACGTGGACAATGATGCCCTTGGCCAAAAAGGGCGTATGCGTTTTTTCCTGAATATATTCAGGAAAAAACGCATACGCCCTTTTTGGCCAACCAAGCCACCTGGAAAGGCAAATCAGCGCTCCAAAGAAGTCTGGCTTCCCAGCGGGCAAAAGGGCCATGCGGAAAAAAGTGTCCAAACCAGAAATGCAGGACCGGCCATGGAGAAATGGGAGCCTTGCTACGCTGATGGGCGGGATGTAAATTGCCAACAGCCACTCTGGAGAAGCGTACGGTGTGTCCTGAAACATCTAAAAAACACAGCTTGGAGAGCATAGGGCACTTCCACTCATGGGCGTATAAATTGGGAAAACTAAAAATCAGCAAGACACAGGCACCCCAAAGTTTAGGGCTGCTCTGTTGACAAGAACCCCCACTTCATTACACCTTAAATATCCTAGGAAAGAGAAAAGTGGATAAAGAAGTTGTGGTCCTCATGCACAATGGAATATCACTCAGCCATGAAATCATCGTCATAAGGCTAGTAGCAGCACGATGAGTGGATTTAGGTACAACGAATCTAAGTGAAATAAGTCACACAGAAAAAGACACTTATCCTAAGAAATCACTTATAGAGGGAATGTAAAAACCGCTACACTTGAACTGAATTACAAAACAGAACAGAGTCACACGTTCAGAAAACACACGATGGCTGCTGAACGGGAAAGGTGAGGTGGGGTGATGCATAAAACAAGGGTTTCAAATTAGCTCAGATACCGTTCCATAAGCCCAATATGTAGTAGACAAGACCTACTCCTTGCTCAGTGAACTGGACTCAAC
The DNA here is from genome assembly GCF_949987535.1 of Balaenoptera acutorostrata. Lineage (NCBI taxonomy): Eukaryota > Metazoa > Chordata > Mammalia > Artiodactyla > Balaenopteridae > Balaenoptera > Balaenoptera acutorostrata. Next base: position 176,492 of record NW_026645612.1, read on the forward strand.
ACCCCCTATTCACCGCACAAGAATATATCTGACTAGTAAGAATCTTCAAACCTATGTATTGATATCTCTCTGTAAGTGAGTCAAGGGGGTTTAAAGCGGCATAAACACAGCCGTGAAAAGCAGCTAAACCCCATTATAAAAATAAATTACTTTTCAAAACCCGTGAAACAAAGACAGTGAAAGAGAGAGAAATTCTTACAAAATTCGTTGAGGGGCTGTGATGCAACCTGGATTGACCATATCTAGACCCACAGCTGATTGAGACATAAGGGTGGACACTCTTGGGTCTCAGAGGTTTGGTGAGGTTGCATGAGCCAACGCAGACCCTTTCAAGTAATACTGCATGGTACCCATCCCATGGGTCCCAAATCTCCAGGTTCAAGGGCATCTTCCTACGTCGAAAACATGCATGAGAAACCCAGAAGATGGTACACCGTGTGATCGGGAAAGGTTTCTAAAACGCACCTCATTTCTCATCTCCTTGTGCTCGGGTTCGCCATTCCAGCCGCTTTACTAGCCATCTCCCTCCTTGGAGAATCAGCACCTTTAACCTCCTGTTCCGTACAGGTGGCAATTTGTCCTGAGGATGAACGGGAAGAGGGGGAACCAATGAGAGACTAGCTCTAGGGGTTGGGACAGGCACAGGTCACTCTATTTTCCCATCAGGAAGAAGAATTAACCACAAGCTCAGCCTGCCCCCCAGAACCAGAAGAGGGCCTGAAGCAAACCTGCACTTTTGCGGCCAGCTCCCAAAAAGCGACTGGAAAAATGGAGCTCAGGGGCACTGCAATTCACAAACCTGCAGAGTTATAAATGATAACTCTCGTCCACAAATATATTGAGGGAAGGCAACGAAGAGGCTTTGAACGCAAGGCAGAATTGCAGGAAACAGATTTCAGGAGGTAGATTCGAATCGCCTTGAAAGCACATGAAAAGCGGCAAAACGTGGACAATGATGCCCTAGGCCAAAAAGGGCGTATGCGTTTTTTCCTGAATATATTCAGGAAAAAACGCATACGCCCTTTTTGGCCAACCAAGCCACCTGGAAAGGCAAATCAGCGCTCCAAAGAAGTCTGGCTTCCCAGCGGGCAAAAGGGCCATGCGGAAAAACGTGTCCAAACCAGAAATGCAGGACCGGCCATGGAGAAATGGGAGCCTTGCTACGCTGATGGGCGGGATGTAAATTGCCAACAGCCACTCTGGAGAAGCGTACGGTGTGTCCTGAAACACCTAAAAAACACAGCTTGGAGAGCATAGGGCACTTCCACTCATGGGCGTATAAATTGGGAAAACTAAAAATCAGCAAGACACAGGCACCCCAAAGTTTAGGGCTGCTCTGTTGACAAGAACCCCCACTTCATTACACCTTAAATATCCTAGGAAAGAGAAAAGTGGATAAAGAAGTTGTGGTCCTCATGCACAATGGAATATCACTCAGCCATGAAATCATCGTCATAAGGCTAGTAGCAGCACGATGAGTGGATTTAGGTACGACGATTCTAAGTGAAATAAGTCACACAGAAAAAGACACTTATCATAAGAAATCACTTATAGAGGGAATGTAAAAACCGCTACACTTGAACTGAATTACAAAACAGAACAGAGTCACACGTTCAGAAAACACACGATGGCTGCTGAACGGGAAAGGTGAGGTGGGGTGATGCATAAAACAAGGGTTTCAAATTAGCTCAGATACCGTTCCATAAACCCAATATGTAGTAGACAAGACCTACTCCTTGCTCAGTGAACTGGACTCAACACCCCCTATTCACCGCACAAGAATATATCTGACTAATAAGAATCTTCAAACCTATGTATTGATATCTCTCTGTAAGTGAGTCAAGGGGGTGTAAAGCGGCATAAACACAGCCGTGAAAAGCAGCTAAACCCCATTATAAAAATAAATTACTTTTCAAAACCAGTGAAACAAAGACAGTGAAAGAGAGAGAAATTCTTACAAAATTCGTTCAGGGGCTGTGATGCAACCTGGATTGACCATATCTAGACCCACAGCTGATTGAGACATAAGGGTGGACACTCTTGGGGCTCAGAGGTTTGGTGAGGTTGCATGAGCCAACGCAGACCCTTTCAAGTAATACTGCATGGTACCCATCCCATGGGTCCCAAATCTCCAGGTTCAAGGGCATCTTCCTACGTCGAAAACATGCATGAGAAACCCAGAAGATGGTACACCGTGTGATCGGGAAAGGTTTCTAAAACGCACCTCATTTCTCATCTCCTTGTGCTCGGGTTCGCCATTCCAGCCGCTTTACTAGCCATCTCCCTCCTTGGAGAATCAGCACCTTTAACCTCCTGTTCCGTACAGGTTGCAATTTGTCCTGAGGATGAACGGGAAGAGGGGGAACCAATGAGAGACTAGCTCTAGGGGTTGGGACAGGCACAGGTCACTCTATTTTCCCATCAGGAAGAAGAATTAACCACAAGCTCAGCCTGCCCCCCAGAACCAGAAGAGGGCCTGAAGCAATCCTGCACTTTTGCGGCCAGCTCCCAAAAAAGCGACTGGAAAAATGGAGCTCAGGGGCACTGCAATTCACAAACCTGCAGAGTTATAAATGATAACTCTCGTCCACAAATATATTGAGGGAAGGCAACGAAGAGGCTTTGAAAGCAAGGCAGAATTGCAGGAAACAGATTTCAGGAGGTAGATTCGAATCGCCTTGAAAGCACATGAAGAGCGGCAAAACGTGGACAATGATGCCCTTGGTCAAAAAGTGCGTATGCGTTTTTTCCTGAATATATTCAGGAAAAAACGCATACGCCCTTTTTGGCCAACCAAGCCACCTGGAAAGGCAAATCAGCGCTCCAAAGAAGTCTGGCTTCCCAGCGGGCAAAAGGGCCATGCGGAAAAAAGTGTCCAAACCAGAAATGCAGGACCGGCCATGGAGAAATGGGAGCCTTGCTACGCTGATGGGCGGGATGTAAATTGCCAACAGCCACTCTGGAGAAGCGTACGGTGTGTCCTGAAACATCTAAAAAACACAGCTTGGAGAGCATAGGGCACTTCCACTCATGGGCGTATAAATTGGGAAAACTAAAAATCAGCAAGACACAGGCACCCCAAAGTTTAGGGCTGCTCTGTTGACAAGAACCCCCACTTCATTACACCTTAAATATCCTAGGAAAGAGAAAAGTGGATAAAGAAGTTGTGGTCCTCATGCACAATGGAATATCACTCAGCCATGAAATCATCGTCATAAGGCTAGTAGCAGCACGATGAGTGGATTTAGGTACGACGATTCTAAGTGAAATAAGTCACACAGAAAAAGACACTTATCATAAGAAATCACTTATAGAGGGAATGTAAAAACCGCTACACTTGAACTGAATTACAAAACAGAACAGAGTCACACGTTCAGAAAACACACGATGGCTGCTGAACGGGAAAGGTGAGGTGGGGTGATGCATAAAACAAGGGTTTCAAATTAGCTCAGATACCGTTCCATAAACCCAATATGTAGTAGACAAGACCTACTCCTTGCTCAGTGAACTGGACTCAACACCCCCTATTCACCGCACAAGAATATATCTGACTAGTAAGAATCTTCAAACCTATGTATTGATATCTCTCTGTAAGTGAGTCAAGGGGGTGTAAAGCGGCATAAACACAGCCGTGAAAAGCAGCTAAACCCCATTATAAAAATAAATTACTTTTCAAAACCAGTGAAACAAAGACAGTGAAAGAGAGAGAAATTCTTACAAAATTCGTTCAGGAGCTGTGATGCAACCTGGATTGACCATATCTAGACCCACAGCTGATTGAGACATAAGGGTGGACACTCTTGGGGCTCAGAGGTTTGGTGAGGTTGCATGAGCCAACGCAGACCCTTTCAAGTAATACTGCATGGTACCCATCCCATGGGTCCCAAATCTCCAGGTTCAAGGGCATCTTCCTACGTCGAAAACATGCATGAGAAACCCAGAAGATGGTACACCGTGTGATCGGGAAAGGTTTCTAAAACGCACCTCATTTCTCATCTCCTTGTGCTCGGGTTCGCCATTCCAGCCGCTTTACTAGCCATCTCCCTCCTTGGAGAATCAGCACCTTTAACCTCCTGTTCCGTACATGTTGCAATTTGTCCTGAGGATGAACGGGAAGAGGGGGAACCAATGAGAGACTAGCTCTAGGGGTTGGGACAGGCACAGGTCACTCTATTTTCCCATCAGGAAGAAGAATTAACCACAAGCTCAGCCTGCCCCCCAGAACCAGAAGAGGGCCTGAAGCAATCCTGCACTTTTGCGGCCAGCTCCCAAAAAAGCGACTGGAAAAATGGAGCTCAGGGGCACTGCAATTCACAAACCTGCAGAGTTATAAATGATAACTCTCGTCCACAAATATATTGAGGGAAGGCAACGAAGAGGCTTTGAAAGCAAGGCAGAATTGCAGGAAACAGATTTCAGGAGGTAGATTCGAATCGCCTTGAAAGCACATGAAGAGCGGCAAAACATGGACAATGATGCCCTTGGTCAAAAAGGGCGTATGCGTTTTTTCCTGAATATATTCAGGAAAAAACGCATACGCCCTTTTTGGCCAACCAAGCCACCTGGAAAGGCAAATCAGCGCTCCAAAGAAGTCTGGCTTCCCAGCGGGCAAAAGGGCCATGCGGAAAAAAGTGTCCAAACCAGAAATGCAGGACCGGCCATGGAGAAATGGGAGCCTTGCTACGCTGATGGGCGGGATGTAAATTGCCAACAGCCACTCTGGAGAAGCGTACGGTGTGTCCTGAAACATCTAAAAAACACAGCTTGGAGAGCATAGGGCACTTCCACTCATGGGCGTATAAATTGGGAAAACTAAAAATCAGCAAGACACAGGCACCCCAAAGTTTAGAGCTGCTCTGTTGACAAGAACCCCCACTTCATTACACCTTAAATATCCTAGGAAAGAGAAAAGTGGATAAAGAAGTTGTGGTCCTCATGCACAATGGAATATCACTCAGCCATGAAATCATCGTCATAAGGCTAGTAGCAGCACGATGAGTGGATTTAGGTACGACGATTCTAAGTGAAATAAGTCACACAGAAAAAGACACTTATCATAAGAAATCACTTATAGAGGGAATGTAAAAACCGCTACACTTGAACTGAATTACAAAACAGAACAGAGTCACACGTTCAGAAAACACACGATGGCTGCTGAACGGGAAAGGTGAGGTGGGGTGATGCATAAAACAAGGGTTTCAAATTAGCTCAGATACCGTTCCATAAACCCAATATGTAGTAGATAAGACCTACTCCTTGCTCAGTGAACTGGACTCAACACCCCCTATTCACCGCACAAGAATATATCTGACTAGTAAGAATCTTCAAACCTATGTATTGATATCTCTCTGTAAGTGAGTCAAGGGGGTGTAAAGCGGCATAAACACAGCCGTGAAAAGCAGCTAAACCCCATTATAAAAATAAATTACTTTTCAAAACCAGTGAAACAAAGACAGTGAAAGAGAGAGAAATTCTTACAAAATTCGTTCAGGGGCTGTGATGCAACCTGGATTGACCATATCTAGACCCACAGCTGATTGAGACATAAGGGTGGACACTCTTGGGTCTCAGAGGTTTGGTGAGGTTGCATGAGCCAACGCAGACCCTTTCAAGTAATACTGCATGGTACCCATCCCATGGGTCCCAAATCTCCAGGTTCAAGGGCATCTTCCTACGTCGAAAACATGCATGAGAAACCCAGAAGATGGTACACCGTGTGATCGGGAAAGGTTTCTAAAACGCACCTCATTTCTCATCTCCTTGTGCTCGGGTTCGCCATTCCAGCCGCTTTACTAGCCATCTCCCTCCTTGGAGAATCAGCACCTTTAACCTCCTGTTCCGTACAGGTTGCAATTTGTCCTGAGGATGAACGGGAAGAGGGGGAACCAATGAGAGACTAGCTCTAGGGGTTGGGACAGGCACAGGTCACTCTATTTTCCCATCAGGAAGAAGAATTAACCACAAGCTCAGCCTGCCCCCCAGAACCAGAAGAGGGCCTGAAGCAATCCTGCACTTTTGCGGCCAGCTCCCAAAAAAGCGACTGGAAAAATGGAGCTCAGGGGCACTGCAATTCACAAACCTGCAGAGTTATAAATGATAACTCTCGTCCACAAATATATTGAGGGAAGGCAACGAAGAGGCTTTGAAAGCAAGGCAGAATTGCAGGAAACAGATTTCAGGAGGTAGATTCGAATCGCCTTGAAAGCACATGAAGAGCGGCAAAACGTGGACAATGATGCCCTTGGTCAAAAAGGGCGTATGCGTTTTTTCCTGAATATATTCAGGAAAAAACGCATACGCCCTTTTTGGCCAACCAAGCCACCTGGAAAGGCAAATCAGCGCTCCAAAGAAGTCTGGCTTCCCAGCGGGCAAAAGGGCCATGCGGAAAAAAGTGTCCAAACCAGAAATGCAGGACCGGCCATGGAGAAATGGGAGCCTTGCTACGCTGATGGGCGGGATGTAAATTGCCAACAGCCACTCTGGAGAAGCGTACGGTGTGTCCTGAAACATCTAAAAAACACAGCTTGGAGAGCATAGGGCACTTCCACTCATGGGCGTATAAATTGGGAAAACTAAAAATCAGCAAGACACAGGCACCCCAAAGTTTAGGGCTGCTCTGTTGACAAGAACCCCCACTTCATTACACCTTAAATATCCTAGGAAAGAGAAAAGTGGATAAAGAAGTTGTGGTCCTCATGCACAATGGAATATCACTCAGCCATGAAATCATCGTCATAAGGCTAGTAGCAGCACGATGAGTGGATTTAGGTACGACGATTCTAAGTGAAATAAGTCACACAGAAAAAGACACTTATCATAAGAAATCACTTATAGAGGGAATGTAAAAACCGCTACACTTGAACTGAATTACAAAACAGAACAGAGTCACACGTTCAGAAAACACACGATGGCTGCTGAACGGGAAAGGTGAGGTGGGGTGATGCATAAAACAAGGGTTTCAAATTAGCTCAGATACCGTTCCATAAACCCAATATGTAGTAGACAAGACCTACTCCTTGCTCAGTGAACTGGACTCAACACCCCCTATTCACCGGACAAGAATATATCTGACTAGTAAGAATCTTCAAACCTATGTATTGATATCTCTCTGTAAGTGAGTCAAGGGGGTGTAAAGCGGCATAAACACAGCCGTGAAAAGCAGCTAAACCCCATTATAAAAATAAATTACTTTTCAAAACCAGTGAAACAAAGACAGTGAAAGAGAGAGAAATTCTTACAAAATTCGTTCAGGGGCTGTGATGCAACCTGGATTGACCATATCTAGACCCACAGCTGATTGAGACATAAGGGTGGACACTCTTGGGGCTCAGAGGTTTGGTGAGGTTGCATGAGCCAACGCAGACCCTTTCAAGTAATACTGCATGGTACCCATCCCATGGGTCCCAAATCTCCAGGTTCAAGGGCATCTTCCTACGTCGAAAACATGCATGAGAAACCCAGAAGATGGTACACCGTGTGATCGGGAAAGGTTTCTAAAACGCACCTCATTTCTCATCTCCTTGTGCTCGGGTTCGCCATTCCAGCCGCTTTACTAGCCATCTCCCTCCTTGGAGAATCAGCACCTTTAACCTCCTGTTCCGTACAGGTTGCAATTTGTCCTGAGGATGAACGGGAAGAGGGGGAACCAATGAGAGACTAGCTCTAGGGGTTGGGACAGGCACAGGTCACTCTATTTTCCCATCAGGAAGAAGAATTAACCACAAGCTCAGCCTGCCCCCCAGAACCAGAAGAGGGCCTGAAGCAATCCTGCACTTTTGCGGCCAGCTCCCAAAAAAGCGACTGGAAAAATGGAGCTCAGGGGCACTGCAATTCACAAACCTGCAGAGTTATAAATGATAACTCTCGTCCACAAATATATTGAGGGAAGGCAACGAAGAGGCTTTGAAAGCAAGGCAGAATTGCAGGAAACAGATTTCAGGAGGTAGATTCGAATCGCCTTGAAAGCACATGAAGAGCGGCAAAACATGGACAATGATGCCCTTGGTCAAAAAGGGCGTATGCGTTTTTTCCTGAATATATTCAGGAAAAAACGCATACGCCCTTTTTGGCCAACCAAGCCACCTGGAAAGGCAAATCAGCGCTCCAAAGAAGTCTGGCTTCCCAGCGGGCAAAAGGGCCATGCGGAAAAAAGTGTCCAAACCAGAAATGCAGGACCGGCCATGGAGAAATGGGAGCCTTGCTACGCTGATGGGCGGGATGTAAATTGCCAACAGCCACTCTGGAGAAGCGTACGGTGTGTCCTGAAACATCTAAAAAACACAGCTTGGAGAGCATAGGGCACTTCCACTCATGGGCGTATAAATTGGGAAAACTAAAAATCAGCAAGACACAGGCACCCCAAAGTTTAGGGCTGCTCTGTTGACAAGAACCCCCACTTCATTACACCTTAAATATCCTAGGAAAGAGAAAAGTGGATAAAGAAGTTGTGGTCCTCATGCACAATGGAATATCACTCAGCCATGAAATCATCGTCATAAGGCTAGTAGCAGCACGATGAGTGGATTTAGGTACGACGATTCTAAGTGAAATAAGTCACACAGAAAAAGACACTTATCATAAGAAATCACTTATAGAGGGAATGTAAAAACCGCTACACTTGAACTGAATTACAAAACAGAACAGAGTCACACGTTCAGAAAACACACGATGGCTGCTGAACGGGAAAGGTGAGGTGGGGTGATGCATAAAACAAGGGTTTCAAATTAGCTCAGATACCGTTCCATAAACCCAATATGTAGTAGACAAGACCTACTCCTTGCTCAGTGAACTGGACTCAACACCCCCTATTCACCGCACAAGAATATATCTGACTAGTAAGAATCTTCAAACCTATGTATTGATATCTCTCTGTAAGTGAGTCAAGGGGGTGTAAAGCGGCATAAACACAGCCGTGAAAAGCAGCTAAACCCCATTATAAAAATAAATTACTTTTCAAAACCAGTGAAACAAAGACAGTGAAAGAGAGAGAAATTCTTACAAAATTCGTTCAGGAGCTGTGATGCAACCTGGATTGACCATATCTAGACCCACAGCTGATTGAGACATAAGGGTGGACACTCTTGGGTCTCAGAGGTTTGGTGAGGTTGCATGAGCCAACGCAGACCCTTTCAAGTAATACTGCATGGTACCCATCCCATGGGTCCCAAATCTCCAGGTTCAAGGGCATCTTCCTACGTCGAAAACATGCATGAGAAACCCAGAAGATGGTACACCGTGTGATCGGGAAAGGTTTCTAAAACGCACCTCATTTCTCATCTCCTTGTGCTCGGGTTCGCCATTCCAGCCGCTTTACTAGCCATCTCCCTCCTTGGAGAATCAGCACCTTTAACCTCCTGTTCCGTACAGGTTGCAATTTGTCCTGAGGATGAACGGGAAGAGGGGGAACCAATGAGAGACTAGCTCTAGGGGTTGGGACAGGCACAGGTCACTCTATTTTCCCATCAGGAAGAAGAATTAACCACAAGCTCAGCCTGCCCCCCAGAACCAGAAGAGGGCCTGAAGCAATCCTGCACTTTTGCGGCCAGCTCCCAAAAAAGCGACTGGAAAAATGGAGCTCAGGGGCACTGCAATTCACAAACCTGCAGAGTTATAAATGATAACTCTCGTCCACAAATATATTGAGGGAAGGCAACGAAGAGGCTTTGAACGCAAGGCAGAATTGCAGGAAACAGATTTCAGGAGGTAGATTCGAATCGCCTTGAAAGCACATGAAAAGCGGCAAAACGTGGACAATGATGCCCTTGGCCAAAAAGGGCGTATGCGTTTTTTCCTGAATATATTCAGGAAAAAACGCATACGCCCTTTTTGGCCAACCAAGCCACCTGGAAAGGCAAATCAGCGCTCCAAAGAAGTCTGGCTTCCCAGCGGGCAAAAGGGCCATGCGGAAAAAAGTGTCCAAACCAGAAATGCAGGACCGGCCATGGAGAAATGGGAGCCTTGCTACGCTGATGGGCGGGATGTAAATTGCCAACAGCCACTCTGGAGAAGCGTACGGTGTGTCCTGAAACACCTAAAAAACACAGCTTGGAGAGCATAGGGCACTTCCACTCATGGGCGTATAAATTGGGAAAACTAAAAATCAGCAAGACACAGGCAACCCAAAGTTTAGGGCTGCTCTGTTGACAAGAACCCCCACTTCATTACACCTTAAATATCCTAGGAAAGAGAAAAGTGGATAAAGAAGTTGTGGTCCTCATGTACAATGGAATATCACTCAGCCATGAAATCAACGTCATAAGGCTAGTAGCAGCAAGATGAGTGGATTTAGGTACGACGAATCTAAGTGAAATAAGTCACACAGAAAAAGACACTTATCATAAGAAATCACTTATAGAGGGAATGTAAAAACCGCTACACTTGAACTGAATTACAAAACAGAACAGAGTCACACGTTCAGAAAACACACGATGGCTGCTGAACGGGAAAGGTGAGGTGGGGTGATGCATAAAACAAGGGTTTCAAATTAGCTCAGATACCGTTCCATAAACCCAATATGTAGTAGACAAGACCTACTCCTTGCTCAGTGAACTGGACTCAACACCCCCTATTCACCGCACAAGAATATATCTGACTAGTAAGAATCTTCAAACCTATGTATTGATATCTCTCTGTAAGTGAGTCAAGGGGGTGTAAAGCGGCATAAACACAGCCGTGAAAAGCAGCTAAACCCCATTATAAAAATAAATTACTCTTCAAAACCCGTGAAACAAAGACAGTGAGAGAGACAGAAATTCTTACAAAATTCGTTCAGGGGCTGTGATGCAACCTGGATTGACCATATCTAGACCCACAGCTGATTGAGACATAAGGGTGGAAACTCTTGGGGCTCAGAGGTTTGGTGAGGTTGCATGAGCCAACGCAGACCCTTTCAAGTAATACTGCATGGTACCCATCCCATGGGTCCCAAATCTCCAGGTTCAAGGGCATCTTCCTACGTCGAAAACATGCATGAGAAACCCAGAAGATGGTACACCGTGTGATCGGGAAAGGTTTCTAAAACGCACCTCATTTCTCATCTCCTTGTGCTCGGGTTCGCCATTCCAGCCGCTTTACTAGCCATCTCCCTCCTTGGAGAATCAGCACCTTTAACCTCCTATTCCGTACAGATTGCAATTTGTCCTGAGGATGAACGGGAAGAGGGGGAACCAATGAGAGACTAGCTCTAGGGGTTGGGACAGGCACAGGTCACTCTATTTTCCCATCAGGAAGAAGAATTAACCACAAGCTCAGCCTGCCCCCCAGAACCAGAAGAGGGCCTGAAGCAATCCTGCACTTTTGCGGCCAGCTCCCAAAAAAGCGACTGGAAAAATGGAGCTCAGGGGCACTGCAATTCACAAACCTGCAGAGTTATAAATGATAACTCTCGTCCACAAATATATTGAGGGAAGGCAACGAAGAGGCTTTGAACGCAAGGCAGAATTGCAGGAAACAGATTTCAGGAGGTAGATTCGAATCGCCTTGAAAGCACATGAAAAGCGGCAAAACGTGGACAATGATGCCCTTGGCCAAAAAGGGCGTATGCGTTTTTTCCTGAATATATTCAGGAAAAAACGCATACGCCCTTTTTGGCCAACCAAGCCACCTGGAAAGGCAAATCAGCGCTCCAAAGAAGTCTGGCTTCCCGGCGGGCAAAAGGGCCATGCGGAAAAAAGTGTCCAAACCAGAAATGCAGGACCGGCCATGGAGAAATGGGAGCCTTGCTACGCTGATGGGCGGGATGTAAATTGCCAACAGCCACTCTGGAGAAGCGTACGGTGTGTCCTGAAACATCTAAAAAACACAGCTTGGAGAGCATAGGGCACTTCCACTCATGGGCGTATAAATTGGGAAAACTAAAAATCAGCAAGACACAGGCACCCCAAAGTTTAGGGCTGCTCTGTTGACAAGAACCCCCACTTCATTACACCTTAAATATCCTAGGAAAGAGAAAAGTGGATAAAGAAGTTGTGGTCCTCATGTACAATGGAATATCACTCAGCCATGAAATCATCGTCATAAGGCTAGTAGCAGCACGATGAGTGGATTTAGGTACGACGATTCTAAGTGAAATAAGTCACACAGAAAAAGACACTTATCATAAGAAATCACTTATAGAGGGAATGTAAAAACCGCTACACTTGAACTGAATTACAAAACAGAACAGAGTCACACGTTCAGAAAACACACGATGGCTGCTGAACGGGAAAGGTGAGGTGGGGTGATGCATAAAACAAGGGTTTCAAATTAGCTCAGATACCGTTCCATAAGCCCAATATGTAGTAGACAAGACCTACTCCTTGCTGAGTGAACTGGACTCAACACCCCCTATTCACCGCACAAGAATATATCTGACTAGTAAGAATCTTCAAACCTATGTATTGATATCTCTCTGTAAGTGAGTCAAGGGGGTGTAAAGCGGCATAAACATAGCCGTGAAAAGCAGCTAAACCCCATTATAAAAATAAATTACTTTTCAAAACCCGTGAAACAAAGACAGTGAAAGAGAGAGAAATTCTTACAAAATTCGTTCAGGGGCTGTGATGCAACCTGGATTGACCATATCTAGACCCACAGCTGATTGAGACATAAGGGTGGACACTCTTGGGGCTCAGAGGTTTGGTGAGGTTGCATGAGCCAACGCAGACCCTTTCAAGTAATACTGCATGGTACCCATCCCATGGGTCCCAAATCTCCAGGTTCAAGGGCATCTTCCTACGTCGAAAACATGCATGAGAAACCCAGAAGATGGTACACCGTGTGATCGGGAAAGGTTTCTAAAACGCACCTCATTTCTCATCTCCTTGTGCTCGGGTTCGCCATTCCAGCCGCTTTACTAGCCATCTCCCTCCATGGAGAATCAGCACCTTTAACCTCCTGTTCCGTACAGGTGGCAATTTGTCCTGAGGATGAACGGGAAGAGGGGGAACCAATGAGAGACTAGCTCTAGGGGTTGGGACAGGCACAGGTCACTCTATTTTCCCATCAGGAAGAAGAATTAACCACAAGCTCAGCCTGCCCCCCAGAACCAGAAGAGGGCCTGAAGCAATCCTGCACTTTTGCGGCCAGCTCCCAAAAAAGCGACTGGAAAAATGGAGCTCAGGGGCACTGCAATTCACAAACCTGCAGAGTTATAAATGATAACTCTCGTCCACAAATATATTGAGGGAAGGCAACGAAGAGGCTTTGAAAGCAAGGCAGAATTGCAGGAAACAGATTTCAGGAGGTAGATTCGAATCGCCTTGAAAGCACATGAAAAGCGGCAAAACGTGGACAATGATGCCCTTGGCCAAAAAGGGCGTATGCGTTTTTTCCTGAATATATTCAGGAAAAAACGCATACGCCCTTTTTGGCCAACCAAGCCACCTGGAAAGGCAAATCAGCGCTCCAAAGAAGTCTGGCTTCCCAGCGGGCAAAAGGGCCATGCGGAAAAAAGTGTCCAAACCAGAAATGCAGGACCGGCCATGGAGAAATGGGAGCCTTGCTACGCTGATGGGCGGGATGTAAATTGCCAACAGCCACTCTGGAGAAGCGTACGGTGTGTCCTGAAACATCTAAAAAACACAGCTTGGAGAGCATAGGGCACTTCCACTCATGGGCGTATAAATTGGGAAAACTAAAAATCAGCAAGACACAGGCACCCCAAAGTTTAGGGCTGCTCTGTTGACAAGAACCCCCACTTCATTACACCTTAAATATCCTAGGAAAGAGAAAAGTGGATAAAGAAGTTGTGGTCCTCATGCACAATGGAATATCACTCAGCCATGAAATCATCGTCATAAGGCTAGTAGCAGCACGATGAGTGGATTTAGGTACGACGATTCTAAGTGAAATAAGTCACACAGAAAAAGACACTTATCATAAGAAATCACTTATAGAGGGAATGTAAAAACCGCTACACTTGAACTGAATTACAAAACAGAACAGAGTCACACGTTCAGAAAACACACGATGGCTGCTGAACGGGAAAGGTGAGGTGGGGTGATGCATAAAACAAGGGTTTCAAATTAGCTCAGATACCGTTCCATAAGCCCAATATGTAGTAGACAAGACCTACTCCTTGCTCAGTGAACTGGACTCAACACCCCCTATTCACCGCACAAGAATATATCTGACTAGTAAGAATCTTCAAACCTATGTATTGATATCTCTCTGTAAGTGAGTCAAGGGGGTGTAAAGCGGCATAAACACAGCCGTGAAAAGCAGCTAAACCCCATTATAAAAATAAATTACTTTTCAAAACCCGTGAAACAAAGACAGTGAAAGAGAGAGAAATTCTTACAAAATTCGTTCAGGGGCTGTGATGCAACCTGGATTGACCATATCTAGACCCACAGCTGATTGAGACATAAGGGTGGACACTCTTGGGGCTCAGAGGTTTGGTGAGGTTGCATGAGCCAACGCAGACCCTTTCAAGTAATACTGCATGGTACCCATCCCATGGGTCCCAAATCTCCAGGTTCAAGGGCATCTTCCTACGTCGAAAACATGCATGAGAAACCCAGAAGATGGTACACCGTGTGATCGGGAAAGGTTTCTAAAACGCACCTCATTTCTCATCTCCTTGTGCTCGGGTTCGCCATTCCAGCCGCTTTACTAGCCATCTCCCTCCATGGAGAATCAGCACCTTTAACCTCCTGTTCCGTACAGGTGGCAATTTGTCCTGAGGATGAACGGGAAGAGGGGGAACCAATGAGAGACTAGCTCTAGGGGTTGGGACAGGCACAGGTCACTCTATTTTCCCATCAGGAAGAAGAATTAACCACAAGCTCAGCCTGCCCCCCAGAACCAGAAGAGGGCCTGAAGCAATCCTGCACTTTTGCGGCCAGCTCCCAAAAAAGCGACTGGAAAAATGGAGCTCAGGGGCACTGCAATTCACAAACCTGCAGAGTTATAAATGATAACTCTCGTCCACAAATATATTGAGGGAAGGCAACGAAGAGGCTTTGAAAGCAAGGCAGAATTGCAGGAAACAGATTTCAGGAGGTAGATTCGAATCGCCTTGAAAGCACATGAAAAGCGGCAAAACGTGGACAATGATGCCCTTGGCCAAAAAGGGCGTATGCGTTTTTTCCTGAATATATTCAGGAAAAAACGCATACGCCCTTTTTGGCCAACCAAGCCACCTGGAAAGGCAAATCAGCGCTCCAAAGAAGTCTGGCTTCCCAGCGGGCAAAAGGGCCATGCGGAAAAAAGTGTCCAAACCAGAAATGCAGGACCGGCCATGGAGAAATGGGAGCCTTGCTACGCTGATGGGCGGGATGTAAATTGCCAACAGCCACTCTGGAGAAGCGTACGGTGTGTCCTGAAACATCTAAAAAACACAGCTTGGAGAGCATAGGGCACTTCCACTCATGGGCGTATAAATTGGGAAAACTAAAAATCAGCAAGACACAGGCACCCCAAAGTTTAGGGCTGCTCTGTTGACAAGAACCCCCACTTCATTACACCTTAAATATCCTAGGAAAGAGAAAAGTGGATAAAGAAGTTGTGGTCCTCATGCACAATGGAATATCACTCAGCCATGAAATCATCGTCATAAGGCTAGTAGCAGCACGATGAGTGGATTTAGGTACGACGATTCTAAGTGAAATAAGTCACACAGAAAAAGACACTTATCATAAGAAATCACTTATAGAGGGAATGTAAAAACCGCTACACTTGAACTGAATTACAAAACAGAACAGAGTCACACGTTCAGAAAACACACGATGGCTGCTGAACGGGAAAGGTGAGGTGGGGTGATGCATAAAACAAGGGTTTCAAATTAGCTCAGATACCGTTCCATAAACCCAATATGTAGTAGACAAGACCTACTCCTTGCTCAGTGAACTGGACTCAACACCCCCTATTCACCGCACAAGAATATATCTGACTAGTAAGAATCTTCAAACCTATGTATTGATATCTCTCTGTAAGTGAGTCAAGGGGGTGTAAAGCGGCATAAACACAGCCGTGAAAAGCAGCTAAACCCCATTATAAAAATAAATTACTTTTCAAAACCCGTGAAACAAAGACAGTGAAAGAGAGAGACATTCTTACAAAATTCGTTCAGGGGCTGTGATGCAACCTGGATTGACCATATCTAGACCCACAGCTGATTGAGACATAAGGGTGGACACTCTTGGGTCTCAGAGGTTTGGTGAGGTTGCATGAGCCAACGCAGACCCTTTCAAGTAATACTGCATGGTACC
The DNA here is from genome assembly GCF_949987535.1 of Balaenoptera acutorostrata. Classification (NCBI taxonomy): domain Eukaryota; kingdom Metazoa; phylum Chordata; class Mammalia; order Artiodactyla; family Balaenopteridae; genus Balaenoptera; species Balaenoptera acutorostrata. The sequence continues at coordinate 192,682 of NW_026645612.1, forward strand.
CATCCCATGGGTCCCAAATCTCCAGGTTCAAGGGCATCTTCCTACGTCGAAAACATGCATGAGAAACCCAGAAGATGGTACACCGTGTGATCGGGAAAGGTTTCTAAAACGCACCTCATTTCTCATCTCCTTGTGCTCGGGTTCGCCATTCCAGCCGCTTTACTAGCCATCTCCCTCCTTGGAGAATCAGCACCTTTAACCTCCTGTTCCGTACAGGTGGCAATTTGTCCTGAGGATGAACGGGAAGAGGGGGAACCAATGAGAGACTAGCTCTAGGGGTTGGGACAGGCACAGGTCACTCTATTTTCCCATCAGGAAGAAGAATTAACCACAAGCTCAGCCTGCCCCCCAGAACCAGAAGAGGGCCTGAAGCAATCCTGCACTTTTGCGGCCAGCTCCCAAAAAAGCGACTGGAAAAATGGAGCTCAGGGGCACTGCAATTCACAAACCTGCAGAGTTATAAATGATAACTCTCGTCCACAAATATATTGAGGGAAGGCAACGAAGAGGCTTTGAACGCAAGGCAGAATTGCAGGAAACAGATTTCAGGAGGTAGATTCGAATCGCCTTGAAAGCACATGAAAAGCGGCAAAACGTGGACAATGATGCCCTTGGCCAAAAAGGGCGTATGCGTTTTTTCCTGAATATATTCAGGAAAAAACGCATACGCCCTTTTTGGCCAACCAAGCCACCTGGAAAGGCAAATCAGCGCTCCAAAGAAGTCTGGCTTCCCGGCGGGCAAAAGGGCCATGCGGAAAAAAGTGTCCAAACCAGAAATGCAGGACCGGCCATGGAGAAATGGGAGCCTTGCTACGCTGATGGGCGGGATGTAAATTGCCAACAGCCACTCTGGAGAAGCGTACGGTGTGTCCTGAAACATCTAAAAAACACAGCTTGGAGAGCATAGGGCACTTCCACTCATGGGCGTATAAATTGGGAAAACTAAAAATCAGCAAGACACAGGCACCCCAAAGTTTAGGGCTGCTCTGTTGACAAGAACCCCCACTTCATTACACCTTAAATATCCTAGGAAAGAGAAAAGTGGATAAAGAAGTTGTGGTCCTCATGTACAATGGAATATCACTCAGCCATGAAATCATCGTCATAAGGCTAGTAGCAGCACGATGAGTGGATTTAGGTACGACGATTCTAAGTGAAATAAGTCACACAGAAAAAGACACTTATCATAAGAAATCACTTATAGAGGGAATGTAAAAACCGCTACACTTGAACTGAATTACAAAACAGAACAGAGTCACACGTTCAGAAAACACACGATGGCTGCTGAACGGGAAAGGTGAGGTGGGGTGATGCATAAAACAAGGGTTTCAAATTAGCTCAGATACCGTTCCATAAGCCCAATATGTAGTAGACAAGACCTACTCCTTGCTCAGTGAACTGGACTCAACACCCCCTATTCACCGCACAAGAATATATCTGACTAGTAAGAATCTTCAAACCTATGTATTGATATCTCTCTGTAAGTGAGTCAAGGGGGTGTAAAGCGGCATAAACATAGCCGTGAAAAGCAGCTAAACCCCATTATAAAAATAAATTACTTTTCAAAACCCGTGAAACAAAGACAGTGAAAGAGAGAGAAATTCTTACAAAATTCGTTCAGGGGCTGTGATGCAACCTGGATTGACCATATCTAGACCCACAGCTGATTGAGACATAAGGGTGGACACTCTTGGGGCTCAGAGGTTTGGTGAGGTTGCATGAGCCAACGCAGACCCTTTCAAGTAATACTGCATGGTACCCATCCCATGGGTCCCAAATCTCCAGGTTCAAGGGCATCTTCCTACGTCGAAAACATGCATGAGAAACCCAGAAGATGGTACACCGTGTGATCGGGAAAGGTTTCTAAAACGCACCTCATTTCTCATCTCCTTGTGCTCGGGTTCGCCATTCCAGCCGCTTTACTAGCCATCTCCCTCCATGGAGAATCAGCACCTTTAACCTCCTGTTCCGTACAGGTGGCAATTTGTCCTGAGGATGAACGGGAAGAGGGGGAACCAATGAGAGACTAGCTCTAGGGGTTGGGACAGGCACAGGTCACTCTATTTTCCCATCAGGAAGAAGAATTAACCACAAGCTCAGCCTGCCCCCCAGAACCAGAAGAGGGCCTGAAGCAATCCTGCACTTTTGCGGCCAGCTCCCAAAAAAGCGACTGGAAAAATGGAGCTCAGGGGCACTGCAATTCACAAACCTGCAGAGTTATAAATGATAACTCTCGTCCACAAATATATTGAGGGAAGGCAACGAAGAGGCTTTGAAAGCAAGGCAGAATTGCAGGAAACAGATTTCAGGAGGTAGATTCGAATCGCCTTGAAAGCACATGAAAAGCGGCAAAACGTGGACAATGATGCCCTTGGCCAAAAAGGGCGTATGCGTTTTTTCCTGAATATATTCAGGAAAAAACGCATACGCCCTTTTTGGCCAACCAAGCCACCTGGAAAGGCAAATCAGCGCTCCAAAGAAGTCTGGCTTCCCAGCGGGCAAAAGGGCCATGCGGAAAAAAGTGTCCAAACCAGAAATGCAGGACCGGCCATGGAGAAATGGGAGCCTTGCTACGCTGATGGGCGGGATGTAAATTGCCAACAGCCACTCTGGAGAAGCGTACGGTGTGTCCTGAAACATCTAAAAAACACAGCTTGGAGAGCATAGGGCACTTCCACTCATGGGCGTATAAATTGGGAAAACTAAAAATCAGCAAGACACAGGCACCCCAAAGTTTAGGGCTGCTCTGTTGACAAGAACCCCCACTTCATTACACCTTAAATATCCTAGGAAAGAGAAAAGTGGATAAAGAAGTTGTGGTCCTCATGCACAATGGAATATCACTCAGCCATGAAATCATCGTCATAAGGCTAGTAGCAGCACGATGAGTGGATTTAGGTACGACGATTCTAAGTGAAATAAGTCACACAGAAAAAGACACTTATCATAAGAAATCACTTATAGAGGGAATGTAAAAACCGCTACACTTGAACTGAATTACAAAACAGAACAGAGTCACACGTTCAGAAAACACACGATGGCTGCTGAACGGGAAAGGTGAGGTGGGGTGATGCATAAAACAAGGGTTTCAAATTAGCTCAGATACCGTTCCATAAGCCCAATATGTAGTAGACAAGACCTACTCCTTGCTCAGTGAACTGGACTCAACACCCCCTATTCACCGCACAAGAATATATCTGACTAGTAAGAATCTTCAAACCTATGTATTGATATCTCTCTGTAAGTGAGTCAAGGGGGTGTAAAGCGGCATAAACACAGCCGTGAAAAGCAGCTAAACCCCATTATAAAAATAAATTACTTTTCAAAACCCGTGAAACAAAGACAGTGAAAGAGAGAGAAATTCTTACAAAATTCGTTCAGGGGCTGTGATGCAACCTGGATTGACCATATCTAGACCCACAGCTGATTGAGACATAAGGGTGGACACTCTTGGGGCTCAGAGGTTTGGTGAGGTTGCATGAGCCAACGCAGACCCTTTCAAGTAATACTGCATGGTACCCATCCCATGGGTCCCAAATCTCCAGGTTCAAGGGCATCTTCCTACGTCGAAAACATGCATGAGAAACCCAGAAGATGGTACACCGTGTGATCGGGAAAGGTTTCTAAAACGCACCTCATTTCTCATCTCCTTGTGCTCGGGTTCGCCATTCCAGCCGCTTTACTAGCCATCTCCCTCCATGGAGAATCAGCACCTTTAACCTCCTGTTCCGTACAGGTGGCAATTTGTCCTGAGGATGAACGGGAAGAGGGGGAACCAATGAGAGACTAGCTCTAGGGGTTGGGACAGGCACAGGTCACTCTATTTTCCCATCAGGAAGAAGAATTAACCACAAGCTCAGCCTGCCCCCCAGAACCAGAAGAGGGCCTGAAGCAATCCTGCACTTTTGCGGCCAGCTCCCAAAAAAGCGACTGGAAAAATGGAGCTCAGGGGCACTGCAATTCACAAACCTGCAGAGTTATAAATGATAACTCTCGTCCACAAATATATTGAGGGAAGGCAACGAAGAGGCTTTGAAAGCAAGGCAGAATTGCAGGAAACAGATTTCAGGAGGTAGATTCGAATCGCCTTGAAAGCACATGAAAAGCGGCAAAACGTGGACAATGATGCCCTTGGCCAAAAAGGGCGTATGCGTTTTTTCCTGAATATATTCAGGAAAAAACGCATACGCCCTTTTTGGCCAACCAAGCCACCTGGAAAGGCAAATCAGTGCTCCAAAGAAGTCTGGCTTCCCAGCGGGCAAAAGGGCCATGCGGAAAAACGTGTCCAAACCAGAAATGCAGGACCGGCCATGGAGAAATGGGAGCCTTGCTACGCTGATGGGCGGGATGTAAATTGCCAACAGCCACTCTGGAGAAGCGTACGGTGTGTCCTGAAACATCTAAAAAACACAGCTTGGAGAGCATAGGGCATTTCCACTCATGGGCGTATAAATTGGGAAAACTAAAAATCAGCAAGACACAGGCACCCCAAAGTTTAGGGCTGCTCTGTTGACAAGAACCCCCACTTCATTACACCTTAAATATCCTAGGAAAGAGAAAAGTGGATAAAGAAGTTGTGGTCCTCATGCACAATGGAATATCACTCAGCCATGAAATCATCGTCATAAGGCTAGTAGCAGCACGATGAGTGGATTTAGGTACGACGATTCTAAGTGAAATAAGTCACACAGAAAAAGACACTTATCATAAGAAATCACTTATAGAGGGAATGGAAAAACCGCTACACTTGAACTGAATTACAAAACAGAACAGAGTCACACGTTCAGAAAACACACGATGGCTGCTGAACGGGAAAGGTGAGGTGGGGTGATGCATAAAACAAGGGTTTCAAATTAGCTCAGATACCGTTCCATAAGCCCAATATGTAGTAGACAAGACCTACTCCTTGCTCAGTGAACTGGACTCAACACCCCCTATTCACCGCACAAGAATATATCTGACTAGTAAGAATCTTCAAACCTATGTATTGATATCTCTCTGTAAGTGAGTCAAGGGGGTGTAAAGCGGCATAAACACAGCCGTGAAAAGCAGCTAAACCCCATTATAAAAATAAATTACTTTTCAAAACCCGTGAAACAAAGACAGTGAAAGAGAGAGAAATTCTTACAAAATTCGTTGAGGGGCTGTGATGCAAACTGGATTGACCATATCTAGACACACAGCTGATTGAGACATAAGGGTGGAAACTCTTGGGGCTCAGAGGTTTGGTGAGGTTGCATGAGCCAACGCAGACCCTTTAAAGTAATACTGCATGGAACCCATCCCATGGGTCCCAAATCTCCAGGTTCAAGGGCATCTTCCTACGTCGAAAACATGCATGAGAAACCCAGAAGATGGTACACCGTGTGATCGGGAAAGGTTTCTAAAACGCACCTCATTTCTCATCTCCTTGTGCTCGGGTTCGCCATTCCAGCCGCTTTACTAGCCATCTCCCTCCTTGGAGAATCAACACCTTTAACCTCCTTTTCCGTACAGGTTGCAATTTGTCATGAGGAAGAACGGGAAGAGGGGGAACCAATGAGAGACTACCTCTAGGGGTTGGGACAGCCACAGGTCACTCTATTTTCCCATCAGGAAGAAGAATTAACCACAAGCTCAGCCTGCCCCCCAGAACCAGGAGAGGGCCTGAAGCAATCCTGCACTTTTGCGGCCAGCTCCCAAAAAAGCGACTGGAAAAATGGAGCTCAGGGGCACTGCAATTCACAAACCTGCAGAGTTATAAATGATAACTCTCGTCCACAAATATATTGAGGGAAGGCAACGAAGAGGCTTTGAACGCAAGGCAGAATTGCAGGAAACAGATTTCAGGAGGTAGATTCGAATCGCCTTGAAAGCACATGAAAAGCGGCAAAACGTGGACAATGATGCCCTTGGCCAAAAAGGGCGTATGCGTTTTTTCCTGAATATATTCAGGAAAAAACGCATACGCCCTTTTTGGCCAACCAAGCCACCTGGAAAGGCAAATCAGCGCTCCAAAGAAGTCTGGCTTCCCAGCGGGCAAAAGGGCCATGCGGAAAAAAGTGTCCAAACCAGAAATGCAGGACCGGCCATGGAGAAATGGGAGCCTTGCTACGCTGATGGGCGGGATGTAAATTGCCAACAGCCACTCTGGAGAAGCGTACGGTGTGTCCTGAAACATCTTAAAAACACAGCTTGGAGAGCATAGGGCACTTCCACTCATGGGCGTATAAATTGGGAAAACTAAAAATCAGCAAGACACAGGCACCCCAAAGTTTAGGGCTGCTCTGTTGACAAGAAACCCCACTTCATTACACCTTAAATATCCTAGGAAAGAGAAAAGTGGATAAAGAAGTTGTGGTCCTCATGCACAATGGAATATCACTCAGCCATGAAATCATCGTCATAAGGCTAGTAGCAGCACGATGAGTGGATTTAGGTACGACGATTCTAAGTGAAATAAGTCACACAGAAAAAGACACTTATCATAAGAAATCACTTATAGAGGGAATGTAAAAACCGCTACACTTGAACTGAATTACAAAACAGAACAGAGTCACACGTTCAGAAAACACACGATGGCTGCTGAACGGGAAAGGTGAGGTGGGGTGATGCATAAAACAAGGGTTTCAAATTAGCTCAGATACCGTTCCATAAACCCAATATGTAGTAGACAAGACCTACTCCTTGCTCAGTGAACTGGACTCAACACCCCCTATTCACCGCACAAGAATATATCTGACTAGTAAGAATCTTCAAACCTATGTATTGATATCTCTCTGTAAGTGAGTCAAGGGGGTGTAAAGCGGCATAAACACAGCCGTGAAAAGCAGCTAAACCCCATTATAAAAATAAATTACTTTTCAAAACCCGTGAAACAAAGACAGTGAAAGAGAGAGAAATTCTTACAAAATTCGTTCAGGGGCTGTGATGCAACCTGGATTGACCATATCTAGACCCACAGCTGATTGAGACATAAGGGTGGACACTCTTGGGGCTCAGAGGTTTGGTGAGGTTGCATGAGCCAACGCAGACCCTTTCAAGTAATACTGCATGGTACCCATCCCATGGGTCCCAAATCTCCAGGTTCAAGGGCATCTTCCTACGTCGAAAACAGGCATGAGAAACCCAGAAGATGGTACACCGTGTGATCGGGAAAGGTTTCTAAAACGCACCTCATTTCTCATCTCCTTGTGCTCGGGTTCGCCATTCCAGCCGCTTTACTAGCCATCTCTCTCCTTGGAGAATCAGCACCTTTAACCTCCTGTTCCGTACAGGTGGCAATTTGTCCTGAGGATGAACGGGAAGAGGGGGAACCAATGAGAGACTAGCTCTAGGGGTTGGGACAGGCACAGGTCACTCTATTTTCCCATCAGGAAGAAGAATTAACCACAAGCTCAGCCTGCCCCCCAGAACCAGAAGAGGGCCTGAAGCAATCCTGCACTTTTGCGGCCAGCTCCCAAAAAAGCGACTGGAAAAATGGAGCTCAGGGGCACTGCAATTCACAAACCTGCAGAGTTATAAATGATAACTCTCGTCCACAAATATATTGAGGGAAGGCATCGAAGAGGCTTTGAAAGCAAGGCAGAATTGCAGGAAACAGATTTCAGGAGGTAGATTCGAATCGCCTTGAAAGGACATGAAAAGCGGCAAAACGTGGACAATGATGCCCTTGGCCAAAAAGGGCGTATGCGTTTTTTCCTGAATATATTCAGGAAAAAACGCATACGCCCTTTTTGGCCAACCAAGCCACCTGGAAAGGCAAATCAGCGCTCCAAAGAAGTCTGGCTTCCCAGCGGGCAAAAGGGCCATGCGGAAAAAAGTGTCCAAACCAGAAATGCAGGACCGGCCATGGAGAAATGGGAGCCTTGCTACGCTGATGGGCGGGATGTAAATTGCCAACAGCCACTCTGGAGAAGCGTACGGTGTGTCCTGAAACACCTAAAAAACACAGCTTGGAGAGCATAGGGCACTTCCACTCATGGGCGTATAAATTGGGAAAACTAAAAATCAGCAAGACACAGGCACCCCAAAGTTTAGGGCTGCTCTGTTGACAAGAACCCCCACTTCATTACACCTTAAATATCCTAGGAAAGAGAAAAGTGGATAAAGAAGTTGTGGTCCTCTTGCACAATGGAATATCACTCAGCCATGAAATCATCGTCATAAGGCTAGTAGCAGCACGATGAGTGGATTTAGGTACGACGAATCTAAGTGAAATAAGTCACACAGAAAAAGACACTTATCATAAGAAATCACTTATAGAGGCAATGTAAAAACCGCTACACTTGAACTGAATTACAAAACAGAACAGAGTCACACGTTCAGAAAACACACGATGGCTGCTGAACGGGAAAGGTGAGGTGGGGTGATGCATAAAACAAGGGTTTCAAATTAGCTCAGATACCGTTCCATAAACCCAATATGTAGTAGACAAGACCTACTCCTTGCTCAGTGAACTGGACTCAACACCCCCTATTCACCGCACAAGAAGATATCTGACTAGTAAGAATCTTCAAACCTATGTATTGATATCTCTCTGTAAGTGAGTCAAGGGGGTGTAAAGCGGCATAAACACAGCCGTGAAAAGCAGCTAAACCCCATTATAAAAATAAATTACTTTTCAAAACCAGTGAAACAAAGACAGTGAAAGAGAGAGAAATTCTTACAAAATTCGTTCAGGGGCTGTGATGCAACCTGGATTGACCATATCTAGACCCACAGCTGATTGAGACATAAGGGTGGACACTCTTGGGGCTCAGAGGTTTGGTGAGGTTGCATGAGCCAACGCAGACCCTTTCAAGTAATACTGCATGGTACCCATCCCATGGGTCCCAAATCTCCAGGTTCAAGGGCATCTTCCTACGTCGAAAACATGCATGAGAAACCCAGAAGATGGTACACCGTGTGATCGGGAAAGGTTTCTAAAACGCACCTCATTTCTCATCTCCTTGTGCTCGGGTTCGCCATTCCAGCCGCTTTACTAGCCATCTCCCTCCATGGAGAATCAGCACCTTTAACCTCCTGTTCCATACAGGTGGCAATTTGTCCTGAGGATGAACGGGAAGAGGGGGAACCAATGAGAGACTAGCTCTAGGGGTTGGGACAGGCACAGGTCACTCTATTTTCCCATCAGGAAGAAGAATTAAGCACAAGCTCAGCCTGCCCCCCAGAACCAGAAGAGGGCCTGAAGCAATCCTGCACTTTTGCGGCCAGCTCCCAAAAAAGCGACTGGAAAAATGGAGCTCAGGGGCACTGCAATTCACAAACCTGCAGAGTTATAAATGATAACTCTCGTCCACAAATATATTGAGGGAAGGCAACGAAGAGGCTTTGAAAGCAAGGCAGAATTGCAGGAAACAGATTTCAGGAGGTAGATTCGAATTGCCTTGAAAGCACATGAAAAGCGGCAAAACGTGGACAATGATGCCCTTGGCCAAAAAGGGCGTATGCGTTTTTTCCTGAATATATTCAGGAAAAAACGCATACGCCCTTTTTGGCCAACCAAGCCACCTGGAAAGGCAAATCAGCGCTCCAAAGAAGTCTGGCTTCCCAGCGGGCAAAAGGGCCATGCGGAAAAACGTGTCCAAACCAGAAATGCAGGACCGGCCATGGAGAAATGGGAGCCTTGCTACGCTGATGGGCGGGATGTAAATTGCCAACAGCCACTCTGGAGAAGCGTACGGTGTGTCCTGAAACATCTAAAAAACACAGCTTGGAGAGCATAGGGCACTTCCACTCATGGGCGTATAAATTGGGAAAACTAAAAATCAGCAAGACACAGGCACCCCAAAGTTTAGGGCTGCTCTGTTGACAAGAAACCCCACTTCATTACACCTTAAATATCCTAGGAAAGAGAAAAGTGGATAAAGAAGTTGTGGTCCTCATGCACAATGGAATATCACTCAGCCATGAAATCATCGTCATAAGGCTAGTAGCAGCACGATGAGTGGATTTAGGTACGACGAATCTAAGTGAAATATGTCACACAGAAAAAGACACTTATCATAAGAAATCACTTATAGAGGGAATGTAAAAACCGCTACACTTGAACTGAATTACAAAACAGAACAGAGTCACACGTTCAGAAAACACACGATGGCTGCTGAACGGGAAAGGTGAGGTGGGGTGATGCATAAAACAAGGGTTTCAAATTAGCTCAGATACCGTTCCATAAACCCAATATGTAGTAGACAAGACCTACTCCTTGCTCAGTGAACTGGACTCAACACCCCCTATTCACCGCACAAGAATATATCTGACTAGTAAGAATCTTCAAACCTATGTATTGATATCTCTCTGTAAGTGAGTCAAGGGGGTGTAAAGCGGCATAAACACAGCCGTGAAAAGCAGCTAAACCCCATTATAAAAATAAATTACTTTTCAAAACCCGTGAAACAAAGACAGTGAAAGAGAGAGACATTCTTACAAAATTCGTTCAGGGGCTGTGATGCAACCTGGATTGACCATATCTAGACCCACAGCTGATTGAGACATAAGGGTGGACACTCTTGGGGCTCAGAGGTTTGGTGAGGTTGCATGAGCCAACGCAGACCCTTTCAAGTAATACTGCATGGTACCCATCCCATGGGTCCCAAATCTCCAGGTTCAAGGGCATCTTCCTACGTCGAAAACATGCATGAGAACCCCAGAAGATGGTACACCGTGTGATCGGGAAAGGTTTCTAAAACGCACCTCATTTCTCATCTCCTTGTGCTCGGGTTCGCCATTCCAGCCACTTTACTAGCCATCTCCCTCCTTGGAGAATCAGCACCTTTAACCTCCTGTTCCGTACAGGTTGCAATTTGTCCTGAGGATGAACGGGAAGAGGGGGAACCAATGAGAGACTAGCTCTAGGGGTTGGGACAGGCACAGGTCACTCTATTTTCCCATCAGGAAGAAGAATTAAGCACAAGCTCAGCCTGCCCCCCAGAACCAGAAGAGGGCCTGAAGCAATCCTGCACTTTTGCGGCCAGCTCCCAAAAAAGCGACTGGAAAAATGGAGCTCAGGGGCACTGCAATTCACAAACCTGCAGAGTTATAAATGATAACTCTCGTCCACAAATATATTGAGGGAAGGCAACGAAGAGGCTTTGAACGCAAGGCAGAATTGCAGGAAACAGATTTCAGGAGGTAGATTCGAATCGCCTTGAAAGGACATGAAAAGCGGCAAAACGTGGACAATGATGCCCTTGGCCAAAAAGGGCGTATGCGTTTTTTCCTGAATATATTCAGGAAAAAACGCATACGCCCTTTTTGGCCAACCAAGCCACCTGGAAAGGCAAATCAGCGCTCCAAAGAAGTCTGGCTTCCCAGCGGGCAAAAGGGCCATGCGGAAAAAAGTGTCCAAACCAGAAATGCAGGACCGGCCATGGAGAAATGGGAGCCTTGCTACGCTGATGGGCGGGATGTAAATTGCCAACAGCCACTCTGGAGAAGCGTACGGTGTGTCCTGAAACACCTAAAAAACACAGCTTGGAGAGCATAGGGCACTTCCACTCATGGGCGTATAAATTGGGAAAACTAAAAATCAGCAAGACACAGGCACCCCAAAGTTTAGGGCTGCTCTGTTGACAAGAACCCCCACTTCATTACACCTTAAATATCCTAGGAAAGAGAAAAGTGGATAAAGAAGTTGTGGTCCTCTTGCACAATGGAATATCACTCAGCCATGAAATCATCGTCATAAGGCTAGTAGCAGCACGATGAGTGGATTTAGGTACGACGAATCTAAGTGAAATAAGTCACACAGAAAAAGACACTTATCATAAGAAATCACTTATAGAGGCAATGTAAAAACCGCTACACTTGAACTGAATTACAAAACAGAACAGAGTCACACGTTCAGAAAACACACGATGGCTGCTGAACGGGAAAGGTGAGGTGGGGTGATGCATAAAACAAGGGTTTCAAATTAGCTCAGATACCGTTCCATAAACCCAATATGTAGTAGACAAGACCTACTCCTTGCTCAGTGAACTGGACTCAACACCCCCTATTCACCGCACAAGAAGATATCTGACTAATAAGAATCTTCAAACCTATGTATTGATATCTCTCTGTAAGTGAGTCAAGGGGGTGTAAAGCGGCATAAACACAGCCGTGAAAAGCAGCTAAACCCCATTATAAAAATAAATTACTTTTCAAAACCCGTGAAACAAAGACAGTGAAAGAGAGAGAAATTCTTACAAAATTCGTTGAGGGGCTGTGATGCAACCTGGATTGACCATATCTAGACACACAGCTGATTGAGACATAAGGGTGGACACTCTTGGGGCTCAGAGGTTTGGTGAGGTTGCATGAGCCAACGCAGACCCTTTAAAGTAATACTGCATGGAACCCATCCCATGGGTCCCAAATCTCCAGGTTCAAGGGCATCTTCCTACGTCGAAAACATGCATGAGAAACCCAGAAGATGGTACACCGTGTGATCGGGAAAGGTTTCTAAAACGCACCTCATTTCTCATCTCCTTGTGCTCGGGTTCGCCATTCCAGCCGCTTTACTAGCCATCTCCCTCCTTGGAGAATCAGCACCTTCAACCTCCTGTTCCGTACAGGTTGCAATTTGTCATGAGGAAGAACGGGAAGAGGGGGAACCAATGAGAGACTACCTCTAGGGGTTGGGACAGGCACAGGTCACTCTATTTTCCCATCAGGAAGAAGAATTAACCACAAGCTCAGCCTGCCCCCCAGAACCAGGAGAGGGCCTGAAGCAATCCTGCACTTTTGCGGCCAGCTCCCAAAAAAGCGACTGGAAAAATGGAGCTCAGGGGCACTGCAATTCACAAACCTGCAGAGTTATAAATGATAACTCTCGTCCACAAATATATTGAGGGAAGGCAACGAAGAGGCTTTGAACGCAAGGCAGAATTGCAGGAAACAGATTTCAGGAGGTAGATTCGAATCGCCTTGAAAGCACATGAAAAGCGGCAAAACGTGGACAATGATGCCCTTGGCCAAAAAGGGCGTATGCGTTTTTTCCTGAATATATTCAGGAAAAAACGCATACGCCCTTTTTGGCCAACCAAGCCACCTGGAAAGGCAAATCAGCGCTCCAAAGAAGTCTGGCTTCCCAGCGGGCAAAAGGGCCATGCGGAAAAACGTGTCCAAACCAGAAATGCAGGACCGGCCATGGAGAAATGGGAGCCTTGCTACGCTGATGGGCGAGATGTAAATTGCCAACAGCCACTCTGGAGAAGCGTATGGTGTGTCCTGAAACATCTTAAAAACACAGCTTGGAGAGCATAGGGCACTTCCACTCATGGGCGTATAAATTGGGAAAACTAAAAATCAGCAAGACACAGGCACCCCAAAGTTTAGGGCTGCTCTGTTGACAAGAAACCCCACTTCATTACACCTTAAATATCCTAGGAAAGAGAAAAGTGGATAAAGAAGTTGTGGTCCTCATGCACAATGGAATATCACTCAGCCATGAAATCATCGTCATAAGGCTAGTAGCAGCACGATGAGTGGATTTAGGTACGACGATTCTAAGTGAAATAAGTCACACAGAAAAAGACACTTATCATAAGAAATCACTTATAGAGGGAATGTAAAAACCGCTACACTTGAACTGAATTACAAAACAGAACAGAGTCACACGTTCAGAAAACACACGATGGCTGCTGAACGGGAAAGGTGAGGTGGGGTGATGCATAAAACAAGGGTTTCAAATTAGCTCAGATACCGTTCCATAAACCCAATATGTAGTAGACAAGACCTACTCCTTGCTCAGTGAACTGGACTCAACACCCCCTATTCACCGCACAAGAATATATCTGACTAGTAAGAATCTTCAAACCTCTGTATTGATATCTCTCTGTAAGTGAGTCAAGGGGGTGTAAAGCGGCATAAACACAGCCGTGAAAAGCAGCTAAACCCCATTATAAAAATAAATTACTTTTCAAAAACCGTGAAACAAAGACAGTGAAAGAGAGAGAAATTCTTACAAAATTCGTTCAGGGGCTGTGATGCAACCTGGATTGACCATATCTAGACCCACAGCTGATTGAGACATAAGGGTGGACACTCTTGGGGCTCAGAGGTTTGGTGAGGTTGCATGAGCCAACGCAGACCCTTTCAAGTAATACTGCATGGTACCCATCCCATGGGTCCCAAATCTCCAGGTTCAAGGGCATCTTCCTACGTCGAAAACAGGCATGAGAAACCCAGAAGATGGTACACCGTGTGATCGGGAAAGGTTTCTAAAACGCACCTCATTTCTCATCTCCTTGTGCTCGGGTTCGCCATTCCAGCCGCTTTACTAGCCATCTCCCTCCTTGGAGAATCAGCACCTTTAACCTCCTGTTCCGTACAGGTGGCAATTTGTCCTGAGGATGAACGGGAAGAGGGGGAACCAATGAGAGACTAGCTCTAGGGGTTGGGACAGGCACAGGTCACTCTATTTTCCCATCAGGAAGAAGAATTAACCACAAGCTCAGCCTGCTCCCCAGAACCAGAAGAGGGCCTGAAGCAATCCTGCACTTTTGCGGCCAGCTCCCAAAAAAGCGACTGGAAAAATGGAGCTCAGGGGCACTGCAATTCACAAACCTGCAGAGTTATAAATGATAACTCTCGTCCACAAATATATTGAGGGAAGGCAACGAAGAGGCTTTGAAAGCAAGGCAGAATTGCAGGAAACAGATTTCAGGAGGTAGATTCGAATCGCCTTGAAAGGACATGAAAAGCGGCAAAACGTGGACAATGATGCCCTTGGCCAAAAAGGGCGTATGCGTTTTTTCCTGAATATATTCAGGAAAAAACGCATACGCCCTTTTTGGCCAACCAAGCCACCTGGAAAGGCAAATCAGCGCTCCAAAGAAGTCTGGCTTCCCAGCGGGCAAAAGGGCCATGCGGAAAAAAGTGTCCAAACCAGAAATGCAGGACCGGCCATGGAGAAATGGGATCCTTGCTACGCTGATGGGCGGGATGTAAATTGCCAACAGCCACTCTGGAGAAGCGTACGGTGTGTCCTGAAACACCTAAAAAACACAGCTTGGAGAGCATAGGGCACTTCCACTCATGGGCGTATAAATTGGGAAAATTAAAAATCAGCAAGACACAGGCACCCCAAAGTTTAGGGCTGCTCTGTTGACAAGAACCCCCACTTCATTACACCTTAAATATCCTAGGAAAGAGAAAAGTGGATAAAGAAGTTGTGGTCCTCTTGCACAATGGAATATCACTCAGCCATGAAATCATCGTCATAAGGCTAGTAGCAGCACGATGAGTGGATTTAGGTACGACGAATCTAAGTGAAATAAGTCACACAGAAAAAGACACTTATCATAAGAAATCACTTATAGAGGCAATGTAAAAACCGCTACACTTGAACTGAATTACAAAACAGAACAGAGTCACACGTTCAGAAAACACACGATGGCTGCTGAACGGGAAAGGTGAGGTGGGGTGATGCATAAAACAAGGGTTTCAAATTAGCTCAGATACCGTTCCATAAACCCAATATGTAGTAGACAAGACCTACTCCTTGCTCAGTGAACTGGACTCAACACCCCCTATTCACCGCACAAGAAGATATCTGACTAATAAGAATCTTCAAACCTATGTATTGATATCTCTCTGTAAGTGAGTCAAGGGGCTGTAAAGCGGCATAAACACAGCCGTGAAAAGCAGCTAAACCCCATTATAAAAATAAATTACTTTTCAAAACCAGTGAAACAAAGACAGTGAAAGAGAGAGAAATTCTTACAAAATTCGTTCAGGGGCTGTGATGCAACCTGGATTGACCATATCTAGACCCACAGCTGATTGAGACATAAGGGTGGACACTCTTGGGGCTCAGAGGTTTGGTGAGGTTGCATGAGCCAACGCAGACCCTTTCAAGTAATACTGCATGGTACCCATCCCATGGGTCCCAAATCTCCAGGTTCAAGGGCATCTTCCTACGTCGAAAACAGGCATGAGAAACCCAGAAGATGGTACACCGTGTGATCGGGAAAGGTTTCTAAAACGCACCTCATTTCTCATCTCCTTGTGCTCGGGTTCGCCATTCCAGCCGCTTTACTAGCCATCTCCCTCCATGGAGAATCAGCACCTTTAACCTCCTGTTCCATACAGGTGGCAATTTGTCCTGAGGATGAACGGGAAGAGGGGGAACCAATGAGAGACTAGCTCTAGGGGTTGGGACAGGCACAGGTCACTCTATTTTCCCATCAGGAAGAAGAATTAAGCACAAGCTCAGCCTGCCCCCCAGAACCAGAAGAGGGCCTGAAGCAATCCTGCACTTTTGCGGCCAGCTCCCAAAAAAGCGACTGGAAAAATGGAGCTCAGGGGCACTGCAATTCACAAACCTGCAGAGTTATAAATGATAACTCTCGTCCACAAATATATTGAGGGAAGGCAACGAAGAGGCTTTGAAAGCAAGGCAGAATTGCAGGAAACAGATTTCAGGAGGTAGATTCGAATCGCCTTGAAAGCACATGAAAAGCGGCAAAACGTGGACAATGATGCCCTTGGCCAAAAAGGGCGTATGCGTTTTTTCCTGAATATATTCAGGAAAAAACGCATACGCCCTTTTTGGCCAACCAAGCCACCTGAAAAGGCAAATCAGCGCTCCAAAGAAGTCTGGCTTCCCAGCGGGCAAAAGGGCCATGCGGAAAAACGTGTCCAAACCAGAAATGCAGGACCGGCCATGGAGAAATGGGAGCCTTGCTACGCTGATGGGCGGGATGTAAATTGCCAACAGCCACTCTGGAGAAGCGTACGGTGTGTCCTGAAACATCTAAAAAACACAGCTTGGAGAGCATAGGGCACTTCCACTCATGGGCGTATAAATTGGGAAAACTAAAAATCAGCAAGACACAGGCACCCCAAAGTTTAGGGCTGCTCTGTTGACAAGAAACCCCACTTCATTACACCTTAAATATCCTAGGAAAGAGAAAAGTGGATAAAGAAGTTGTGGTCCTCATGCACAATGGAATATCACTCAGCCATGAAATCATCGTCATAAGGCTAGTAGCAGCACGATGAGTGGATTTAGGTACGACGAATCTAAGTGAAATAAGTCACACAGAAAAAGACACTTATCATAAGAAATCACTTATAGAGGGAATGTAAAAACCGCTACACTTGAACTGAATTACAAAACAGAACAGAGTCACACGTTCAGAAAACACACGATGGCTGCTGAACGGGAAAGGTGAGGTGGGGTGATGCATAAAACAAGGGTTTCAAATTAGCTCAGATACCGTTCCATAAACCCAATATGTAGTAGACAAGACCTACTCCTTGCTCAGTGAACTGGACTCAACACCCCCTATTCACCGCACAAGAATATATCTGACTAGTAAGAATCTTCAAACCTATGTATTGATATCTCTCTGTAAGTGAGTCAAGGGGGTGTAAAGCGGCATAAACACAGCCGTGAAAAGCAGCTAAACCCCATTATAAAAATAAATTACTTTTCAAAACCCGTGAAACAAAGACAGTGAAAGAGAGAGACATTCTTACAAAATTCGTTCAGGTGCTGTGATGCAACCTGGATTGACCATATCTAGACCCACAGCTGATTGAGACATAAGGGTGGACACTCTTGGGGCTCAGAGGTTTGGTGAGGTTGCATGAGCCAACGCAGACCCTTTCAAGTAATACTGCATGGTACCCATCCCATGGGTCCCAAATCTCCAGGTTCAAGGGCATCTTCCTACGTCGAAAACATGCATGAGAACCCCAGAAGATGGTACACCGTGTGATCGGGAAAGGTTTCTAAAACGCACCTCATTTCTCATCTCCTTGTGCTCGGGTTCGCCATTCCAGCCGCTTTACTAGCCATCTCCCTCCTTGGAGAATCAGCACCTTTAACCTCCTGTTCCGTACAGGTTGCAATTTGTCCTGAGGATGAACGGGAAGAGGGGGAACCAATGAGAGACTAGCTCTAGGGGTTGGGACAGGCACAGGTCACTCTATTTTCCCATCAGGAAGAAGAATTAAGCACAAGCTCAGCCTGCCCCCCAGAACCAGAAGAGGGCCTGAAGCAATCCTGCACTTTTGCGGCCAGCTCCCAAAAAAGCGACTGGAAAAATGGAGCTCAGGGGCACTGCAATTCACAAACCTGCAGAGTTATAAATGATAACTCTCGTCCACAAATATATTGAGGGAAGGCAACGAAGAGGCTTTGAACGCAAGGCAGAATTGCAGGAAACAGATTTCAGGAGGTAGATTCGAATCGCCTTGAAAGGACAAGAAAAGCGGCAAAACGTGGACAATGATGCCCTTGGCCAAAAAGGGCGTATGCGTTTTTTCCTGAATATATTCAGGAAAAAACGCATACGCCCTTTTTGGCCAACCAAGCCACCTGGAAAGGCAAATCAGCGCTCCAAAGAAGTCTGGCTTCCCAGCGGGCAAAAGGGCCATGCGGAAAAAAGTGTCCAAACCAGAAATGCAGGACCGGCCATGGAGAAATGGGAGCCTTGCTACGCTGATGGGCGGGATGTAAATTGCCAACAGCCACTCTGGAGAAGCGTACGGTGTGTCCTGAAACACCTAAAAAACACAGCTTGGAGAGCATAGGGCACTTCCACTCATGGGCGTATAAATTGAGAAAACTAAAAATCAGCAAGACACAGGCACCCCAAAGTTTAGGGCTGCTCTGTTGACAAGAACCCCCACTTCATTACACCTTAAATATCCCAGGAAAGAGAAAAGTGGATAAAGAAGTTGTGGTCCTCTTGCACAATGGAATATCACTCAGCCATGAAATCATCGTCATAAGGCTAGTAGCAGCACGATGAGTGGATTTAGGTTCGACGAATCTAAGTGAAATAAGTCACACAGAAAAAGACACTTATCATAAGAAATCACTTATAGAGGCAATGTAAAAACCGCTACACTTGAACTGAATTACAAAACAGAACAGAGTCACACGTTCAGAAAACACACGATGGCTGCTGAACGGGAAAGGTGAGGTGGGGTGATGCATAAAACAAGGGTTTCAAATTAGCTCAGATACCGTTCCATAAACCCAATATGTAGTAGACAAGACCTACTCCTTGCTCAGTGAACTGGACTCAACACCCCCTATTCACCGCACAAGAATATATCTGACTAGTAAGAATCTTCAAACCTATGTATTGATATCTCTCTGTAAGTGAGTCAAGGGGGTGTAAAGCGGCATAAACACAGCCGTGAAAAGCAGCTAAACCCCATTATAAAAATAAATTACTTTTCAAAACCAGTGAAACAAAGACAGTGCAAGAGACAGAAATTCTTACAAAATTCGTTCAGGGGCTGTGATGCAACCTGGATTGACCATATCTAGACCCACAGCTGATTGAGACATAAGGGTGGACACTCTTGGGGCTCAGAGGTTTGGTGAGGTTGCATGAGCCAACGCAGACCCTTTCAAGTAATACTGCATGGTACCCATCCCATGGGTCCCAAATCTCCAGGTTCAAGGGCATCTTCCTACGTCGAAAACAGGCATGAGAAACCCAGAAGATGGTACACCGTGTGATCGGGAAAGGTTTCTAAAACGCACCTCATTTCTCATCTCCTTGTGCTCGGGTTCGCCATTCCAGCCGCTTTACTAGCCATCTCCCTCCATGGAGAATCAGCACCTTTAACCTCCTGTTCCATACAGGTGGCAATTTGTCCTGAGGATGAACGGGAAGAGGGGGAACCAATGAGAGACTAGCTCTAGGGGTTGGGACAGGCACAGGTCACTCTATTTTCCCATCAGGAAGAAGAATTAACCACAAGCTCAGCCTGCCCCCCAGAACCAGAAGAGGGCCTGAAGCAATCCTGCACTTTTGCGGCCAGCTCCCAAAAAAGCGACTGGAAAAATGGAGCTCAGGGGCACTGCAATTCACAAACCTGCAGAGTTATAAATGATAACTCTCGTCCACAAATATATTGAGGGAAGGCAACGAAGAGGCTTTGAAAGCAAGGCAGAATTGCAGGAAACAGATTTCAGGAGGTAGATTCGAATCGCCTTGAAAGCACATGAAAAGCGGCAAAACGTGGACAATGATGCCCTTGGCCAAAAAGGGCGTATGCG
This sequence comes from Balaenoptera acutorostrata, assembly GCF_949987535.1. Lineage (NCBI taxonomy): Eukaryota > Metazoa > Chordata > Mammalia > Artiodactyla > Balaenopteridae > Balaenoptera > Balaenoptera acutorostrata. The sequence goes on from NW_026645612.1 coordinate 212,675, forward strand.
TTTTTTCCTGAATATATTCAGGAAAAAACGCATACGCCCTTTTTGGCCAACCAAGCCACCTGGAAAGGCAAATCAGCGCTCCAAAGAAGTCTGGCTTCCCAGCGGGCAAAAGGGCCATGCGGAAAAAAGTGTCCAAACCAGAAATTCAGGACCGGCCATGGAGAAATGGGAGCCTTGCTACGCTGATGGGCGGGATGTAAATTGCCAACAGCCACTCTGGAGAAGCGTACGGTGTGTCCTGAAACATCTAAAAAACACAGCTTGGAGAGCATAGGGCACTTCCACTCATGGGCGTATAAATTGGGAAAACTAAAAATCAGCAAGACACAGGCACCCCAAAGTTTAGGGCTGCTCTGTTGACAAGAAACCCCACTTCATTACACCTTAAATATCCTAGGAAAGAGAAAAGTGGATAAAGAAGTTGTGGTCCTCATGCACAATGGAATATCACTCAGCCATGAAATCATCGTCATAAGGCTAGTAGCAGCACGATGAGTGGATTTAGGTACGACGATTCTAAGTGAAATAAGTCACACAGAAAAAGACACTTATCATAAGAAATCACTTATAGAGGGAATGTAAAAACCGCTACACTTGAACTGAATTACAAAACAGAACAGAGTCACACGTTCAGAAAACACACGATGGCTGCTGAACGGGAAAGGTGAGGTGGGGTGATGCATAAAACAAGGGTTTCAAATTATCTCAGATACCGTTCCATAAGCCCAAAATGTAGTAGACAAGACCTACTCCTTGCTCAGTGAACTGGACTCAACACCCCCTATTCACCGCACAAGAATATATCTGACTAGTAAGAATCTTCAAACCTATGTATTGATATCTCTCTGTAAGTGAGTCAAGGGGGTGTAAAGCGGCATAAACACAGCCGTGAAAAGCAGCTAAACCCCATTATAAAAATAAATTACTTTTCAAAACCCGTGAAACAAAGACAGTGAAAGAGAGAGAAATTCTTACAAAATTCGTTCAGGGGCTGTGATGCAACCTGGATTGACCATATCTAGACCCACAGCTGATTGAGACATAAGGGTGGACACTCTTGGGGCTCAGAGGTTTGGTGAGGTTGCATGAGCCAACGCAGACCCTTTCAAGTAATACTGCATGGTACCCATCCCATGGGTCCCAAATCTCCAGGTTCAAGGGCATCTTCCTACGTCGAAAACAGGCATGAGAAACCCAGAAGATGGTACACCGTGTGATCGGGAAAGGTTTCTAAAACGCACCTCATTTCTCATCTCCTTGTGCTCGGGTTCGCCATTCCAGCCGCTTTACTAGCCATCTCCCTCCATGGAGAATCAGCACCTTTAACCTCCTGTTCCGTACAGGTGGCAATTTGTCCTGAGGATGAACGGGAAGAGGGGGAACCAATGAGAGACTAGCTCTAGGGGTTGGGACAGGCACAGGTCACTCTATTTTCCCATCAGGAAGAAGAATTAACCACAAGCTCAGCCTGCCCCCCAGAACCAGAAGAGGGCCTGAAGCAATCCTGCACTTTTGCGGCCAGCTCCCAAAAAAGCGACTGGAAAAATGGAGCTCAGGGGCACTGCAATTCACAAACCTGCAGAGTTATAAATGATAACTCTCGTCCACAAATATATTGAGGGAAGGCAACGAAGAGGCTTTGAAAGCAAGGCAGAATTGCAGGAAACAGATTTCAGGAGGTAGATTCGAATCGCCTTGAAAGCACATGAAAAGCGGCAAAACGTGGACAATGATGCCCTTGGCCAAAAAGGGCGTATGCGTTTTTTCCTGAATATATTCAGGAAAAAACGCATACGCCCTTTTTGGCCAACCAAGCCACCTGGAAAGGCAAATCAGCGCTCCAAAGAAGTCTGGCTTCCCAGCGGGCAAAAGGGCCATGCGGAAAAACGTGTCCAAACCAGAAATGCAGGACCGGCCATGGAGAAATGGGAGCCTTGCTACGCTGATGGGCGGGATGTAAATTGCCAACAGCCACTCTGGAGAAGCGTACGGTGTGTCCTGAAACATCTAAAAAACACAGCTTGGAGAGCATAGGGCACTTCCACTCATGGGCGTATAAATTGGGAAAACTAAAAATCAGCAAGACACAGGCACCCCAAAGTTTAGGGCTGCTCTGTTGACAAGAACCCCCACTTCATTACACCTTAAATATCCTAGGAAAGAGAAAAGTGGATAAAGAAGTTGTGGTCCTCTTGCACAATGGAATATCACTCAGCCATGAAATCATCGTCATAAGGCTAGTAGCAGCACGATGAGTGGATTTAGGTACGACGAATCTAAGTGAAATAAGTCACACAGAAAAAGACACTTATCATAAGAAATCACTTATAGAGGCAATGTAAAAACCGCTACACTTGAACTGAATTACAAAACAGAACAGAGTCACACGTTCAGAAAACACACGATGGCTGCTGAACGGGAAAGGTGAGGTGGGGTGATGCATAAAACAAGGGTTTCAAATTAGCTCAGATACCGTTCCATAAACCCAATATGTAGTAGACAAGACCTACTCCTTGCTCAGTGAACTGGACTCAACACCCCCTATTCACCGCACAAGAAGATATCTGACTAATAAGAATCTTCAAACCTATGTATTGATATCTCTCTGTAAGTGAGTCAAGGGGGTGTAAAGCGGCATAAACACAGCCGTGAAAAGCAGCTAAACCCCATTATAAAAATAAATTACTTTTCAAAACCAGTGAAACAAAGACAGTGCAAGAGACAGAAATTCTTACAAAATTCGTTCAGGGGCTGTGATGCAACCTGGATTGACCATATCTAGACCCACAGCTGATTGAGACATAAGGGTGGACACTCTTGGGGCTCAGAGGTTTGGTGAGGTTGCATGAGCCAACGCAGACCCTTTCAAGTAATACTGCATGGTACCCATCCCAAGGGTCCCAAATCTCCAGGTTCAAGGGCATCTTCCTACGTCGAAAACAGGCATGAGAAACCCAGAAGATGGTACACCGTGTGATCGGGAAAGGTTTCTAAAACGCACCTCATTTCTCATCTCCTTGTGCTCGGGTTCGCCATTCCAGCCGCTTTACTAGCCATCTCCCTCCATGGAGAATCAGCACCTTTAACCTCCTGTTCCATACAGGTGGCAATTTGTCCTGAGGATGAACGGGAAGAGGGGGAACCAATGAGAGACTAGCTCTAGGGGTTGGGACAGGCACAGGTCACTCTATTTTCCCATCAGGAAGAAGAATTAACCACAAGCTCAGCCTGCCCCCCAGAACCAGAAGAGGGCCTGAAGCAATCCTGCACTTTTGCGGCCAGCTCCCAAAAAAGCGACTGGAAAAATGGAGCTCAGGGGCACTGCAATTCACAAACCTGCAGAGTTATAAATGATAACTCTCGTCCACAAATATATTGAGGGAAGGCAACGAAGAGGCTTTGAAAGCAAGGCAGAATTGCAGGAAACAGATTTCAGGAGGTAGATTCGAATCGCCTTGAAAGCACATGAAAAGCGGCAAAACGTGGACAATGATGCCCTTGGCCAAAAAGGGCGTATGCGTTTTTTCCTGAATATATTCAGGAAAAAACGCATACGCCCTTTTTGGCCAACCAAGCCACCTGGAAAGGCAAATCAGCGCTCCAAAGAAGTCTGGCTTCCCAGCGGGCAAAAGGGCCATGCGGAAAAACGTGTCCAAACCAGAAATGCAGGACCGGCCATGGAGAAATGGGAGCCTTGCTACGCTGATGGGCGGGATGTAAATTGCCAACAGCCACTCTGGAGAAGCGTACGGTGTGTCCTGAAACATCTAAAAAACACAGCTTGGAGAGCATAGGGCACTTCCACTCATGGGCGTATAAATTGGGAAAACTAAAAATCAGCAAGACACAGGCACCCCAAAGTTTAGGGCTGCTCTGTTGACAAGAACCCCCACTTCATTACACCTTAAATATCCTAGGAAAGAGAAAAGTGGATAAAGAAGTTGTGGTCCTCTTGCACAATGGAATATCACTCAGCCATGAAATCATCGTCATAAGGCTAGTAGCAGCACGATGAGTGGATTTAGGTACGACGAATCTAAGTGAAATAAGTCACACAGAAAAAGACACTTATCATAAGAAATCACTTATAGAGGCAATGTAAAAACCGCTACACTTGAACTGAATTACAAAACAGAACAGAGTCACACGTTCAGAAAACACACGATGGCTGCTGAACGGGAAAGGTGAGGTGGGGTGATTCATAAAACAAGGGTTTCAAATTAGCTCAGATACCGTTCCATAAACCCAATATGTAGTAGACAAGACCTACTCCTTGCTCAGTGAACTGGACTCAACACCCCCTATTCACCGCACAAGAAGATATCTGACTAATAAGAATCTTCAAACCTATGTATTGATATCTCTCTGTAAGTGAGTCAAGGGAGTGTAAAGCGGCATAAACACAGCCGTGAAAAGCAGCTAAACCCCATTATAAAAATAAATTACTTTTCAAAACCAGTGAAACAAAGACAGTGCAAGAGACAGAAATTCTTACAAAATTCGTTCAGGGGCTGTGATGCAACCTGGATTGACCATATCTAGACCCACAGCTGATTGAGACATAAGGGTGGACACTCTTGGGGCTCAGAGGTTTGGTGAGGTTGCATGAGCCAACGCAGACCCTTTCAAGTAATACTGCATGGTACCCATCCCAAGGGTCCCAAATCTCCAGGTTCAAGGGCATCTTCCTACGTCGAAAACAGGCATGAGAAACCCAGAAGATGGTACACCGTGTGATCGGGAAAGGTTTCTAAAACGCACCTCATTTCTCATCTCCTTGTGCTCGGGTTCGCCATTCCAGCCGCTTTACTAGCCATCTCCCTCCATGGAGAATCAGCACCTTTAACCTCCTGTTCCATACAGGTGGCAATTTGTCCTGAGGATGAACGGGAAGAGGGGGAACCAATGAGAGACTAGCTCTAGGGGTTGGGACAGGCACAGGTCACTCTATTTTCCCATCAGGAAGAAGAATTAACCACAAGCTCAGCCTGCCCCCCAGAACCAGAAGAGGGCCTGAAGCAATCCTGCACTTTTGCGGCCAGCTCCCAAAAAAGCGACTGGAAAAATGGAGCTCAGGGGCACTGCAATTCACAAACCTGCAGAGTTATAAATGATAACTCTCGTCCACAAATATATTGAGGGAAGGCAACGAAGAGGCTTTGAAAGCAAGGCAGAATTGCAGGAAACAGATTTCAGGAGGTAGATTCGAATCGCCTTGAAAGCACATGAAAAGCGGCAAAACGTGGACAATGATGCCCTTGGCCAAAAAGGGCGTATGCGTTTTTTCCTGAATATATTCAGGAAAAAACGCATACGCCCTTTTTGGCCAACCAAGCCACCTGGAAAGGCAAATCAGCGCTCCAAAGAAGTCTGGCTTCCCAGCGGGCAAAAGGGCCATGCGGAAAAACGTGTCCAAACCAGAAATGCAGGACCGGCCATGGAGAAATGGGAGCCTTGCTACGCTGATGGGCGGGATGTAAATTGCCAACAGCCACTCTGGAGAAGCGTACGGTGTGTCCTGAAACATCTAAAAAACACAGCTTGGAGAGCATAGGGCACTTCCACTCATGGGCGTATAAATTGGGAAAACTAAAAATCAGCAAGACACAGGCACCCCAAAGTTTAGGGCTGCTCTGTTGACAAGAAACCCCACTTCATTACACCTTAAATATCCTAGGAAAGAGAAAAGTGGATAAAGAAGTTGTGGTCCTCATGCACAATGGAATATCACTCAGCCATGAAATCATCGTCATAAGGCTAGTAGCAGCACGATGAGTGGATTTAGGTACGACGATTCTAAGTGAAATAAGTCACACAGAAAAAGACACTTATCATAAGAAATCACTTATAGAGGGAATGTAAAAACCGCTACACTTGAACTGAATTACAAAACAGAACAGAGTCACACGTTCAGAAAACACACGATGGCTGCTGAACGGGAAAGGTGAGGTGGGGTGATGCATAAAACAAGGGTTTCAAATTAGCTCAGATACCGTTCCATAAACCCAATATGTAGTAGACAAGACCTACTCCTTGCTCAGTGAACTGGACTCAACACCCCCTATTCACCGCACAAGAATATATCTGACTAGTAAGAATCTTCAAACCTATGTATTGATATCTCTCTGTAAGTGAGTCAAGGGGGTGTAAAGCGGCATAAACACAGCCGTGAAAAGCAGCTAAACCCCATTATAAAAATAAATTACTTTTCAAAACCCGTGAAACAAAGACAGTGAAAGAGAGAGAAATTCTTACAAAATTCGTTCAGGGGCTGTGATGCAACCTGGATTGACCATATCTAGACCCACAGCTGATTGAGACATGAGGGTGGACACTCTTGGGGCTCAGAGGTTTGGTGAGGTTGCATGAGCCAACGCAGACCCTTTCAAGTAATACTGCATGGTACCCATCCCATGGGTCCCAAATCTCCAGGTTCAAGGGCATCTTCCTACGTCGAAAACATGCATGAGAACCCCAGAAGATGGAACACCGTGTGATCGGGAAAGGTTTCTAAAACGCACCTCATTTCTCATCTCCTTGTGCTCGGGTTCGCCATTCCAGCCGCTTTACTAGCCATCTCCCTCCTTGGAGAATCAGCACCTTTAACCTCCTGTTCCGTACAGGTGGCAATTTGTCCTGAGGATGAACGGGAAGAGGGGGAACCAATGAGAGACTAGCTCTAGGGGTTGGGACAGGCACAGGTCACTCTATTTTCCCATCAGGAAGAAGAATTAAGCACAAGCTCAGCCTGCCCCCCAGAACCAGAAGAGGGCCTGAAGCAATCCTGCACTTTTGCGGCCAGCTCCCAAAAAAGCGACTGGAAAAATGGAGCTCAGGGGCACTGCAATTCACAAACCTGCAGAGTTATAAATGATAACTCTCGTCCACAAATATATTGAGGGAAGGCAACGAAGAGGCTTTGAACGCAAGGCAGAATTGCAGGAAACAGATTTCAGGAGGTAGATTCGAATCGCCTTGAAAGCACATGAAAAGCGGCAAAACGTGGACAATGATGCCCTTGGCCAAAAAGGGCGTATGCGTTTTTTCCTGAATATATTCAGGAAAAAACGCATACGCCCTTTTTGGCCAACCAAGCCACCTGGAAAGGCAAATCAGCGCTCCAAAGAAGTCTGGCTTCCCAGCGGGCAAAAGGGCCATGCGGAAAAAAGTGTCCAAACCAGAAATGCAGGACCGGCCATGGAGAAATGGGAGCCTTGCTACGCTGATGGGCGGGATGTAAATTGCCAACAGCCACTCTGGAGAAGCGTACGGTGTGTCCTGAAACCTCTAAAAAACACAGCTTGGAGAGCATAGGGCACTTCCACTCATGGGCGTATAAATTGGGAAAACTAAAAATCAGCAAGACACAGGCACCCCAAAGTTTAGGGCTGCTCTGTTGACAAGAACCCCCACTTCATTACACCTTAAATATCCTAGGAAAGAGAAAAGTGGATAAAGAAGTTGTGGTCCTCATGCACAATGGAATATCACTCAGCCATGAAATCATCGTCATAAGGCTAGTAGCAGCACGATGAGTGGATTTAGGTACGACGATTCTAAGTGAAATAAGTCACACAGAAAAAGACACTTATCATAAGAAATCACTTATAGAGGGAATGTAAAAACCGCTACACTTGAACTGAATTACAAAACAGAACAGAGTCACACGTTCAGAAAACACACGATGGCTGCTGAACGGGAAAGGTGAGGTGGGGTGATGCATAAAACAAGGGTTTCAAATTAGCTCAGATACCGTTCCATAAGCCCAAAATGTAGTAGACAAGACCTACTCCTTGCTCAGTGAACTGGACTCAACACCCCCTATTCACCGCACAAGAATATATCTGACTAGTAAGAATCTTCAAACCTATGTATTGATATCTCTCTGTAAGTGAGTCAAGGGGGTGTAAAGCGGCATAAACACAGCCGTGAAAAGCAGCTAAACCCCATTATAAAAATAAATTACTTTTCAAAACCCGTGAAACAAAGACAGTGAAAGAGAGAGAAATTCTTACAAAATTCGTTCAGGGGCTGTGATGCAACCTGGATTGACCATATCTAGACCCACAGCTGATTGAGACATAAGGGTGGACACTCTTGGGTCTGAGAGGTTTGGTGAGGTTGCATGAGCCAACGCAGACCCTTTCAAGTAATACTGCATGGTACCCATCCCATGGGTCCCAAATCTCCAGGTTCAAGGGCATCTTCCTACGTCGAAAACATGCATGAGAAACCCAGAAGATGGTACACCGTGTGATCGGGAAAGGTTTCTAAAACGCACCTCATTTCTCATCTCCTTGTGCTCGGGTTCGCCATTCCAGCCGCTTTACTAGCCATCTCCCTCCTTGGAGAATCAGCACCTTTAACCTCCTGTTCCGTACAGGTTGCAATTTGTCCTGAGGATGAACGGGAAGAGGGGGAACCAATGAGAGACTAGCTCTAGGGGTTGGGACAGGCACAGGTCACTCTATTTTCCCATCAGGAAGAAGAATTAAGCACAAGCTCAGCCTGCCCCCCAGAACCAGAAGAGGGCCTGAAGCAATCCTGCACTTTTGCGGCCAGCTCCCAAAAAAGCGACTGGAAAAATGGAGCTCAGGGGCACTGCAATTCACAAACCTGCAGAGTTATAAATGATAACTCTCGTCCACAAATATATTGAGGGAAGGCAACGAAGAGGCTTTGAACGCAAGGCAGAATTGCAGGAAACAGATTTCAGGAGGTAGATTCGAATCGCCTTGAAAGCACATGAAAAGCGGCAAAACGTGGACAATGATGCCCTTGGCCAAAAAGGGCGTATGCGTTTTTTCCTGAATATATTCAGGAAAAAACGCATACGCCCTTTTTGGCCAACCAAGCCACCTGGAAAGGCAAATCAGCGCTCCAAAGAAGTCTGGCTTCCCAGCGGGCAAAAGGGCCATGCGGAAAAAAGTGTCCAAACCAGAAATTCAGGACCGGCCATGGAGAAATGGGAGCCTTGCTACGCTGATGGGTGGGATGTAAATTGCCAACAGCCACTCTGGAGAAGCGTACGGTGTGTCCTGAAACATCTAAAAAACACAGCTTGGAGAGCATAGGGCACTTCCACTCATGGGCGTATAAATTGGGAAAACTAAAAATCAGCAAGACACAGGCACCCCAAAGTTTAGGGCTGCTCTGTTGACAAGAACCCCCACTTCATTACACCTTAAATATCCTAGGAAAGAGAAAAGTGGATAAAGAAGTTGTGGTCCTCATGCACAATGGAATATCACTCAGCCATGAAATCATCGTCATAAGGCTAGTAGCAGCACGATGAGTGGATTTAGGTACGACGATTCTAAGTGAAATAAGTCACACAGAACAAGACACTTATCATAAGAAATCACTTATAGAGGGAATGTAAAAACCGCTACACTTGAACTGAATTACAAAACAGAACAGAGTCACACGTTCAGAAAACACACGATGGCTGCTGAACGGGAAAGGTGAGGTGGGGTGATGCATAAAACAAGGGTTTCAAATTAGCTCAGATACCGTTCCATAAGCCCAAAATGTAGTAGACAAGACCTATTCCTTGCTCAGTGAACTGGACTCAACACCCCCTATTCACCGCACAAGAATATATCTGACTAGTAAGAATCTTCAAACCTATGTATTGATATCTCTCTGTAAGTGAGTCAAGGGGGTGTAAAGCGGCATAAACACAGCCGTGAAAAGCAGCTAAACCCCATTATAAAAATAAATTACTTTTCAAAACCCGTGAAACAAAGACAGTGAAAGAGAGAGAAATTCTTACAAAATTCGTTCAGGGGCTGTGATGCAACCTGGATTGACCATATCTAGACCCACAGCTGATTGAGACATAAGGGTGGACACTCTTGGGGCTCAGAGGTTTGGTGAGGTTGCATGAGCCAACGCAGACCCTTTCAAGTAATACTGCATGGTACCCATCCCATGGGTCCCAAATCTCCAGGTTCAAGGGCATCTTCCTACGTCGAAAACATGCATGAGAAACCCAGAAGATGGTACACCGTGTGATCGGGAAAGGTTTCTAAAACGCACCTCATTTCTCATCTCCTTGTGCTCGGGTTCGCCATTCCAGCCGCTTTACTAGCCATCTCCCTCCTTGGAGAATCAGCACCTTTAACCTCCTGTTCCGTACAGGTTGCAATTTGTCCTGAGGATGAACGGGAAGAGGGGGAACCAATGAGAGACTAGCTCTAGGGGTTGGGACAGGCACAGGTCACTCTATTTTCCCATCAGGAAGAAGAATTAAGCACAAGCTCAGCCTGCCCCCCAGAACCAGAAGAGGGCCTGAAGCAATCCTGCACTTTTGCGGCCAGCTCCCAAAAAAGCGACTGGAAAAATGGAGCTCAGGGGCACTGCAATTCACAAACCTGCAGAGTTATAAATGATAACTCTCGTCCACAAATATATTGAGGGAAGGCAACGAAGAGGCTTTGAACGCAAGGCAGAATTGCAGGAAACAGATTTCAGGAGGTAGATTCGAATCGCCTTGAAAGCACATGAAAAGCGGCAAAACGTGGACAATGATGCCCTTGGCCAAAAAGGGCGTATGCGTTTTTTCCTGAATATATTCAGGAAAAAACGCATACGCCCTTTTTGGCCAACCAAGCCACCTGGAAAGGCAAATCAGCGCTCCAAAGAAGTCTGGCTTCCCAGCGGGCAAAAGGGCCATGCGGAAAAAAGTGTCCAAACCAGAAATTCAGGACCGGCCATGGAGAAATGGGAGCCTTGCTACGCTGATGGGCGGGATGTAAATTGCCAACAGCCACTCTGGAGAAGCGTACGGTGTGTCCTGAAACATCTAAAAAACACAGCTTGGAGAGCATAGGGCACTTCCACTCATGGGCGTATAAATTGGGAAAACTAAAAATCAGCAAGACACAGGCACCCCAAAGTTTAGGGCTGCTCTGTTGACAAGAACCCCCACTTCATTACACCTTAAATATCCTAGGAAAGAGAAAAGTGGATAAAGAAGTTGTGGTCCTCATGCACAATGGAATATCACTCAGCCATGAAATCATCGTCATAAGGCTAGTAGCAGCACGATGAGTGGATTTAGGTACGACGATTCTAAGTGAAATAAGTCACACAGAAAAAGACACTTATCATAAGAAATCACTTATAGAGGGAATGTAAAAACCGCTACACTTGAACTGAATTACAAAACAGAACAGAGTCACACGTTCAGAAAACACACGATGGCTGCTGAACGGGAAAGGTGAGGTGGGGTGATGCATAAAACAAGGGTTTCAAATTATCTCAGATACCGTTCCATAAGCCCAAAATGTAGTAGACAAGACCTATTCCTTGCTCAGTGAACTGGACTCAACACCCCCTATTCACCGCACAAGAATATATCTGACTAGTAAGAATCTTCAAACCTATGTATTGATATCTCTCTGTAAGTGAGTCAAGGGGGTGTAAAGCGGCATAAACACAGCCGTGAAAAGCAGCTAAACCCCATTATAAAAATAAATTACTTTTCAAAACCCGTGAAACAAAGACAGTGAAAGAGAGAGAAATTCTTACAAAATTCGTTCAGGGGCTGTGATGCAACCTGGATTGACCATATCTAGACCCACAGCTGATTGAGACATAAGGGTGGACACTCTTGGGGCTCAGAGGTTTGGTGAGGTTGCATGAGCCAACGCAGACCCTTTCAAGTAATACTGCATGGTACCCATCCCATGGGTCCCAAATCTCCAGGTTCAAGGGCATCTTCCTACGTCGAAAACATGCATGAGAAACCCAGAAGATGGTACACCGTGTGATCGGGAAAGGTTTCTAAAACGCACCTCATTTCTCATCTCCTTGTGCTCGGGTTCGCCATTCCAGCCGCTTTACTAGCCATCTCCCTCCTTGGAGAATCAGCACCTTTAACCTCCTGTTCCGTACAGGTTGCAATTTGTCCTGAGGATGAACGGGAAGAGGGGGAACCAATGAGAGACTAGCTCTAGGGGTTGGGACAGGCACAGGTCACTCTATTTTCCCATCAGGAAGAAGAATTAAGCACAAGCTCAGCCTGCCCCCCAGAACCAGAAGAGGGCCTGAAGCAATCCTGCACTTTTGCGGCCAGCTCCCAAAAAAGCGACTGGAAAAATGGAGCTCAGGGGCACTGCAATTCACAAACCTGCAGAGTTATAAATGATAACTCTCGTCCACAAATATATTGAGGGAAGGCAACGAAGAGGCTTTGAACGCAAGGCAGAATTGCAGGAAACAGATTTCAGGAGGTAGATTCGAATCGCCTTGAAAGCACATGAAAAGCGGCAAAACGTGGACAATGATGCCCTTGGCCAAAAAGGGCGTATGCGTTTTTTCCTGAATATATTCAGGAAAAAACGCATACGCCCTTTTTGGCCAACCAAGCCACCTGGAAAGGCAAATCAGCGCTCCAAAGAAGTCTGGCTTCCCAGCGGGCAAAAGGGCCATGCGGAAAAAAGTGTCCAAACCAGAAATTCAGGACCGGCCATGGAGAAATGGGAGCCTTGCTACGCTGATGGGCGGGATGTAAATTGCCAACAGCCACTCTGGAGAAGCGTACGGTGTGTCCTGAAACATCTAAAAAACACAGCTTGGAGAGCATAGGGCACTTCCACTCATGGGCGTATATATTAGGAAAACTAAAAATCAGCAAGACACAGGCACCCCAAAGTTTAGGGCTGCTCTGTTGACAAGAACCCCCACTTCATTACACCTTAAATATCCTAGGAAAGAGAAAAGTGGATAAAGAAGTTGTGGTCCTCATGCACAATGGAATATCACTCAGCCATGAAATCATCGTCATAAGGCTAGTAGCAGCACGATGAGTGGATTTAGGTACGACGATTCTAAGTGAAATAAGTCACACAGAAAAAGACACTTATCATAAGAAATCACTTATAGAGGGAATGTAAAAACCGCTACACTTGAACTGAATTACAAAACAGAACAGAGTCACACGTTCAGAAAAAACACGATGGCTGCTGAACGGGAAAGGTGAGGTGGGGTGATGCATAAAACAAGGGTTTCAAATTAGCTCAGATACCGTTCCATAAGCCCAATATGTAGTAGACAAGACCTACTCCTTGCTCAGTGAACTGGACTCAACACCCCCTATTCACCGCACAAGAATATATCTGACTAGTAAGAATCTTCAAACCTATGTATTGATATCTCTCTGTAAGTGAGTCAAGGGGGTGTAAAGCGGCATAAACACAGCCGTGAAAAGCAGCTAAACCCCATTATAAAAATAAATTACTTTTCAAAACCCGTGAAACAAAGACAGTGAAAGAGAGAGAAATTCTTACAAAATTCGTTCAGGGGCTGTGATGCAACCTGGATTGACCATATCTAGACCCACAGCTGATTGAGACATAAGGGTGGACACTCTTGGGGCTCAGAGGTTTGGTGAGGTTGCATGAGCCAACGCAGACCCTTTCAAGTAATACTGCATGGTACCCATCCCATGGGTCCCAAATCTCCAGGTTCAAGGGCATCTTCCTACGTCGAAAACATGCATGAGAAACCCAGAAGATGGTACACCGTGTGATCGGGAAAGGTTTCTAAAACGCACCTCATTTCTCATCTCCTTGTGCTCGGGTTCGCCATTCCAGCCGCTTTACTAGCCATCTCCCTCCTTGGAGAATCAGCACCTTTAACCTCCTGTTCCGTACAGGTTGCAATTTGTCCTGAGGATGAACGGGAAGAGGGGGAACCAATGAGAGACTAGCTCTAGGGGTTGGGACAGGCACAGGTCACTCTATTTTCCCATCAGGAAGAAGAATTAAGCACAAGCTCAGCCTGCCCCCCAGAACCAGAAGAGGGCCTGAAGCAATCCTGCACTTTTGCGGCCAGCTCCCAAAAAAGCGACTGGAAAAATGGAGCTCAGGGGCACTGCAATTCACAAACCTGCAGAGTTATAAATGATAACTCTCGTCCACAAATATATTGAGGGAAGGCAACGAAGAGGCTTTGAACGCAAGGCAGAATTGCAGGAAACAGATTTCAGGAGGTAGATTCGAATCGCCTTGAAAGCACATGAAAAGCGGCAAAACGTGGACAATGATGCCCTTGGCCAAAAAGGGCGTATGCGTTTTTTCCTGAATATATTCAGGAAAAAACGCATACGCCCTTTTTGGCCAACCAAGCCACCTGGAAAGGCAAATCAGCGCTCCAAAGAAGTCTGGCTTCCCAGCGGGCAAAAGGGCCATGCGGAAAAAAGTGTCCAAACCAGAAATGCAGGACCGGCCATGGAGAAATGGGAGCCTTGCTACGCTGATGGGCGGGATGTAAATTGCAAACAGCCACTCTGGAGAAGCGTACGGTGTGTCCTGAAACATCTAAAAAACACAGCTTGGAGAGCATAGGGCACTTCCACTCATGGGCGTATAAATTGGGAAAACTAAAAATCAGCAAGACACAGGCACCCCAAAGTTTAGGGCTGCTCTGTTGACAAGAACCCCCACTTCATTACACCTTAAATATCCTAGGAAAGAGAAAAGTGGATAAAGAAGTTGTGGTCCTCATGCACAATGGAATATCACTCAGCCATGAAATCATCGTCATAAGGCTAGTAGCAGCACGATGAGTGGATTTAGTTACGACAATTCTAAGTGAAATAAGTCACACAGAAAAAGACACTTATCATAAGAAATCACTTATAGAGGGAATGTAAAAACCGCTACACTTGAACTGAATTACAAAACAGAACAGAGTCACACGTTCAGAAAACACACGATGGCTGCTGAACGGGAAAGGTGAGGTGGGGTGATGCATAAAACAAGGGTTTCAAATTAGCTCAGATACCGTTCCATAAGCCCAAAATGTAGTAGACAAGACCTACTCCTTGCTCAGTGAACTGGACTCAACACCCCCTATTCACCGCACAAGAATATATCTGACTAGTAAGAATCTTCAAACCTATGTATTGATATCTCTCTGTAAGTGAGTCAAGGGGGTGTAAAGCGGCATAAACACAGCCGTGAAAAGCAGCTAAACCCCATTATAAAAATAAATTACTTTTCAAAACCCGTGAAACAAAGACAGTGAAAGAGAGAGAAATTCTTACAAAATTCGTTCAGGGGCTGTGATGCAACCTGGATTGACCATATCTAGACCCACAGCTGATTGAGACATAAGGGTGGACACTCTTGGGGCTCAGAGGTTTGGTGAGGTTGCATGAGCCAACGCAGACCCTTTCAAGTAATACTGCATGGAACCCATCCCATGGGTCCCAAATCTCCAGGTTCAAGGGCATCTTCCTACGTCGAAAACATGCATGAGAAACCCAGAAGATGGTACACTGTGTGATCGGGAAAGGTTTCTAAAACGCACCTCATTTCTCATCTCCTTGTGCTCGGGTTCGCCATTCCAGCCGCTTTACTAGCCATCTCCCTCCTTGGAGGATCAGCACCTTTAACCTCCTGTTCCGTACAGGTTGCAATTTGTCCTGAGGATGAACGGGAAGAGGGGGAACCAATGAGAGACTAGCTCTAGGGGTTGGGACAGGCACAGGTCACTCTATTTTCCCATCAGGAAGAAGAATTAAGCACAAGCTCAGCCTGCCCCCCAGAACCAGAAGAGGGCCTGAAGCAATCCTGCACTTTTGCGGCCAGCTCCCAAAAAAGCGACTGGAAAAATGGAGCTCAGGGGCACTGCAATTCACAAACCTGCAGAGTTATAAATGATAACTCTCGTCCACAAATATATTGAGGGAAGGCAACGAAGAGGCTTTGAACGCAAGGCAGAATTGCAGGAAACAGATTTCAGGAGGTAGATTCGAATCGCCTTGAAAGCACATGAAAAGCGGCAAAACGTGGACAATGATGCCCTTGGCCAAAAAGGGCGTATGCGTTTTTTCCTGAATATATTCAGGAAAAAACGCATACGCCCTTTTTGGCCAACCAAGCCACCTGGAAAGGCAAATCAGCGCTCCAAAGAAGTCTGGCTTCCCAGCGGGCAAAAGGGCCATGCGGAAAAACGTGTCCAAACCAGAAATGCAGGACCGGCCATGGAGAAATGGGAGCCTTGCTACGCTGATGGGCGGGATGTAAATTGCCAACAGCCACTCTGGAGAAGTGTACGGTGTGTCCTGAAACATCTAAAAAACACAGCTTGGAGAGCATAGGGCACTTCCACTCATGGGCGTATAAATTGGGAAAACTAAAAATCAGCAAGACACAGGCACCCCAAAGTTTAGGGCTGCTCTGTTGACAAGAACCCCCACTTCATTACACCTTAAATATCCTAGGAAAGAGAAAAGTGGATAAAGAAGTTGTGGTCCTCATGCACAATGGAATATCACTCAGCCATGAAATCATCGTCATAAGGCTAGTAGCAGCACGATGAGTGGATTTAGGTACGACGATTCTAAGTGAAATAAGTCACACAGAAAAAGACACTTATCATAAGAAATCACTTATAGAGGGAATGTAAAAACCGCTACACTTGAACTGAATTACAAAACAGAACAGAGTCACACGTTCAGAAAACACACGATGGCTGCTGAACGGGAAAGGTGAGGTGGGGTGATGCATAAAACAAGGGTTTCAAATTAGCTCAGATACCGTTCCATAAGCCCAAAATGTAGTAGACAAGACCTACTCCTTGCTCAGTGAACTGGACTCAACACCCCCTATTCACCGCACAAGAATATATCTGACTAGTAAGAATCTTCAAACCTATGTATTGATATCTCTCTGTAAGTGAGTCAAGGGGGTGTAAAGCGGCATAAACACAGCCGTGAAAAGCAGCTAAACCCCATTATAAAAATAAATTACTTTTCAAAACCCGTGAAACAAAGACAGTGAAAGAGAGAGAAATTCTTACAAAATTCGTTCAGGGGCTGTGATGCAACCTGGATTGACCATATCTAGACCCACAGCTGATTGAGACATAAGGGTGGACACTCTTGGGGCTCAGAGGTTTGGTGAGGTTGCATGAGCCAACGCAGACCCTTTCAAGTAATACTGCATGGTACCCATCACATGGGTCCCAAATCTCCAGGTTCAAGGGCATCTTCCTACGTCGAAAACATGCATGAGAAACCCAGAAGATGGTACACCGTGTGATCGGGAAAGGTTTCTAAAACGCACCTCATTTCTCATCTCCTTGTGCTCGGGTTCGCCATTCCAGCCGCTTTACTAGCCATCTCCCTCCATGGAGAATCAGCACCTTTAACCTCCTGTTCCGTACAGGTTGCAATTTGTCCTGAGGATGAACGGGAAGAGGGGGAACCAATGAGAGACTAGCTCTAGGGGTTGGGACAGGCACAGGTCACTCTATTTTCCCATCAGGAAGAAGAATTAAGCACAAGCTCAGCCTGCCCCCCAGAACCAGAAGAGGGCCTGAAGCAATCCTGCACTTTTGCGGCCAGCTCCCAAAAAAGCGACTGGAAAAATGGAGCTCAGGGGCACTGCAATTCACAAACCTGCAGAGTTATAAATGATAACTCTCGTCCACAAATATATTGAGGGAAGGCAACGAAGAGGCTTTGAACGCAAGGCAGAATTGCAGGAAACAGATTTCAGGAGGTAGATTCGAATCGCCTTGAAAGCACATGAAAAGCGGCAAAACGTGGACAATGATGCCCTTGGCCAAAAAGGGCGTATGCGTTTTTTCCTGAATATATTCAGGAAAAAATGCATACGCCCTTTTTGGCCAACCAAGCCACCTGGAAAGGCAAATCAGCGCTCCAAAGAAGTCTGGCTTCCCAGCGGGCAAAAGGGCCATGCGGAAAAAAGTGTCCAAACCAGAAATGCAGGACCGGCCATGGAGAAATGGGAGCCTTGCTACGCTGATGGGCGGGATGTAAATTGCCAACAGCCACTCTGGAGAAGCGTACGGTGTGTCCTGAAACATCTAAAAAACACAGCTTGGAGAGCATAGGGCACTTCCACTCATGGGCGTATAAATTGGGAAAACTAAAAATCAGCAAGACACAGGCACCCCAAAGTTTAGGGCTGCTCTGTTGACAAGAACCCCCACTTCATTACACCTTAAATATCCTAGGAAAGAGAAAAGTGGATAAAGAAGTTGTGGTCCTCATGCACAATGGAATATCACTCAGCCATGAAATCATCGTCATAAGGCTAGTAGCAGCACGATGAGTGGATTTAGGTACGACGATTCTAAGTGAAATAAGTCACACAGAAAAAGACACTTATCATAAGAAATCACTTATAGAGGGAATGTAAAAACCGCTACACTTGAACTGAATTACAAAACAGAACAGAGTCACACGTTCAGAAAACACACGATGGCTGCTGAACGGGAAAGGTGAGGTGGGGTGATGCATAAAACAAGGGTTTCAAATTAGCTCAGATACCGTTTCCATAAACCCAATATGTAGTAGACAAGACCTACTCCTTGCTCAGTGAACTGGACTCAACACCCCCTATTCACCGCACAAGAATATATCTGACTAGTAAGAATCTTCAAACCTATGTATTGATATCTCTCTGTAAGTGAGTCAAGGGGGTGTAAAGCGGCATAAACACAGCCGTGAAAAGCAGCTAAACCCCATTATAAAAATAAATTACTTTTCAAAACCCATGAAACAAAGACAGTGAAAGAGAGAGAAATTCTTACAAAATTCGTTCAGGGGCTGTGATGCAACCTGGATTGACCATATCTAGACCCACAGCTGATTGAGACATAAGGGTGGACACTCTTGGGGCTCAGAGGTTTGGTGAGGTTGCATGAGCCAACGCAGACCCTTTCAAGTAATACTGCATGGAACCCATCCCATGGGTCCCAAATCTCCAGGTTCAAGGGCATCTTCCTACGTCGAAAACATGCATGAGAAACCCAGAAGATGGTACACCGTGTGATCGGGAAAGGTTTCTAAAACGCACCTCATTTCTCATCTCCTTGTGCTCGGGTTCGCCATTCCAGCCGCTTTACTAGCCATCTCCCTCCTTGGAGAATCAGCACCTTTAACCTCCTGTTCCGTACAGGTTGCAATTTGTCCTGAGGATGAACGGGAAGAGGGGGAACCAATGAGAGACTAGCTCTAGGGGTTGGGACAGGCACAGGTCACTCTATTTTCCCATCAGGAAGAAGAATTAAGCACAAGCTCAGCCTGCCCCCCAGAACCAGAAGAGGGCCTGAAGCATTCCTGCACTTTTGCGGCCAGCTCCCAAAAAAGCGACTGGAAAAATGGAGCTCAGGGGCACTGCAATTCACAAACCTGCAGAGTTATAAATGATAACTCTCGTCCACAAATATATTGAGGGAAGGCAACGAAGAGGCTTTGAACGCAAGGCAGAATTGCAGGAAACAGATTTCAGGAGGTAGATTCGAATCGCCTTGAAAGCACATGAAAAGCGGCAAAACGTGGACAATGATGCCCTTGGCCAAAAAGGGCGTATGCGTTTTTTCCTGAATATATTCAGGAAAAAACGCATACGCCCTTTTTGGCCAACCAAGCCACCTGGAAAGGCAAATCAGCGCTCCAAAGAAGTCTGGCTTCCCAGCGGGCAAAAGGGCCATGCGGAAAAAAGTGTCCAAACCAGAAATGCAGGACCGGCCATGGAGAAATGGGAGCCTTGCTACGCTGATGGGCGGGATGTAAATTGCCAACAGCCACTCTGGAGAAGCGTACGGTGTGTCCTGAAACATCTAAAAAACACAGCTTGGAGAGCATAGGGCACTTCCACTCATGGGCGTATAAATTGGGAAAACTAAAAATCAGCAAGACACAGGCACCCCAAAGTTTAGGGCTGCTCTGTTGACAAGAACCCCCACTTCATTACACCTTAAATATCCTAGGAAAGAGAAAAGTGGATAAAGAAGTTGTGGTCCTCATGCACAATGGAATATCACTCAGCCATGAAATCATCGTCATAAGGCTAGTAGCAGCACGATGAGTGGATTTAGGTACGACGATTCTAAGTGAAATAAGTCACACAGAAAAAGACACTTATCATAAGAAATCACTTATAGAGGGAATGTAAAAACCGCTACACTTGAACTGAATTACAAAACAGAACAGAGTCACACGTTCAGAAAACACACGATGGCTGCTGAACGGGAAAGGTGAGGTGGGGTGATGCATAAAACAAGGGTTTCAAATTAGCTCAGATACCGTTCCATAAGCCCAAAATGTAGTAGACAAGACCTACTCCTTGCTCAGTGAACTGGACTCAACACCCCCTATTCACCGCACAAGAATATATCTGACTAGTAAGAATCTTCAAACCTATGTATTGATATCTCTCTGTAAGTGAGTCAAGGGGGTGTAAAGCGGCATAAACACAGCCGTGAAAAGCAGCTAAACCCCATTATAAAAATAAATTACTTTTCAAAACCCGTGAAACAAAGACAGTGAAAGAGAGAGAAATTCTTACAAAATTCGTTCAGGGGCTGTGATGCAACCTGGATTGACCATATCTAGACCCACAGCTGATTGAGACATAAGGGTGGACACTCTTGGGGCTCAGAGGTTTGGTGAGGTTGCATGAGCCAACGCAGACCCTTTCAAGTAATACTGCATGGAACCCATCCCATGGGTCCCAAATCTCCAGGTTCAAGGGCATCTTCCTACGTCGAAAACATGCATGAGAAACCCAGAAGATGGTACACCGTGTGATCGGGAAAGGTTTCTAAAACGCACCTCATTTCTCATCTCCTTGTGCTCGGGTTCGCCATTCCAGCCGCTTTACTAGCCATCTCCCTCCTTGGAGAATCAGCACCTTTAACCTCCTGTTCCGTACAGGTTGCAATTTGTCCTGAGGATGAACGGGAAGAGGGGGAACCAATGAGAGACTAGCTCTAGGGGTTGGGACAGGCACAGGTCACTCTATTTTCCCATCAGGAAGAAGAATTAAGCACAAGCTCAGCCTGCCCCCCAGAACCAGAAGAGGGCCTGAAGCAATCCTGCACTTTTGCGGCCAGCTCCCAAAAAAGCGACTGGAAAAATGGAGCTCAGGGGCACTGCAATTCACAAACCTGCAGAGTTATAAATGATAACTCTCGTCCACAAATATATTGAGGGAAGGCAACGAAGAGGCTTTGAACGCAAGGCAGAATTGCAGGAAACAGATTTCAGGAGGTAGATTCGTATCGCCTTGAAAGCACATGAAAAGCGGCAAAACGTGGACAATGATGCCCTTGGCCAAAAAGGGCGTATGCGTTTTTTCCTGAATATATTCAGGAAAAAACGCATACGCCCTTTTTGGCCAACCAAGCCACCTGGAAAGGCAAATCAGCGCTCCAAAGAAGTCTGGCTTCCCAGCGGGCAAAAGGGCCATGCGGAAAAAAGTGTCCAAACCAGAAATGCAGGACCGGCCATGGAGAAATGGGAGCCTTGCTACGCTGATGGGCGGGATGTAAATTGCCAACAGCCACTCTGGAGAAGCGTACGGTGTGTCCTGAAACATCTAAAAAACACAGCTTGGAGAGCATAGGGCACTTCCACTCATGGGCGTATAAATTGGGAAAACTAAAAATCAGCAAGACACAGGCACCCCAAAGTTTAGGGCTGCTCTGTTGACAAGAACCCCCACTTCATTACACCTTAAATATCCTAGGAAAGAGAAAAGTGGATAAAGAAGTTGTGGTCCTCATGCACAATGGAATATCACTCAGCCATGAAATCATCGTCATAAGGCTAGTAGCAGCACGATGAGTGGATTTAGGTACGACGATTCTAAGTGAAATAAGTCACACAGAAAAAGACACTTATCATAAGAAATCACTTATAGAGGGAATGTAAAAACCGCTACACTTGAACTGAATTACAAAACAGAACAGAGTCACACGTTCAGAAAACACACGATGGCTGCTGAACGGGAAAGGTGAGGTGGGGTGATGCATAAAACAAGGGTTTCAAATTAGCTCAGATACCGTTCCATAAGCCCAAAATGTAGTAGACAAGACCTACTCCTTGCTCAGTGAACTGGACTCAACACCCCCTATTCACCGCACAAGAATATATCTGACTAGTAAGAATCTTCAAACCTATGTATTGATATCTCTCTGTAAGTGAGTCAAGGGGGTGTAAAGCGGCATAAACACAGCCGTGAAAAGCAGCTAAACCCCATTATAAAAATAAATTACTTTTCAAAACCCGTGAAACAAAGACAGTGAAAGAGAGAGAAATTCTTACAAAATTCGTTCAGGGGCTGTGATGCAACCTGGATTGACCATATCTAGACCCACAGCTGATTGAGACATAAGGGTGGACACTCTTGGGGCTCAGAGGTTTGGTGAGGTTGCATGAGCCAACGCAGACCCTTTCAAGTAATACTGCATGGAACCCATCCCATGGGTCCCAAATCTCCAGGTTCAAGGGCATCTTCCTACGTCGAAAACATGCATGAGAAACCCAGAAGATGGTACACCGTGTGATCGGGAAAGGTTTCTAAAACGCACCTCATTTCTCATCTCCTTGTGCTCGGGTTCGCCATTCCAGCCGCTTTACTAGCCATCTCCCTCCTTGGAGAATCAGCACCTTTAACCTCCTGTTCCGTACAGGTTGCAATTTGTCCTGAGGATGAACGGGAAGAGGGGGAACCAATGAGAGACTAGCTCTAGGGGTTGGGACAGGCACAGGTCACTCTATTTTCCCATCAGGAAGAAGAATTAAGCACAAGCTCAGCCTGCCCCCCAGAACCAGAAGAGGGCCTGAAGCAATCCTGCACTTTTGCGGCCAGCTCCCAAAAATGCGACTGGAAAAATGGAGCTCAGGGGCACTGCAATTCACAAACCTGCAGAGTTATAAATGATAACTCTCGTCCACAAATATATTGAGGGAAGGCAACGAAGAGGCTCTGAACGCAAGGCAGAATTGCAGGAAACAGATTTCAGGAGGTAGATTCGTATCGCCTTGAAAGCACATGAAAAGCGGCAAAACGTGGACAATGATGCCCTTGGCCAAAAAGGGCGTATGCGTTTTTTCCTGAATATATTCAGGAAAAAACGCATACGCCCTTTTTGGCCAACCAAGCCACCTGGAAAGGCAAATCAGTGCTCCAAAGAAGTCTGGCTTCCCAGCGGGCAAAAGGGCCATGCGGAAAAAAGTGTCCAAACCAGAAATGCAGGACCGGCCATGGAGAAATGGGAGCCTTGCTACGCTGATGGGCGGGATGTAAATTGCCAACAGCCACTCTGGAGAAGCGTACGGTGTGTCCTGAAACATCTAAAAAACACAGCTTGGAGAGCATAGGGCACTTCCACTCATGGGCGTATAAATTGGGAAAACTAAAAATCAGCAAGACACAGGCACCCCAAAGTTTAGGGCTGCTCTGTTGACAAGAACCCCCACTTCATTACACCTTAAATATCCTAGGAAAGAGAAAAGTGGATAAAGAAGTTGTGGTCCTCATGCACAATGGAATATCACTCAGCCATGAAATCATCGTCATAAGGCTAGTAGCAGCACGATGAGTGGATTTAGGTACGACGATTCTAAGTGAAATAAGTCACACAGAAAAAGACACTTATCATAAGAAATCACTTATAGAGGGAATGTAAAAACCGCTACACTTGAACTGAATTACAAAACAGAACAGAGTCACACGTTCAGAAAACACACGATGGCTGCTGAACGGGAAAGGTGAGGTGGGGTGATGCATAAAACAAGGGTTTCAAATTAGCTCAGATACCGTTCCATAAGCCCAAAATGTAGTAGACAAGACCTACTCCTTCCTCAGTGAACTGGACTCAACACCCCCTATTCACCGCACAAGAATATATCTGACTAGTAAGAATCTTCAAACCTATGTATTGATATCTCTCTGTAAGTGAGTCAAGGGGGTGTAAAGCGGCATAAACACAGCCGTGAAAAGCAGCTAAACCCCATTATAAAAATAAATTACTTTTCAAAACCCGTGAAACAAAGACAGTGAAAGAGAGAGAAATTCTTACAAAATTCGTTCAGGGGCTGTGATGCAACCTGGATTGACCATATCTAGACCCACAGCTGATTGAGACATAAGGGTGGACACTCTTGGGGCTCAGAGGTTTGGTGAGGTTGCATGAGCCAACGCAGACCCTTTCAAGTAATACTGCATGGAACCCATCCCATGGGTCCCAAATCTCCAGATTCAAGGGCATCTTCCTACGTCGAAAACATGCATGAGAAACCCAGAAGATGGTACACCGTGTGATCGGGAAAGGTTTCTAAAACGCACCTCATTTCTCATCTCCTTGTGCTCGGGTTCGCCATTCCAGCCGCTTTACTAGCCATCTCCCTCCTTGGAGAATCAGCACCTTTAACCTCCTGTTCCGTACAGGTTGCAATTTGTCCTGAGGATGAACGGGAAGAGGGGGAACCAATGAGAGACTAGCTCTAGGGGTTGGGACAGGCACAGGTCACTCTATTTTCCCATCAGGAAGAAGAATTAAGCACAAGCTCAGCCTGCCCCCCAGAACCAGAAGAGGGCCTGAAGCAATCCTGCACTTTTGCGGCCAGCTCCCAAAAATGCGACTGGAAAAATGGAGCTCAGGGGCACTGCAATTCACAAACCTGCAGAGTTATAAATGATAACTCTCGTCCACAAATATATTGAGGGAAGGCAACGAAGAGGCTCTGAACGCAAGGCAGAATTGCAGGAAACAGATTTCAGGAGGTAGATTCGTATCGCCTTGAAAGCACATGAAAAGCGGCAAAACGTGGACAATGATGCCCTTGGCCAAAAAGGGCGTATGCGTTTTTTCCTGAATATATTCAGGAAAAAACGCATATGCCCTTTTTGGCCAACCAAGCCACCTGGAAAGGCAAATCAGCGCTCCAAAGAAGTCTGGCTTCCCAGCGGGCAAAAGGGCCATGCGGAAAAAAGTGTCCAAACCAGAAATGCAGGACCGGCCATGGAGAAATGGGAGCCTTGCTACGCTGATGGGCGGGATGTAAATTGCCAACAGCCACTCTGGAGAAGCGTACGGTGTGTCCTGAAACATCTAAAAAACACAGCTTGGAGAGCATAGGGCACTTCCACTCATGGGCGTATAAATTGGGAAAACTAAAAATCAGCAAGACACAGGCACCCCAAAGTTTAGGGCTGCTCTGTTGACAAGAACCCCCACTTCATTACACCTTAAATATCCTAGGAAAGAGAAAAGTGGATAAAGAAGTTGTGGTCCTCATGCACAATGGAATATCACTCAGCCATGAAATCATCGTCATAAGGCTAGTAGCAGCACGATGAGTGGATTTAGGTACGACGATTCTAAGTGAAATAAGTCACACAGAAAAAGACACTTATCATAAGAAATCACTTATAGAGGGAATGTAAAAACCGCTACACTTGAACTGAATTACAAAACAGAACAGAGTCACACGTTCAGAAAACACACGATGGCTGCTGAACGGGAAAGGTGAGGTGGGGTGATGCATAAAACAAGGGTTTCAAATTAGCTCAGATACCGTTCCATAAACCCAATATGTAGTAGACAAGACCTACTCCTTGCTCAGTGAACTGGACTCAACACCCCCTATTCACCGCACAAGAATATATCTGACTAGTAAGAATCTTCAAACCTATGTATTGATATCTCTCTGTAAGTGAGTCAAGGGGGTGTAAAGCGGCATAAACACAGCCGTGAAAAGCAGCTAAACCCCATTATAAAAATAAATTACTCTTCAAAACCCGTGAAACAAAGACAGTGCAAGAGACAGAAATTCTTACAAAATTCGTTCAGGGGCTGTGATGCAACCTGGATTGACCATATCTAGACCCACAGCTGATTGAGACATAAGGGTGGACACTCTTGGGGCTCAGAGTTTTGGTGAGGTTGCATGAGCCAATGCAGACCCTTTCAAGTAATACTGCATGGTACCCATCCCATGGGTCCCAAATCTCCAGGTTCAAGGGCATCTTCCTACGTCGAAAACATGCATGAGAAACCCAGAAGATGGTACACCGTGTGATCGGGAAAGGTTTCTAAAACGCACCTCATTTCTCATCTCCTTGTGCTCGGGTTCGCCATTCCAGCCGCTTTACTAGCCATCTCCCTCCTTGGAGAATCAGCACCTTTAACCTCCTGTTCCGTACAGGTGGCAATTTGTCCTGAGGATGAACGGGAAGAGGGGGAACCAATGAGAGACTAGCTCTAGGGGTTGGGACAGGCACAGGTCACTCTATTTTCCCATCAGGAAGAAGAATTAAGCACAAGCTCAGCCTGCCCCCTAGAACCAGAAGAGGGCCTGAAGCAATCCTGCACTTTTGCGGCCAGCTCCCAAAAAAGCGACTGGAAAAATGGAGCTCAGGGGCACTGCAATTCACAAACCTGCAGAGTTATAAATGATAACTCTCGTCCACAAATATATTGAGGGAAGGCAACGAAGAGGCTTTGAACGCAAGGCAGAATTGCAGGAAACAGATTTCAGGAGGTAGATTCGAATCGCCTTGAAAGCACATGAAAAGCGGCAAAACGTGGACAATGATGCCCTTGGTCAAAAAGGGCGTATGCGTTTTTTCCTGAATATATTCAGGAAAAAACGCATACGCCCTTTTTGGCCAACCAAGCCACCTGGAAAGGCAAATCAGTGCTCCAAAGAAGTCTGGCTTCCCAGCGGGCAAAAGGGCCATGCGGAAAAACGTGTCCAAACAAGAAATGCAGGACCGGCCATGGAGAAATGGGAGCCTTGCTACGCTGATGGGCGGGATGTAAATTGCCAACAGCCACTCTGGAGAAGCGTACGGTGTGTCCTGAAACATCTAAAAAACACAGCTTGGAGAGCATAGGGCACTTCCACTCATGGGCGTATAAATTGGGAAAACTAAAAATCAGCAAGACACAGGCACCCCAAAGTTTAGGGCTGCTCTGTTGACAAGAACCCCCACTTCATTACACCTTAAATATCCTAGGAAAGAGAAAAGTGGATAAAGAAGTTGTGGTCCTCATGCACAATGGAATATCACTCAGCCATGAAATCATCGTCATAAGGCTAGTAGCAGCACGATGAGTGGATTTAGGTACGACGATTCTAAGTGAAATAAGTCACACAGAAAAAGACACTTATCATAAGAAATCACTTATAGAGGGAATGTAAAAACCGCTACACTTGAACTGAATTACAAAACAGAACAGAGTCACACGTTCAGAAAACACACGATGGCTGCTGAACGGGAAAGGTGAGGTGGGGTGATGCATAAAACAAGGGTTTCAAATTAGCTCAGATACCGTTCCATAAACCCAATATGTAGTAGACAAGACCTACTCCTTGCTCAGTGAACTGGACTCAACACCCCCTATTCACCGCACAAGAATATATCTGACTAGTAAGAATCTTCAAACCTATGTATTGATATCTCTCTGTAAGTGAGTCAAGGGGGTGTAAAGCGGCATAAACACAGCCGTGAAAAGCAGCTAAACCCCATTATAAAAATAAATTACTCTTCAAAACCCGTGAAACAAAGACAGTGCAAGAGACAGAAATTCTTACAAAATTCGTTCAGGGGCTGTGATGCAACCTGGATTGACCATATCTAGACCCACAGCTGATTGAGACATAAGGGTGGACACTCTTGGGGCTCAGAGTTTTGGTGAGGTTGCATGAGCCAATGCAGACCCTTTCAAGTAATACTGCATGGTACCCATCCCATGGGTCCCAAATCTCCAGGTTCAAGGGCATCTTCCTACGTCGAAAACATGCATGAGAAACCCAGAAGATGGTACACCGTGTGATCGGGAAAGGTTTCTAAAACGCACCTCATTTCTCATCTCCTTGTGCTCGGGTTCGCCATTCCAGCCGCTTTACTAGCCATCTCCCTCCTTGGAGAATCAGCACCTTTAACCTCCTGTTCCGTACAGGTTGCAATTTGTCCTGAGGATGAACGGGAAGAGGGGGAACCAATGAGAGACTAGCTCTAGGGGTTGGGACAGGCACAGGTCACTCTATTTTCCCATCAGGAAGAAGAATTAAGCACAAGCTCAGCCTGCCCCCTAGAACCAGAAGAGGGCCTGAAGCAATCCTGCACTTTTGCGGCCAGCTCCCAAAAAAGCGACTGGAAAAATGGAGCTCAGGGGCACTGCAATTCACAAACCTGCAGAGTTATAAATGATAAC
This sequence comes from Balaenoptera acutorostrata, assembly GCF_949987535.1. Taxonomy (NCBI): domain Eukaryota; kingdom Metazoa; phylum Chordata; class Mammalia; order Artiodactyla; family Balaenopteridae; genus Balaenoptera; species Balaenoptera acutorostrata. The sequence goes on from NW_026645612.1 coordinate 240,674, forward strand.
TCTCGTCCACAAATATATTGAGGGAAGGCAACGAAGAGGCTTTGAACGCAAGGCAGAATTGCAGGAAACAGATTTCAGGAGGTAGATTCGAATCGCCTTGAAAGCACATGAAAAGCGGCAAAACGTGGACAATGATGCCCTTGGTCAAAAAGGGCGTATGCGTTTTTTCCTGAATATATTCAGGAAAAAACGCATACGCCCTTTTTGGCCAACCAAGCCACCTGGAAAGGCAAATCAGCGCTCCAAAGAAGTCTGGCTTCCCAGCGGGCAAAAGGGCCATGCGGAAAAACGTGTCCAAACAAGAAATGCAGGACCGGCCATGGAGAAATGGGAGCCTTGCTACGCTGATGGGCGGGATGTAAATTGCCAACAGCCACTCTGGAGAAGCGTACGGTGTGTCCTGAAACATCTAAAAAACACAGCTTGGAGAGCATAGGGCACTTCCACTCATGGGCGTATAAATTGGGAAAACTAAAAATCAGCAAGACACAGGCACCCCAAAGTTTAGGGCTGCTCTGTTGACAAGAACCCCCACTTCATTACACCTTAAATATCCTAGGAAAGAGAAAAGTGGATAAAGAAGTTGTGGTCCTCATGCACAATGGAATATCACTCAGCCATGAAATCATCGTCATAAGGCTAGTAGCAGCACGATGAGTGGATTTAGGTACGACGATTCTAAGTGAAATAAGTCACACAGAAAAAGACACTTATCATAAGAAATCACTTATAGAGGGAATGTGAAAACCGCTACACTTGAACTGAATTACAAAACAGAACAGAGTCACACGTTCAGAAAACACACGATGGCTGCTGAACGGGAAAGGTGAGGTGGGGTGATGCATAAAACAAGGGTTTCAAATTAGCTCAGATACCGTTCCATAAGCCCAATATGTAGTAGACAAGACCTACTCCTTGCTCAGTGAACTGGACTCAACACCCCCTATTCACCGCACAAGAATATATCTGACTAGTAAGAATCTTCAAACCTATGTATTGATATCTCTCTGTAAGTGAGTCAAGGGGGTGTAAAGCGGCATAAACACAGCCGTGAAAAGCAGCTAAACCCCATTATAAAAATAAATTACTCTTCAAAACCCGTGAAACAAAGACAGTGCAAGAGACAGAAATTCTTACAAAATTCGTTCAGGGGCTGTGATGCAACCTGGATTGACCATATCTAGACCCACAGCTGATTGAGACATAAGGGGGGACACTCTTGGGGCTCAGAGGTTTGGTGAGGTTGCATGAGCCAACGCAGACCCTTTCAAGTAATACTGCATGGTACCCATCCCATGGGTCCCAAATCTCCAGGTTCAAGGGCATCTTCCTACGTCGAAAACATGCATGAGAAACCCAGAAGATGGTACACCGTGTGATCGGGAAAGGTTTCTAAAACGCACCTCATTTCTCATCTCCTTGTGCTCGGGTTCGCCATTCCAGCCGCTTTACTAGCCATCTCCCTCCTTGGAGAATCAGCACCTTTAACCTCCTGTTCCGTACAGGTTGCAATTTGTCCTGAGGATGAACGGGAAGAGGGGGAACCAATGAGAGACTAGCTCTAGGGGTTGGGACAGGCACAGGTCACTCTATTTTCCCATCAGGAAGAAGAATTAAGCACAAGCTCAGCCTGCCCCCTAGAACCAGAAGAGGGCCTGAAGCAATCCTGCACTTTTGCGGCCAGCTCCCAAAAAAGCGACTGGAAAAATGGAGCTCAGGGGCACTGCAATTCACAAACCTGCAGAGTTATAAATGATAACTCTCGTCCACAAATATATTGAGGGAAGGCAACGAAGAGGCTTTGAACGCAAGGCAAAATTGCAGGAAACAGATTTCAGGAGGTAGATTCGAATCGCCTTGAAAGCACATGAAAAGCGGCAAAACGTGGACAATGATGCCCTTGGTCAAAAAGGGCGTATGCGTTTTTTCCTGAATATATTCAGGAAAAAACGCATACGCCCTTTTTGGCCAACCAAGCCACCTGGAAAGGCAAATCAGCGCTCCAAAGAAGTCTGGCTTCCCAGCGGGCAAAAGGGCCATGCGGAAAAACGTGTCCAAACAAGAAATGCAGGACCGGCCATGGAGAAATGGGAGCCTTGCTACGCTGATGGGCGGGATGTAAATTGCCAACAGCCACTCTGGAGAAGCGTACGGTGTGTCCTGAAACATCTAAAAAACACAGCTTGGAGAGCATAGGGCACTTCCACTCATGGGCGTATAAATTGGGAAAACTAAAAATCAGCAAGACACAGGCACCCCAAAGTTTAGGGCTGCTCTGTTGACAAGAACCCCCACTTCATTACACCTTAAATATCCTAGGAAAGAGAAAAGTGGATAAAGAAGTTGTGGTCCTCATGCACAATGGAATATCACTCAGCCATGAAATCATCGTCATAAGGTTAGTAGCAGCACGATGAGTGGATTTAGGTACGACGATTCTAAGTGAAATAAGTCACACAGAAAAAGACACTTATCATAAGAAATCACTTATAGAGGGAATGTGAAAACCGCTACACTTGAACTGAATTACAAAACAGAACAGAGTCACACGTTCAGAAAACACACGATGGCTGCTGAACGGGAAAGGTGAGGTGGGGTGATGCATAAAACAAGGGTTTCAAATTAGCTCAGATACCGTTCCATAAGCCCAATATGTAGTAGACAAGACCTACTCCTTGCTCAGTGAACTGGACTCAACACCCCCTATTCACCGCACAAGAATATATCTGACTAGTAAGAATCTTCAAACCTATGTATTGATATCTCTCTGTAAGTGAGTCAAGGGGGTGTAAAGCGGCATAAACACAGCCGTGAAAAGCAGCTAAACCCCATTATAAAAATAAATTACTCTTCAAAACCCGTGAAACAAAGACAGTGCAAGAGACAGAAATTCTTACAAAATTCGTTCAGGGGCTGTGATGCAACCTGGATTGACCATATCTAGACCCACAGCTGATTGAGACATAAGGGGGGACACTCTTGGGGCTCAGAGGTTTGGTGAGGTTGCATGAGCCAACGCAGACCCTTTCAAGTAATACTGCATGGTACCCATCCCATGGGTCCCAAATCTCCAGGTTCAAGGGCATCTTCCTACGTCGAAAACATGCATGAGAAACCCAGAAGATGGTACACCGTGTGATCGGGAAAGGTTTCTAAAACGCACCTCATTTCTCATCTCCTTGTGCTCGGGTTCGCCATTCCAGCCGCTTTACTAGCCATCTCCCTCCTTGGAGAATCAGCACCTTTAACCTCCTGTTCCGTACAGGTTGCAATTTGTCCTGAGGATGAACGGGAAGAGGGGGAACCAATGAGAGACTAGCTCTAGGGGTTGGGACAGGCACAGGTCACTCTATTTTCCCATCAGGAAGAAGAATTAAGCACAAGCTCAGCCTGCCCCCCAGAACCAGAAGAGGGCCTGAAGCAATCCTGCACTTTTGCGGCCAGCTCCCAAAAAAGCGACTGGAAAAATGGAGCTCAGGGGCACTGCAATTCACAAACCTGCAGAGTTATAAATGATAACTCTCGTCCACAAATATATTGAGGGAAGGCAACGAAGAGGCTTTGAACGCAAGGCAGAATTGCAGGAAACAGATTTCAGGAGGTAGATTCGAATCGCCTTGAAAGCACATGAAAAGCGGCAAAATGTGGACAATGATGCCCTTGGCCAAAAAGGGCGTATGCGTTTTTTCCTGAATATATTCAGGAAAAAACGCATACGCCCTTTTTGGCCAACCAAGCCACCTGGAAAGGCAAATCAGCGCTCCAAAGAATTCTGGCTTCCCAGCGGGCAAAAGGGCCATGCGGAAAAAAGTGTCCAAACCAGAAATTCAGGACCGGCCATGGAGAAATGGGAGCCTTGCTACGCTGATGGGCGGGATGTAAATTGCCAACAGCCACTCTGGAGAAGCGTACGGTGTGTCCTGAAACATCTAAAAAACACAGCTTGGAGAGCATAGGGCACTTCCACTCATGGGCGTATATATTAGGAAAACTAAAAATCAGCAAGACACAGGCACCCCAAAGTTTAGGGCTGCTCTGTTGACAAGAACCCCCACTTCATTACACCTTAAATATCCTAGGAAAGAGAAAAGTGGATAAAGAAGTTGTGGTCCTCATGCACAATGGAATATCACTCAGCCATGAAATCATCGTCATAAGGCTAGTAGCAGCACGATGAGTGGATTTAGGTACGACGATTCTAAGTGAAATAAGTCACACAGAAAAAGACACTTATCATAAGAAATCACTTATAGAGGGAATGTAAAAACCGCTACACTTGAACTGAATTACAAAACAGAACAGAGTCACACGTTCAGAAAACACACGATGGCTGCTGAACGGGAAAGGTGAGGTGGGGTGATGCATAAAACAAGGGTTTCAAATTAGCTCAGATACCGTTCCATAAGCCCAAAATGTAGTAGACAAGACCTACTCCTTGCTCAGTGAACTGGACTCAACACCCCCTATTCACCGCACAAGAATATATCTGACTAGTAAGAATCTTCAAACCTATGTATTGATATCTCTCTGTAAGTGAGTCAAGGGGGTGTAAAGCGGCATAAACACAGCCGTGAAAAGCAGCTAAACCCCATTATAAAAATAAATTACTTTTCAAAACCCGTGAAACAAAGACAGTGAAAGAGAGAGAAATTCTTACAAAATTCGTTCAGGGGCTGTGATGCAACCTGGATTGACCATATCTAGACCCACAGCTGATTGAGACATAAGGGTGGACACTCTTGGGGCTCAGAGGTTTGGTGAGGTTGCATGAGCCAACGCAGACCCTTTCAAGTAATACTGCATGGTACCCATCCCATGGGTCCCAAATCTCCAGGTTCAAGGGCATCTTCCTACGTCGAAAACATGCATGAGAAACCCAGAAGATGGTACACCGTGTGATCGGGAAAGGTTTCTAAAACGCACCTCATTTCTCATCTCCTTGTGCTCGGGTTCGCCATTCCAGCCGCTTTACTAGCCATCTCCCTCCTTGGAGAATCAGCACCTTTAACCTCCTGTTCCGTACAGGTGGCAATTTGTCCTGAGGATGAACGGGAAGAGGGGGAACCAATGAGAGACTAGCTCTAGGGGTTGGGACAGGCACAGGTCACTCTATTTTCCCATCAGGAAGAAGAATTAAGCACAAGCTCAGCCTGCCCCCCAGAACCAGAAGAGGGCCTGAAGCAATCCTGCACTTTTGCGGCCAGCTCCCAAAAAAGCGACTGGAAAAATGGAGCTCAGGGGCACTGCAATTCACAAACCTGCAGAGTTATAAATGATAACTCTCGTCCACAAATATATTGAGGGAAGGCAACGAAGAGGCTTTGAACGCAAGGCAGAATTGCAGGAAACAGATTTCAGGAGGTAGATTCGAATCGCCTTGAAAGCACATGAAAAGCGGCAAAACGTGGACAATGATGCCCTTGGCCAAAAAGGGCGTATGCGTTTTTTCCTGAATATATTCAGGAAAAAACGCATACGCCCTTTTTGGCCAACCAAGCCACCTGGAAAGGCAAATCAGCGCTCCAAAGAAGTCTGGCTTCCCAGCGGGCAAAAGGGCCATGCGGAAAAACGTGTCCAAACAAGAAAGGCAGGACCGGCCATGGAGAAATGGGAGCCTTGCTACGCTGATGGGCGGGATGTAAATTGCCAACAGCCACTCTGGAGAAGCGTACGGTGTGTCCTGAAACATCTAAAAAACACAGCTTGGAGAGCATAGGGCACTTCCACTCATGGGCGTATAAATTGGGAAAACTAAAAATCAGCAAGACACAGGCACCCCAAAGTTTAGGGCTGCTCTGTTGACAAGAACCCCCACTTCATTACACCTTAAATATCCTAGGAAAGAGAAAAGTGGATAAAGAAGTTGTGGTCCTCATGCACAATGGAATATCACTCAGCCATGAAATCATCGTCATAAGGCTAGTAGCAGCACGATGAGTGGATTTAGGTACGACGATTCTAAGTGAAATAAGTCACACAGAAAAAGACACTTATCATAAGAAATCACTTATAGAGGGAATGTAAAAACCGCTACACTTGAACTGAATTACAAAACAGAACAGAGTCACACGTTCAGAAAACACACGATGGCTGCTGAACGGGAAAGGTGAGGTGGGGTGATGCATAAAACAAGGGTTTCAAATTAGCTCAGATACCGTTCCATAAACCCAATATGTAGTAGACAAGACCTACTCCTTGCTCAGTGAACTGGACTCAACACCCCCTATTCACCGCACAAGAATATATCTGACTAGTAAGAATCTTCAAACCTATGTATTGATATCTCTCTGTAAGTGAGTCAAGGGGGTGTAAAGCGGCATAAACACAGCCGTGAAAAGCAGCTAAACCCCATTATAAAAATAAATTACTCTTCAAAACCCGTGAAACAAAGACAGTGCAAGAGACAGAAATTCTTACAAAATTCGTTCAGGGGCTGTGATGCAACCTGGATTGACCATATCTAGACCCACAGCTGATTGAGACATAAGGGTGGACACTCTTGGGGCTCAGAGGTTTGGTGAGGTTGCATGAGCCAACGCAGAACCTTTCAAGTAATACTGCATGGTACCCATCCCATGGGTCCCAAATCTCCAGGTTCAAGGGCATCTTCCTACATCGAAAACATGCATGAGAAACCCAGAAGATGGTACACCGTGTGATCGGGAAAGGTTTCTAAAACGCACCTCATTTCTCATCTCCTTGTGCTCGGGTTCGCCATTCCAGCCGCTTTACTAGCCATCTCCCTCCTTGGAGAATCAGCACCTTTAACCTCCTGTTCCGTACAGGTTGCAATTTGTCCTGAGGATGAACGGGAAGAGGGGGAACCAATGAGAGACTAGCTCTAGGGGTTGGGACAGGCACAGGTCACTCTATTTTCCCATCAGGAAGAAGAATTTACCACAAGCTCAGCCTGCCCCCCAGAACCAGAAGAGGGCCTGAAGCAATCCTGCACTTTTGCGGCCAGCTCCCAAAAAAGCGACTGGAAAAATGGAGCTCAGGGGCACTGCAATTCACAAACCTGCAGAGTTATAAATGATAACTCTCGTCCACAAATATATTGAGGGAAGGCAACGAAGAGGCTTTGAACGCAAGGCAGAATTGCAGGAAACAGATTTCAGGAGGTAGATTCGAATCGCCTTGAAAGCATATGAAAAGCGGCAAAACGTGGACAATGATGCCCTTGGTCAAAAAGGGCGTATGCGTTTTTTCCTGAATATATTCAGGAAAAAACGCATACGCCCTTTTTGGCCAACCAAGCCACCTGGAAAGGCAAATCAGCGCTCCAAAGAAGTCTGGCTTCCCAGCGGGCAAAAGGGCCATGCGGAAAAAAGTGTCCAAACCAGAAATGCAGGACCGGCCATGGAGAAATGGGAGCCTTGCTACGCTGATGGGCGGGATGTAAATTGCCAACAGCCACTCTGGAGAAGCGTACGGTGTGTCCTGAAACATCTAAAAAACACAGCTTGGAGAGCATAGGGCACTTCCACTCATGGGCGTATAAATTGGGAAAACTAAAAATCAGCAAGACACAGGCACCCCAAAGTTTAGGGCTGCTCTGGTGACAAGAACCCCCACTTCATTACACCTTAAATATCCTAGGAAAGAGAAAAGTGGATAAAGAAGTTGTGGTCCTCATGCACAATGGAATATCACTCAGCCATGAAATCATCGTCATAAGGCTAGTAGCAGCACGATGAGTGGATTTACGTACGACAATTCTAAGTGAAATAAGTCACACAGAAAAAGACACTTATCATAAGAAATCACTTATAGAGGGAATGTAAAAACCGCTACACTTGAACTGAATTACAAAACAGAACAGAGTCACACGTTCAGAAAACACACGATGGCTGCTGAACGGGAAAGGTGAGGTGGGGTGATGCATAAAACAAGGGTTTCAAATAAGCTCAGATACCGTTCCATAAACCCAATATGTAGTAGACAAGACCTACTCCTTGCTCAGTGAACTGGACTCAACACCCCCTATTCACCGCACAAGAATATATCTGACTAGTAAGAATCTTCAAACCTATGTATTGATATCTCTCTGTAAGTGAGTCAAGGGGGTGTAAAGCGGCATAAACACAGCCGTGAAAAGCAGCTAAACCCCATTATAAAAATAAATTACTCTTCAAAACCCGTGAAACAAAGACAGTGCAAGAGACAGAAATTCTTACAAAATTCGTTCAGGTGCTGTGATGCAACCTGGATTGACCATATCTAGACCCACAGGTGATTGAGACATAAGGGTGGACACTCTTGGGGCTCAGAGGTTTGGTGAGGTTGCATGAGCCAATGCAGACCCTTTCAAGTAATACTGCATGGTACCCATCCCATGGGTCCCAAATCTCCAGGTTCAAGGGCATCTTCCTACGTCGAAAACATGCATGAGAAACCCAGAAGATGGTACACCGTGTGATCGGGAAAGGTTTCTAAAACGCACCTCATTTCTCATCTCCTTGTGCTCGGGTTCGCCATTCCAGCCGCTTTACTAGCCATCTCCCTCCTTGGAGAATCAGCACCTTTAACCTCCTGTTCCGTACAGGTTGCAATTTGTCCTGAGGATGAACGGGAAGAGGGGGAACCAATGAGAGACTAGCTCTAGGGGTTGGGACAGGCACAGGTCACTCTATTTTCCCATCAGGAAGAAGAATTAACCACAAGCTCAGCCTGCCCCCCAGAACCAGAAGAGGGCCTGAAGCAATCCTGCACTTTTGCGGCCAGCTCCCAAAAAAGCGACTGGAAAAATGGAGCTCAGGGGCACTGCAATTCACAAACCTGCAGAGTTATAAATGATAACTCTCGTCCACAAATATATTGAGGGAAGGCAACGAAGAGGCTTTGAACGCAAGGCAGAATTGCAGGAAACAGATTTCAGGAGGTAGATTCGAATCGCCTTGAAAGCATATGAAAAGCGGCAAAACGTGGACAATGATGCCCTTGGTCAAAAAGGGCGTAGGCGTTTTTTCCTGAATATATTCAGGAAAAAACGCATACGCCCTTTTTGGCCCACCAAGCCACCTGGAAAGGCAAATCAGCGCTCCAAAGAAGTCTGGCTTCCCAGCGGGCAAAAGGGCCATGCGGAAAAACGTGTCCAAACCAGAAATGCAGGACCGGCCATGGAGAAATGGGAGCCTTGCTACGCTGATGGGCGGGATGTAAATTGCCAACAGCCACTCTGGAGAAGCGTACGGTGTGTCCTGAAACATCTAAAAAACACAGCTTGGAGAGCATAGGGCACTTCCACTCATGGGCGTATAAATTGGGAAAACTAAAAATCAGCAAGACACAGGCACCCCAAAGTTTAGGGCTGCTCTGTTGACAAGAACCCCCACTTCATTACACCTTAAATATCCTAGGAAAGAGAAAAGTGGATAAAGAAGTTGTGGTCCTCATGCACAATGGAATATCACTCAGCCATGAAATCATCGTCATAAGGCTAGTAGCAGCACGATGAGTGGATTTAGGTACGACGAATCTAAGTGAAATAAGTCACACAGAAAAAGACACTTATCATAAGAAATCACTTATAGAGGGATTGTAAAAACCGCTACACTTGAACTGAATTACAAAACAGAACAGAGTCACACGTTCAGAAAACACACAATGGCTGCTGAACGGGAAAGGTGAGGTGGGGTGATGCATAAAACAAGGGTTTCAAATTAGCTCAGATACCGTTCCATAAACCCAATATGTAGTAGACAAGACCTACTGCTTGCTCAGTGAACTGGACTCAACACCCCCTATTCACCGCACAAGAATATATCTGACTAGTAAGAATCTTCAAACCTATGTATTGATATCTCTCTGTAAGTGAGTCAAGGGGGTGTAAAGCGGCATAAACACAGCCGTGAAAAGCAGCTAAACCCCATTATAAAAATAAATTACTCTTCAAAACCCGTGAAACAAAGACAGTGCAAGAGACAGAAATTCTTACAAAATTCGTTCAGGGGCTGTGATGCAACCTGGATTGACCATATCTAGACCCACAGCTGATTGAGACATAAGGGTGGACACTCTTGGGGCTCAGAGGTTTGGTGAGGTTGCATGAGCCAACGCAGAACCTTTCAAGTAATACTGCATGGTACCCATCCCATGGGTCCCAAATCTCCAGGTTCAAGGGCATCTTCCTACGTCGAAAACATGCATGAGAAACCCAGAAGATGGTACACCGTGTGATCGGGAAAGGTTTCTAAAACGCACCTCATTTCTCATCTCCCTGTGCTCGGGTTCGCCATTCCAGCCGCTTTACTAGCCATCTCCCTCCTTGGAGAATCAGCACCTTTAACCTCCTGTTCCGTACAGGTTGCAATTTGTCCTGAGGATGAACGGGAAGAGGGGGAACCAATGAGAGACTAGCTCTAGGGGTTGGGACAGGCACAGGTCACTCTATTTTCCCATCAGGAAGAAGAATTTACCACAAGCTCAGCCTGCCCCCCAGAACCAGAAGAGGGCCTGAAGCAATCCTGCACTTTTGCGGCCAGCTCCCAAAAAAGCGACTGGAAAAATGGAGCTCAGGGGCACTGCAATTCACAAACCTGCAGAGTTATAAATGATAACTCTCGTCCACAAATATATTGAGGGAAGGCAACGAAGAGGCTTTGAACGCAAGGCAGAATTGCAGGAAACAGATTTCAGGAGGTAGATTCGAATCGCCTTGAAAGCATATGAAAAGCGGCAAAACGTGGACAATGATGCCCTTGGCCAAAAAGGGCGTATGCGTTTTTTCCTGAATATATTCAGGAAAAAACGCATACGCCCTTTTTGGCCAACCAAGCCACCTGGAAAGGCAAATCAGCGCTCCAAAGAAGTCTGGCTTCCCAGCGGGCAAAAGGGCCATGCGGAAAAACGTGTCCAAACAAGAAAGGCAGGACCGGCCATGGAGAAATGGGAGCCTTGCTACGCTGATGGGCGGGATGTAAATTGCCAACAGCCACTCTGGAGAAGCGTACGGTGTGTCCTGAAACATCTAAAAAACACAGCTTGGAGAGCATAGGGCACTTCCACTCATGGGCGTATAAATTGGGAAAACTAAAAATCAGCAAGACACAGGCACCCCAAAGTTTAGGGCTGCTCTGTTGACAAGAACCCCCACTTCATTACACCTTAAATATCCTAGGAAAGAGAAAAGTGGATAAAGAAGTTGTGGTCCTCATGCACAATGGAATATCACTCAGCCATGAAATCATCGTCATAAGGCTAGTAGCAGCACGATGAGTGGATTTAGGTACGACGATTCTAAGTGAAATAAGTCACACAGAAAAAGACACTTATCATAAGAAATCACTTATAGAGGGAATGTAAAAACCGCTACACTTGAACTGAATTACAAAACAGAACAGAGTCACACGTTCAGAAAACACACGATGGCTGCTGAACGGGAAAGGTGAGGTGGGGTGATGCATAAAACAAGGGTTTCAAATTAGCTCAGATACCGTTCCATAAACCCAATATGTAGTAGACAAGACCTACTCCTTGCTCAGTGAACTGGACTCAACACCCCCTATTCACCGCACAAGAATATATCTGACTAGTAAGAATCTTCAAACCTATGTATTGATATCTCTCTGTAAGTGAGTCAAGGGGGTGTAAAGCGGCATAAACACAGCCGTGAAAAGCAGCTAAACCCCATTATAAAAATAAATTACTCTTCAAAACCCGTGAAACAAAGACAGTGCAAGAGACAGAAATTCTTACAAAATTCGTTCAGGTGCTGTGATGCAACCTGGATTGACCATATCTAGACCCACAGGTGATTGAGACATAAGGGTGGACACTCTTGGGGCTCAGAGGTTTGGTGAGGTTGCATGAGCCAACGCAGACCCTTTCAAGTAATACTGCATGGTACCCATCCCATGGGTCCCAAATCTCCAGGTTCAAGGGCATCTTCCTACGTCGAAAACATGCATGAGAAACCCAGAAGATGGTACACCGTGTGATCGGGAAAGGTTTCTAAAACGCACCTCATTTCTCATCTCCTTGTGCTCGGGTTCGCCATTCCAGCCGCTTTACTAGCCATCTCCCTCCTTGGAGAATCAGCACCTTTAACCTCCTGTTCCGTACAGGTTGCAATTTGTCCTGAGGATGAACGGGAAGAGGGGGAACCAATGAGAGACTAGCTCTAGGGGTTGGGACAGGCACAGGTCACTCTATTTTCCCATCAGGAAGAAGAATTAACCACAAGCTCAGCCTGCCCCCCAGAACCAGAAGAGGGCCTGAAGCAATCCTGCACTTTTGCGGCCAGCTCCCAAAAAAGCGACTGGAAAAATGGAGCTCAGGGGCACTGCAATTCACAAACCTGCAGAGTTATAAATGATAACTCTCGTCCACAAATATATTGAGGGAAGGCAACGAAGAGGCTTTGAACGCAAGGCAGAATTGCAGGAAACAGATTTCAGGAGGTAGATTCGAATCGCCTTGAAAGCATATGAAAAGCGGCAAAACGTGGACAATGATGCCCTTGGTCAAAAAGGGCGTATGCGTTTTTTCCTGAATATATTCAGGAAAAAACGCATACGCCCTTTTTGGCCAACCAAGCCACCTGGAAAGGCAAATCAGCGCTCCAAAGAAGTCTGGCTTCCCAGCGGGCAAAAGGGCCATGCGGAAAAAAGTGTCCAAACCAGAAATGCAGGACCGGCCATGGAGAAATGGGAGCCTTGCTACGCTGATGGGCGGGATGTAAATTGCCAACAGCCACTCTGGAGAAGCGTACGGTGTGTCCTGAAACATCTAAAAAACACAGTTTGGAGAGCATAGGGCACTTCCACTCATGGGCGTATAAATTGGGAAAACTAAAAATCAGCAAGACACAGGCACCCCAAAGTTTAGGGCTGCTCTGTTGACAAGAACCCCCACTTCATTACACCTTAAATATCCTAGGAAAGAGAAAAGTGGATAAAGAAGTTGTGGTCCTCATGCACAATGGAATATCACTCAGCCATGAAATCATCGTCATAAGGCTAGTAGCAGCACGATGAGTGGATTTAGGTACAACGAATCTAAGTGAAATAAGTCACACAGAAAAAGACACTTATCATAAGAAATCACTTATAGAGGGAATGTAAAAACCGCTACACTTGAAGTGAATTACAAAACAGAACAGAGTCACACGTTCAGAAAACACACGATGGCTGCTGAACGGGAAAGGTGAGGTGGGGTGATGCATAAAACAAGGGTTTCAAATTAGCTCAGATACCGTTCCATAAACCCAATATGTAGTAGACAAGACCTACTCCTTGCTCAGTGAACTGGACTCAACACCCCCTATTCACCGCACAAGAATATATCTGACTAGTAAGAATCTTCAAACCTATGTATTGATATCTCTCTGTAAGTGAGTCAAGGGGGTGTAAAGCGGCATAAACACAGCCGTGAAAAGCAACTAAACCCCATTATAAAAATAAATTACTCTTCAAAACCCGTGAAACAAAGACAGTGCAAGAGACAGAAATTCTTACAAAATTCGTTCAGGTGCTGTGATGCAACCTGGATTGACCATATCTAGACCCACATGTGATTGAGACATAAGGGTGGACACTCTTGGGGCTCAGAGGTTTGGTGAGGTTGCATGAGCCAACGCAGACCCTTTCAAGTAATACTGCATGGTACCCATCCCATGGGTCCCAAATCTCCAGGTTCAAGGGCATCTTCCTACGTCGAAAACATGCATGAGAAACCCAGAAGATGGTACACCGTGTGATCGGGAAAGGTTTCTAAAACGCACCTCATTTCTCATCTCCTTGTGCTCGGGTTCGCCATTCCAGCCGCTTTACTAGCCATCTCCCTCCTTGGAGAATCAGCACCTTTAACCTCCTGTTCCGTACAGGTTGCAATTTGTCCTGAGGATGAACGGGAAGAGGGGGAACCAATGAGAGACTAGCTCTAGGGGTTGGGACAGGCACAGGTCACTCTATTTTCCCATCAGGAAGAAGAATTAACCACAAGCTCAGCCTGCCCCCCAGAACCAGAAGAGGGCCTGAAGCAATCCTGCACTTTTGCGGCCAGCTCCCAAAAAAGCGACTGGAAAAATGGAGCTCAGGGGCACTGCAATTCACAAACCTGCAGAGTTATAAATGATAACTCTCGTCCACAAATATATTGAGGGAAGGCAACGAAGAGGCTTTGAACGCAAGGCAGAATTGCAGGAAACAGATTTCAGGAGGTAGATTCGAATCGCCTTGAAAGCATATGAAAAGCGGCAAAACGTGGACAATGATGCCCTTGGTCAAAAAGGGCGTAGGCGTTTTTTCCTCAATATATTCAGGAAAAAACGCATACGCCCTTTTTGGCCAACCAAGCCACCTGGAAAGGCAAATCAGCGCTCCAAAGAAGTCTGGCTTCCCAGCGGGCAAAAGGGCCATGCGGAAAAACGTGTCCAAACCAGAAATGCAGGACCGGCCATGGAGAAATGGGAGCCTTGCTACGCTGATGGGCGGGATGTGAATTGCCAACAGCCACTCTGGAGAAGCGTACGGTGTGTCCTGAAACATCTAAAAAACACAGCTTGGAGAGCATAGGGCACTTCCACTCATGGGCGTATAAATTGGGAAAACTAAAAATCAGCAAGACACAGGCACCCCAAAGTTTAGGGCTGCTCTGTTGACAAGAACCCCCACTTCATTACACCTTAAATATCCTAGGAAAGAGAAAAGTGGATAAAGAAGTTGTGGTCCTCATGCACAATGGAATATCACTCAGCCATGAAATCATCGTCATAAGGCTAGTAGCAGCACGATGAGTAGATTTAGGTACGACGAATCTAAGTGAAATACGTCACACAGAAAAAGACACTTATCATAAGAAATCACTTATAGAGGGATTGTAAAAACCGCTACACTTGAACTGAATTACAAAACAGAACAGAGTCACACGTTCAGAAAACACACAATGGCTGCTGAACGGGAAAGGTGAGGTGGGGTGATGCATAAAACAAGGGTTTCAAATTAGCTCAGATACCGTTCCATAAACCCAATATGTAGTAGACAAGACCTACTGCTTGCTCAGTGAACTGGACTCAACACCCCCTATTCACCGCACAAGAATATATCTGACTAGTAAGAATCTTCAAACCTATGTATTGATATCTCTCTGTAAGTGAGTCAAGGGGGTGTAAAGCGGCATAAACACAGCCGTGAAAAGCAGCTAAACCCCATTATAAAAATAAATTACTCTTCAAAACCCGTGAAACAAAGACAGTGCAAGAGACAGAAATTCTTACAAAATTCGTTCAGGGGCTGTGATGCAACCTGGATTGACCATATCTAGACCCACAGCTGATTGAGACATAAGGGTGGACACTCTTGGGGCTCAGAGGTTTGGTGAGGTTGCATGAGCCAACGCAGAACCTTTCAAGTAATACTGCATGGTACCCATCCCATGGGTCCCAAATCTCCAGGTTCAAGGGCATCTTCCTACGTCGAAAACATGCATGAGAAACCCAGAAGATGGTACACCGTGTGATCGGGAAAGGTTTCTAAAACGCACCTCATTTCTCATCTCCTTGTGCTCGGGTTCGCCATTCCAGCCGCTTTACTAGCCATCTCCCTCCTTGGAGAATCAGCACCTTTAACCTCCTGTTCCGTACAGGTTGCAATTTGTCCTGAGGATGAACGGGAAGAGGGGGAACCAATGAGAGACTAGCTCTAGGGGTTGAGACAGGCACAGGTCACTCTATTTTCCCATCAGGAAGAAGAATTTACCACAAGCTCAGCCTGCCCCCCAGAACCAGAAGAGGGCCTGAAGCAATCCTGCACTTTTGCGGCCAGCTCCCAAAAAAGCGACTGGAAAAATGGAGCTCAGGGGCACTGCAATTCACAAACCTGCAGAGTTATAAATGATAACTCTCGTCCACAAATATATTGAGGGAAGGCAACGAAGAGGCTTTGAACGCAAGGCAGAATTGCAGGAAACAGATTTCAGGAGGTAGATTCGAATCGCCTTGAAAGCATATGAAAAGCGGCAAAACGTGGACAATGATGCCCTTGGCCAAAAAGGGCGTATGCGTTTTTTCCTGAATATATTCAGGAAAAAACGCATACGCCCTTTTTGGCCAACCAAGCCACCTGGAAAGGCAAATCAGCGCTCCAAAGAAGTCTGGCTTCCCAGCGGGCAAAAGGGCCATGCGGAAAAACGTGTCCAAACCAGAAATGCAGGACCGGCCATGGAGAAATGGGAGCCTTGCTACGCTGATGGGCGGGATGTAAATTGCCAACAGCCACTCTGGAGAAGCGTACGGTGTATCCTGAAACATCTAAAAAACACAGCTTGGAGAGCATAGGGCACTTCCACTCATGGGCGTATAAATTGGGAAAACTAAAAATCAGCAAGACACAGGCACCCCAAAGTTAAGGGCTGCTCTGTTGACAAGAACCCCCACTTCATTACACCATAAATATCCTAGGAAAGAGAAAAGTGGATAAAGAAGTTGTGGTCCTCATGCACAATGGAATATCACTCAGCCATGAAATCATCGTTATAAGGCTAGTAGCAGCACGATGAGTGGATTTAGGTACGACGATTCTAAGTGAAATAAGTCACACAGAAAAAGACACTTATCATAAGAAATCACTTATAGAGGGAATGTAAAAACCGCTACACTTGAACTGAATTACAAAACAGAACAGAGTCACACGTTCAGAAAACACACGATGGCTGCTGAACGGGAAAGGTGAGGTGGGGTGATGCATAAAACAAGGGTTTCAAATTAGCTCAGATACCGTTCCATAAACCCAATATGTAGTAGACAAGACCTACTCCTTGCTCAGTGAACTGGACTCAACACCCCCTATTCACTGCACAAGAATATATCTGACTAGTAAGAATCTTCAAACCTATGTATTGATATCTCTCTGTAAGTGAGTCAAGGGGGTGTAAAGCGGCATAAACACAGCCGTGAAAAGCAGCTAAACCCCATTATAAAAATAAATTACTCTTCAAAACCCGTGAAACAAAGACAGTGCAAGAGACAGAAATTCTTACAAAATTCGTTCAGGTGCTGTGATGCAACCTGGATTGACCATATCTAGACCCACAGGTGATTGAGACATAAGGGTGGACACTCTTGGGGCTCAGAGGTTTGGTGAGGTTGCATGAGCCAACGCAGACCCTTTCAAGTAATACTGCATGGTACCCATCCCATGGGTCCCAAATCTCCAGGTTCAAGGGCATCTTCCTACGTCGAAAACATGCATGAGAAACCCAGAAGATGGTACACCGTGTGATCGGGAAAGGTTTCTAAAACGCACCTCATTTCTCATCTCCTTGTGCTCGGGTTCGCCATTCCAGCCGCTTTACTAGCCATCTCCCTCCTTGGAGAATCAGCACCTTTAACCTCCTGTTCCGTACAGGTTGCAATTTGTCCTGAGGATGAACGGGAAGAGGGGGAACCAATGAGAGACTAGCTCTAGGGGTTGGGACAGGCACAGGTCACTCTATTTTCCCATCAGGAAGAAGAATTAAGCACAAGCTCAGCCTGCCCCCCAGAACCAGAAGAGGGCCTGAAGCAATCCTGCACTTTTGCGGCCAGCTCCCAAAAAAGCGACTGGAAAAATGGAGCTCAGGGGCACTGCAATTCACAAACCTGCAGAGTTATAAATGATAACTCTCGTCCACAAATATATTGAGGGAAGGCAACGAAGAGGCTTTGAACGCAAGGCAGAATTGCAGGAAACAGATTTCAGGAGGTAGATTCGAATCGCCTTGAAAGCACATGAAAAGCGGCAAAACGTGGACAATGATGCCCTTGGCCAAAAAGGGCGTATGCGTTTTTTCCTGAATATATTCAGGAAAAAACGCATACGCCCTTTTTGGCCAACCAAGCCACCTGGAAAGGCAAATCAGCGCTCCAAAGAAGTCTGGCTTCCCAGCGGGCAAAAGGGCCATGCGGAAAAACGTGTCCAAACCAGAAATGCAGGACCGGCCATGGAGAAATGGGAGCCTTGCTACGCTGATGGGCGGGATGTAAATTGCCAACAGCCACTCTGGAGAAGCGTACGGTGTGTCCTGAAACATCTAAAAAACACAGCTTGGAGAGCATAGGGCACTTCCACTCATGGGCGTATAAATTGGGAAAACTAAAAATCAGCAAGACACAGGCACCCCAAAGTTTAGGGCTGCTCTGTTGACAAGAACCCCCACTTCATTACACCTTAAATATCCTAGGAAAGAGAAAAGTGGATAAAGAAGTTGTGGTCCTCATGCACAATGGAATATCACTCAGCCATGAAATCATCGTCATAAGGCTAGTAGCAGCACGATGAGTGGATTTAGGTACGACGATTCTAAGTGAAATAACTCACACAGAAAAAGACACTTATCATAAGAAATCACTTATAGAGGGAATGTAAAAACCGCTACACTTGAACTGAATTACAAAACAGAACAGAGTCACACGTTCAGAAAACACACGATGGCTGCTGAACGGGAAAGGTGAGGTGGGGTGATGCATAAAACAAGGGTTTCAAATTAGCTCAGATACCGTTCCATAAGCCCAAAATGTAGTAGACAAGACCTACTCCTTGCTCAGTGAACTGGACTCAACACCCCCTATTCACCGCACAAGAATATATCTGACTAGTAAGAATCTTCAAACCTATGTATTGATATCTCTCTGTAAGTGAGTCAAGGGGGTGTAAAGCGGCATAAACACAGCCGTGAAAAGCAGCTAAACCCCATTATAAAAATAAATTACTTTTCAAAACCCGTGAAACAAAGACAGTGAAAGAGAGAGAAATTCTTACAAAATTCGTTCAGGGGCTGTGATGCAACCTGGATTGACCATATCTAGACCCACAGCTGATTGAGACATAAGGGTGGACACTCTTGGGGCTCAGAGGTTTGGTGAGGTTGCATGAGCCAACGCAGACCCTTTCAAGTAATACTGCATGGTACCCATCCCATGGGTCCCAAATCTCCAGGTTCAAGGGCATCTTCCTACGTCGAAAACATGCATGAGAAACCCAGAAGATGGTACACCGTGTGATCGGGAAAGGTTTCTAAAACGCACCTCATTTCTCATCTCCTTGTGCTCGGGTTCGCCACTCCAGCCGCTTTACTAGCCATCTCCCTCCTTGGAGAATCAGCACCTTTAACCTCCTGTTCCGTACAGGTTGCAATTTTTCCTGAGGATGAACGGGAAGAGGGGGAACCAATGAGAGACTAGCTCTAGGGGTTGGGACAGGCACAGGTCACTCTATTTTCCCATCAGGAAGAAGAATTAAGCACAAGCTCAGCCTGCCCCCCAGAACCAGAAGAGGGCCTGAAGCAATCCTGCACTTTTGCGGCCAGCTCCCAAAAAAGCGACTGGAAAAATGGAGCTCAGGGGCACTGCAATTCACAAACCTGCAGAGTTATAAATGATAACTCTCGTCCACAAATATATTGAGGGAAGGCAACGAAGAGGCTTTGAACGCAAGGCAGAATTGCAGGAAACAGATTTCAGGAGGTAGATTCGAATCGCCTTGAAAGCATATGAAAAGCGGCAAAACGTGGACAATGATGCCCTTGGTCAAAAAGGGCGTATGCGTTTTTTCCTGAATATATTCAGGAAAAAACGCATACGCCCTTTTTGGCCAACCAAGCCACCTGGAAAGGCAAATCAGCGCTCCAAAGAAGTCTGGCTTCCCAGCGGGCAAAAGGGCCATGCGGAAAAACGTGTCCAAACCAGAAATGCAGGACCGGCCATGGAGAAATGGGAGCCTTGCTACGCTGATGGGCGGGATGTAAATTGCCAACAGCCACTCTGGAGAAGCGTACGGTGTGTCCTGAAACATCTAAAAAACACAGCTTGGAGAGCATAGGGCACTTCCACTCATGGGCGTATAAATTGGGAAAACTAAAAATCAGCAAGACACAGGCACCCCAAAGTTTAGGGCTGCTCTGTTGACAAGAACCCCCACTTCATTACACCTTAAATATCCTAGGAAAGAGAAAAGTGGATAAAGAAGTTGTGGTCCTCATGCACAATGGAATATCACTCAGCCATGAAATCATCGTCATAAGGCTAGTAGCAGCACGATGAGTGGATTTAGGTACGACGATTCTAAGTGAAATAAGTCACACAGAAAAAGACACTTATCATAAGAAATCACTTATAGAGGGAATGTAAAAACCGCTACACTTGAACTGAATTACAAAACAGAACAGAGTCACACGTTCAGAAAACACACGATGGCTGCTGAACGGGAAAGGTGAGGTGGGGTGATGCATAAAACAAGGGTTTCAAATTAGCTCAGATACCGTTCCATAAACCCAATATGTAGTAGACAAGACCTACTCCTTGCTCAGTGAACTGGACTCAACACCCCCTATTCACCGCACAAGAATATATCTGACTAGTAAGAATCTTCAAACCTATGTATTGATATCTCTCTGTAAGTGAGTCAAGGGGGTGTAAAGCGGCATAAACACAGCCGTGAAAAGCAGCTAAACCCCATTATAAAAATAAATTACTCTTCAAAACCCGTGAAACAAAGACAGTGCAAGAGACAGAAATTCTTACAAAATTCGTTCAGGTGCTGTGATGCAACCTGGATTGACCATATCTAGACCCACAGGTGATTGAGACATAAGGGTGGACACTCTTGGGGCTCAGAGGTTTGGTGAGGTTGCATGAGCCAACGCAGACCCTTTCAAGTAATACTGCATGGTACCCATCCCATGGGTCCCAAATCTCCAGGTTCAAGGGCATCTTCCTACGTCGAAAACATGCATGAGAAACCCAGAAGATGGTACACCGTGTGATCGGGAAAGGTTTCTAAAACGCACCTCATTTCTCATCTCCTTGTGCTCGGGTTCGCCTTTCCAGCCGCTTTACTAGCCATCTCCCTCCTTGGAGAATCAGCACCTTTAACCTCCTGTTCCGTACAGGTTGCAATTTGTCCTGAGGATGAACGGGAAGAGGGGGAACCAATGAGAGACTAGCTCTAGGGGTTGGGACAGGCACAGGTCACTCTATTTTCCCATCAGGAAGAAGAATTAAGCACAAGCTCAGCCTGCCCCCCAGAACCAGAAGAGGGCCTGAAGCAATCCTGCACTTTTGCGGCCAGCTCCCAAAAAAGCGACTGGAAAAATGGAGCTCAGGGGCACTGCAATTCACAAACCTGCAGAGTTATAAATGATAACTCTCGTCCACAAATATATTGAGGGAAGGCAACGAAGAGGCTTTGAACGCAAGGCAGAATTGCAGGAAACAGATTTCAGGAGGTAGATTCGAATCGCCTTGAAAGCACATGAAAAGCGGCAAAACGTGGACAATGATGCCCTTGGCCAAAAAGGGCGTATGCGTTTTTTCCTGAATATATTCAGGAAAAAACGCATACGCCCTTTTTGGCCAACCAAGCCACCTGGAAAGGCAAATCAGCGCTCCAAAGAAGTCTGGCTTCCCAGCGGGCAAAAGGGCCATGCGGAAAAACGTGTCCAAACCAGAAATGCAGGACCGGCCATGGAGAAATGGGAGCATTGCTACGCTGATGGGCGGGATGTAAATTGCCAACAGCCACTCTGGAGAAGCGTACGGTGTGTCCTGAAACATCTAAAAAACACAGCTTGGAGAGCATAGGGCACTTCCACTCATGGGCGTATAAATTGGGAAAACTAAAAATCAGCAAGACACAGGCACCCCAAAGTTTAGGGCTGCTCTGTTGACAAGAACCCCCACTTCATTACACCTTAAATATCCTAGGAAAGAGAAAAGTGGATAAAGAAGTTGTGGTCCTCATGCACAATGGAATATCACTCAGCCATGAAATCATCGTCATAAGGCGAGTAGCAGCACGATGAGTGGATTTAGGTACGACGATTCTAAGTGAAATAACTCACACAGAAAAAGACACTTATCATAAGAAATCACTTATAGAGGGAATGTAAAAACCGCTACACTTGAACTGAATTACAAAACAGAACAGAGTCACACGTTCAGAAAACACACGATGGCTGCTGAACGGGAAAGGTGAGGTGGGGTGATGCATAAAACAAGGGTTTCAAATTAGCTCAGATACCGTTCCATAAGCCCAAAATGTAGTAGACAAGACCTACTCCTTGCTCAGTGAACTGGACTCAACACCCCCTATTCACCGCACAAGAATATATCTGACTAGTAAGAATCTTCAAACCTATGTATTGATATCTCTCTGTAAGTGAGTCAAGGGGGTGTAAAGCGGCATAAACACAGCCGTGAAAAGCAGCTAAACCCCATTATAAAAATAAATTACTTTTCAAAACCCGTGAAACAAAGACAGTGAAAGAGAGAGAAATTCTTACAAAATTCGTTCAGGGGCTGTGATGCAACCTGGATTGACCATATCTAGACCCACAGCTGATTGAGACATAAGGGTGGACACTCTTGGGGCTCAGAGGTTTGGTGAGGTTGCATGAGCCAACGCAGACCCTTTCAAGTAATACTGCATGGTACCCATCCCATGGGTCCCAAATCTCCAGGTTCAAGGGCATCTTCCTACGTCGAAAACATGCATGAGAAACCCAGAAGATGGTACACCGTGTGATCGGGAAAGGTTTCTAAAACGCACCTCATTTCTCATCTCCTTGTGCTCGGGTTCGCCACTCCAGCCGCTTTACTAGCCATCTCCCTCCTTGGAGAATCAGCACCTTTAACCTCCTGTTCCGTACAGGTTGCAATTTTTCCTGAGGATGAACGGGAAGAGGGGGAACCAATGAGAGACTAGCTCTAGGGGTTGGGACAGGCACAGGTCACTCTATTTTCCCATCAGGAAGAAGAATTAAGCACAAGCTCAGCCTGCCCCCCAGAACCAGAAGAGGGCCTGAAGCAATCCTGCACTTTTGCGGCCAGCTCCCAAAAAAGCGACTGGAAAAATGGAGCTCAGGGGCACTGCAATTCACAAACCTGCAGAGTTATAAATGATAACTCTCGTCCACAAATATATTGAGGGAAGGCAACGAAGAGGCTTTGAACGCAAGGCAGAATTGCAGGAAACAGATTTCAGGAGGTAGATTCGAATCGCCTTGAAAGCATATGAAAAGCGGCAAAACGTGGACAATGATGCCCTTGGTCAAAAAGGGCGTATGCGTTTTTTCCTGAATATATTCAGGAAAAAACGCATACGCCCTTTTTGGCCAACCAAGCCACCTGGAAAGGCAAATCAGCGCTCCAAAGAAGTCTGGCTTCCCAGCGGGCAAAAGGGCCATGCGGAAAAACGTGTCCAAACAAGAAATGCAGGACCGGCCATGGAGAAATGGGAGCCTTGCTACGCTGATGGGCGGGATGTAAATTGCCAACAGCCACTCTGGAGAAGCGTACGGTGTGTCCTGAAACATCTAAAAAACACAGCTTGGAGAGCATAGGGCACTTCCACTCATGGGCGTATAAATTGGGAAAACTAAAAATCAGCAAGACACAGGCACCCCAAAGTTTAGGGCTGCTCTGTTGACAAGAACCCCCACTTCATTACACCTTAAATATCCTAGGAAAGAGAAAAGTGGATAAAGAAGTTGTGGTCCTCATGCACAATGGAATATCACTCAGCCATGAAATCATCGTCATAAGGCTAGTAGCAGCACGATGAGTGGATTTAGGTACGACGATTCTAAGTGAAATAAGTCACACAGAAAAAGACACTTATCATAAGAAATCACTTATAGAGGGAATGTAAAAACCGCTACACTTGAACTGAATTACAAAACAGAACAGAGTCACACGTTCAGAAAACACACGATGGCTGCTGAACGGGAAAGGTGAGGTGGGGTGATGCATAAAACAAGGGTTTCAAATTAGCTCAGATACCGTTCCATAAGCCCAAAATGTAGTAGACAAGACCTACTCCTTGCTCAGTGAACTGGACTCAACACCCCCTATTCACCGCACAAAAATATATCTGACTAGTAAGAATCTTCAAACCTATGTATTGATATCTCTCTGTAAGTGAGTCAAGGGGGTGTAAAGCGGCATAAACACAGCCGTGAAAAGCAGCTAAACCCCATTATAAAAATAAATTACTTTTCAAAACCCGTGAAACAAAGACAGTGAAAGAGAGAGAAATTCTTACAAAATTCGTTCAGGGGCTGTGATGCAACCTGGATTGACCATATCTAGACCCACAGCTGATTGAGACATAAGGGTGGACACTCTTGGGGCTCAGAGGTTTGGTGAGGTTGCAAGAGCCAACGCAGACCCTTTCAAGTAATACTGCATGGTACCCATCCCATGGGTCCCAAATCTCCAGGTTCAAGGGCATCTTCCTACGTCGAAAACATGCATGAGAAACCCAGAAGATGGTACACCGTGTGATCGGGAAAGGTTTCTAAAACGCACCTCATTTCTCATCTCCTTGTGCTCGGGTTCGCCATTCCAGCCACTTTACTAGCCATCTCCCTCCATGGAGAATCAGCACCTTTAACCTCCTGTTCCGTACAGGTGGCAATTTGTCCTGAGGATGAACGGGAAGAGGGGGAACCAATGAGAGACTAGCTCTAGGGGTTGGGACAGGCACAGGTCACTCTATTTTCCCATCATGAAGAAGAATTAACCACAAGCTCAGCCTGCCCCCCAGAACCAGAAGAGGGCCTGAAGCAATCCTGCACTTTTGCGGCCAGCTCCCAAAAAAGCGACTGGAAAAATGGAGCTCAGGGGCACTGCAATTCACAAACCTGCAGAGTTATAAATGATAACTCTCGTCCACAAATATATTGAGGGAAGGCAACGAAGAGGCTTTGAACGCAAGGCAGAATTGCAGGAAACAGATTTCAGGAGGTAGATTCGAATCGCCTTGAAAGCACATGAAAAGCGGCAAAACGTGGACAATGATGCCCTTGGCCAAAAAGGGCGTATGCGTTTTTTCCTGAATATATTCAGGAAAAAACGCATACGCCCTTTTTGGCCAACCAAGCCACCTGGAAAGGCAAATCAGCGCTCCAAAGAAGTCTGGCTTCCCAGCGGGCAAAAGGGCCATGCGGAAAAACGTGTCCAAACCAGAAATGCAGGACCGGCCATGGAGAAATGGGAGCATTGCTACGCTGATGGGCGGGATGTAAATTGCCAACAGCCACTCTGGAGAAGCGTACGGTGTGTCCTGAAACATCTAAAAAACACAGCTTGGAGAGCATAGGGCACTTCCACTCATGGGCGTATAAATTGGGAAAACTAAAAATCAGCAAGACACAGGCACCCCAAAGTTTAGGGCTGCTCTGTTGACAAGAACCCCCACTTCATTACACCTTAAATATCCTAGGAAAGAGAAAAGTGGATAAAGAAGTTGTGGTCCTCATGCACAATGGAATATCACTCAGCCATGAAATCATCGTCATAAGGCTAGTAGCAGCACGATGAGTGGATTTAGGTACGACGATTCTAAGTGAAATAACTCACACAGAAAAAGACACTTATCATAAGAAATCACTTATAGAGGGAATGTAAAAACCGCTACACTTGAACTGAATTACAAAACAGAACAGAGTCACACGTTCAGAAAACACACGATGGCTGCTGAACGGGAAAGGTGAGGTGGGGTGATGCATAAAACAAGGGTTTCAAATTAGCTCAGATACCGTTCCATAAGCCCAAAATGTAGTAGACAAGACCTACTCCTTGCTCAGTGAACTGGACTCAACACCCCCTATTCACCGCACAAGAATATATCTGACTAGTAAGAATCTTCAAACCTATGTATTGATATCTCTCTGTAAGTGAGTCAAGGGGGTGTAAAGCGGCATAAACACAGCCGTGAAAAGCAGCTAAACCCCATTATAAAAATAAATTACTTTTCAAAACCCGTGAAACAAAGACAGTGAAAGAGAGAGAAATTCTTACAAAATTCGTTCAGGGGCTGTGATGCAACCTGGATTGACCATATCTAGACCCACAGCTGATTGAGACATAAGGGTGGACACTCTTGGGGCTCAGAGGTTTGGTGAGGTTGCATGAGCCAACGCAGACCCTTTCAAGTAATACTGCATGGTACCCATCCCATGGGTCCCAAATCTCCAGGTTCAAGGGCATCTTCCTACGTCGAAAACATGCATGAGAAACCCAGAAGATGGTACACCGTGTGATCGGGAAAGGTTTCTAAAACGCACCTCATTTCTCATCTCCTTGTGCTCGGGTTCGCCACTCCAGCCGCTTTACTAGCCATCTCCCTCCTTGGAGAATCAGCACCTTTAACCTCCTGTTCCGTACAGGTTGCAATTTTTCCTGAGGATGAACGGGAAGAGGGGGAACCAATGAGAGACTAGCTCTAGGGGTTGGGACAGGCACAGGTCACTCTATTTTCCCATCAGGAAGAAGAATTAAGCACAAGCTCAGCCTGCCCCCCAGAACCAGAAGAGGGCCTGAAGCAATCCTGCACTTTTGCGGCCAGCTCCCAAAAAAGCGACTGGAAAAATGGAGCTCAGGGGCACTGCAATTCACAAACCTGCAGAGTTATAAATGATAACTCTCGTCCACAAATATATTGAGGGAAGGCAACGAAGAGGCTTTGAACGCAAGGCAGAATTGCAGGAAACAGATTTCAGGAGGTAGATTCGAATCGCCTTGAAAGCATATGAAAAGCGGCAAAACGTGGACAATGATGCCCTTGGTCAAAAAGGGCGTATGCGTTTTTTCCTGAATATATTCAGGAAAAAACGCATACGCCCTTTTTGGCCAACCAAGCCACCTGGAAAGGCAAATCAGCGCTCCAAAGAAGTCTGGCTTCCCAGCGGGCAAAAGGGCCATGCGGAAAAACGTGTCCAAACAAGAAATGCAGGACCGGCCATGGAGAAATGGGAGCCTTGCTACGCTGATGGGCGGGATGTAAATTGCCAACAGCCACTCTGGAGAAGCGTACGGTGTGTCCTGAAACATCTAAAAAACACAGCTTGGAGAGCATAGGGCACTTCCACTCATGGGCGTATAAATTGGGAAAACTAAAAATCAGCAAGACACAGGCACCCCAAAGTTTAGGGCTGCTCTGTTGACAAGAACCCCCACTTCATTACACCTTAAATATCCTAGGAAAGAGAAAAGTGGATAAAGAAGTTGTGGTCCTCATGCACAATGGAATATCACTCAGCCATGAAATCATCGTCATAAGGCTAGTAGCAGCACGATGAGTGGATTTAGGTACGACGATTCTAAGTGAAATAAGTCACACAGAAAAAGACACTTATCATAAGAAATCACTTATAGAGGGAATGTAAAAACCGCTACACTTGAACTGAATTACAAAACAGAACAGAGTCACACGTTCAGAAAACACACGATGGCTGCTGAACGGGAAAGGTGAGGTGGGGTGATGCATAAAACAAGGGTTTCAAATTAGCTCAGATACCGTTCCATAAGCCCAAAATGTAGTAGACAAGACCTACTCCTTGCTCAGTGAACTGGACTCAACACCCCCTATTCACCGCACAAAAATATATCTGACTAGTAAGAATCTTCAAACCTATGTATTGATATCTCTCTGTAAGTGAGTCAAGGGGGTGTAAAGCGGCATAAACACAGCCGTGAAAAGCAGCTAAACCCCATTATAAAAATAAATTACTTTTCAAAACCCGTGAAACAAAGACAGTGAAAGAGAGAGAAATTCTTACAAAATTCGTTCAGGGGCTGTGATGCAACCTGGATTGACCATATCTAGACCCACAGCTGATTGAGACATAAGGGTGGACACTCTTGGGGCTCAGAGGTTTGGTGAGGTTGCAAGAGCCAACGCAGACCCTTTCAAGTAATACTGCATGGTACCCATCCCATGGGTCCCAAATCTCCAGGTTCAAGGGCATCTTCCTACGTCGAAAACATGCATGAGAAACCCAGAAGATGGTACACCGTGTGATCGGGAAAGGTTTCTAAAACGCACCTCATTTCTCATCTCCTTGTGCTCGGGTTCGCCATTCCAGCCACTTTACTAGCCATCTCCCTCCATGGAGAATCAGCACCTTTAACCTCCTGTTCCGTACAGGTGGCAATTTGTCCTGAGGATGAACGGGAAGAGGGGGAACCAATGAGAGACTAGCTCTAGGGGTTGGGACAGGCACAGGTCACTCTATTTTCCCATCATGAAGAAGAATTAACCACAAGCTCAGCCTGCCCCCCAGAACCAGAAGAGGGCCTGAAGCAATCCTGCACTTTTGCGGCCAGCTCCCAAAAAAGCGACTGGAAAAATGGAGCTCAGGGGCACTGCAATTCACAAACCTGCAGAGTTATAAATGATAACTCTCGTCCACAAATATATTGAGGGAAGGCAACGAAGAGGCTTTGAACGCAAGGCAGAATTGCAGGAAACAGATTTCAGGAGGTAGATTCGAATCGCCTTGAAAGCACATGAAAAGCGGCAAAACGTGGACAATGATGCCCTTGGCCAAAAAGGGCGTATGCGTTTTTTCCTGAATATATTCAGGAAAAAACGCATACGCCCTTTTTGGCCAACCAAGCCACCTGGAAAGGCAAATCAGCGCTCCAAAGAAGTCTGGCTTCCCAGCGGGCAAAAGGGCCATGCGGAAAAACGTGTCCAAACCAGAAATGCAGGACCGGCCATGGAGAAATGGGAGCATTGCTACGCTGATGGGCGGGATGTAAATTGCCAACAGCCACTCTGGAGAAGCGTACGGTGTGTCCTGAAACATCTAAAAAACACAGCTTGGAGAGCATAGGGCACTTCCACTCATGGGCGTATAAATTGGGAAAACTAAAAATCAGCAAGACACAGGCACCCCAAAGTTTAGGGCTGCTCTGTTGACAAGAACCCCCACTTCATTACACCTTAAATATCCTAGGAAAGAGAAAAGTGGATAAAGAAGTTGTGGTCCTCATGCACAATGGAATATCACTCAGCCATGAAATCATCGTCATAAGGCTAGTAGCAGCACGATGAGTGGATTTAGGTACGACGATTCTAAGTGAAATAACTCACACAGAAAAAGACACTTATCATAAGAAATCACTTATAGAGGGAATGTAAAAACCGCTACACTTGAACTGAATTACAAAACAGAACAGAGTCACACGTTCAGAAAACACACGATGGCTGCTGAACGGGAAAGGTGAGGTGGGGTGATGCATAAAACAAGGGTTTCAAATTAGCTCAGATACCGTTCCATAAGCCCAAAATGTAGTAGACAAGACCTACTCCTTGCTCAGTGAACTGGACTCAACACCCCCTATTCACCGCACAAGAATATATCTGACTAGTAAGAATCTTCAAACCTATGTATTGATATCTCTCTGTAAGTGAGTCAAGGGGGTGTAAAGCGGCATAAACACAGCCGTGAAAAGCAGCTAAACCCCATTATAAAAATAAATTACTTTTCAAAACCCGTGAAACAAAGACAGTGAAAGAGAGAGAAATTCTTACAAAATTCGTTCAGGGGCTGTGATGCAACCTGGATTGACCATATCTAGACCCACAGCTGATTGAGACATAAGGGTGGACACTCTTGGGGCTCAGAGGTTTGGTGAGGTTGCATGAGCCAACGCAGACCCTTTCAAGTAATACTGCATGGTACCCATCCCATGGGTCCCAAATCTCCAGGTTCAAGGGCATCTTCCTACGTCGAAAACATGCATGAGAAACCCAGAAGATGGTACACCGTGTGATCGGGAAAGGTTTCTAAAACGCACCTCATTTCTCATCTCCTTGTGCTCGGGTTCGCCACTCCAGCCGCTTTACTAGCCATCTCCCTCCTTGGAGAATCAGCACCTTTAACCTCCTGTTCCGTACAGGTTGCAATTTTTCCTGAGGATGAACGGGAAGAGGGGGAACCAATGAGAGACTAGCTCTAGGGGTTGGGACAGGCACAGGTCACTCTATTTTCCCATCAGGAAGAAGAATTAAGCACAAGCTCAGCCTGCCCCCCAGAACCAGAAGAGGGCCTGAAGCAATCCTGCACTTTTGCGGCCAGCTCCCAAAAAAGCGACTGGAAAAATGGAGCTCAGGGGCACTGCAATTCACAAACCTGCAGAGTTATAAATGATAACTCTCGTCCACAAATATATTGAGGGAAGGCAACGAAGAGGCTTTGAACGCAAGGCAGAATTGCAGGAAACAGATTTCAGGAGGTAGATTCGAATCGCCTTGAAAGCATATGAAAAGCGGCAAAACGTGGACAATGATGCCCTTGGTCAAAAAGGGCGTATGCGTTTTTTCCTGAATATATTCAGGAAAAAACGCATACGCCCTTTTTGGCCAACCAAGCCACCTGGAAAGGCAAATCAGCGCTCCAAAGAAGTCTGGCTTCCCAGCGGGCAAAAGGGCCATGCGGAAAAACGTGTCCAAACAAGAAATGCAGGACCGGCCATGGAGAAATGGGAGCCTTGCTACGCTGATGGGCGGGATGTAAATTGCCAACAGCCACTCTGGAGAAGCGTACGGTGTGTCCTGAAACATCTAAAAAACACAGCTTGGAGAGCATAGGGCACTTCCACTCATGGGCGTATAAATTGGGAAAACTAAAAATCAGCAAGACACAGGCACCCCAAAGTTTAGGGCTGCTCTGTTGACAAGAACCCCCACTTCATTACACCTTAAATATCCTAGGAAAGAGAAAAGTGGATAAAGAAGTTGTGGTCCTCATGCACAATGGAATATCACTCAGCCATGAAATCATCGTCATAAGGCTAGTAGCAGCACGATGAGTGGATTTAGGTACGACGATTCTAAGTGAAATAAGTCACACAGAAAAAGACACTTATCATAAGAAATCACTTATAGAGGGAATGTAAAAACCGCTACACTTGAACTGAATTACAAAACAGAACAGAGTCACACGTTCAGAAAACACACGATGGCTGCTGAACGGGAAAGGTGAGGTGGGGTGATGCATAAAACAAGGGTTTCAAATTAGCTCAGATACCGTTCCATAAGCCCAAAATGTAGTAGACAAGACCTACTCCTTGCTCAGTGAACTGGACTCAACACCCCCTATTCACCGCACAAAAATATATCTGACTAGTAAGAATCTTCAAACCTATGTATTGATATCTCTCTGTAAGTGAGTCAAGGGGGTGTAAAGCGGCATAAACACAGCCGTGAAAAGCAGCTAAACCCCATTATAAAAATAAATTACTTTTCAAAACCCGTGAAACAAAGACAGTGAAAGAGAGAGAAATTCTTACAAAATTCGTTCAGGGGCTGTGATGCAACCTGGATTGACCATATCTAGACCCACAGCTGATTGAGACATAAGGGTGGACACTCTTGGGGCTCAGAGGTTTGGTGAGGTTGCAAGAGCCAACGCAGACCCTTTCAAGTAATACTGCATGGTACCCATCCCATGGGTCCCAAATCTCCAGGTTCAAGGGCATCTTCCTACGTCGAAAACATGCATGAGAAACCCAGAAGATGGTACACCGTGTGATCGGGAAAGGTTTCTAAAACGCACCTCATTTCTCATCTCCTTGTGCTCGGGTTCGCCATTCCAGCCACTTTACTAGCCATCTCCCTCCATGGAGAATCAGCACCTTTAACCTCCTGTTCCGTACAGGTGGCAATTTGTCCTGAGGATGAACGGGAAGAGGGGGAACCAATGAGAGACTAGCTCTAGGGGTTGGGACAGGCACAGGTCACTCTATTTTCCCATCATGAAGAAGAATTAACCACAAGCTCAGCCTGCCCCCCAGAACCAGAAGAGGGCCTGAAGCAATCCTGCACTTTTGCGGCCAGCTCCCAAAAAAGCGACTGGAAAAATGGAGCTCAGGGGCACTGCAATTCACAAACCTGCAGAGTTATAAATGATAACTCTCGTCCACAAATATATTGAGGGAAGGCAACGAAGAGGCTTTGAAAGCAAGGCAGAATTGCAGGAAACAGATTTCAGGAGGTAGATTCGAATCGCCTTGAAAGCACATGAAAAGCGGCAAAACGTGGACAATGATGCCCTTGGCCAAAAAGGGCGTATGCGTTTTTTCCTGAATATATTCAGGAAAAAACGCATACGCCCTTTTTGGCCAACCAAGCCACCTGGAAAGGCAAATCAGCGCTCCAAAGAATTCTGGCTTCCCAGCGGGCAAAAGGGCCATGCGGAAAAAAGTGTCCAAACCAGAAATGCAGGACCGGCCATGGAGAAATGGGAGCCTTGCAACGCTGATGGGCGGGATGTAAATTGCCAACAGCCACTCTGGAGAAGCGTACGGTGTGTCCTGAAACATCTAAAAAACACAGCTTGGAGAGCATAGGGCACTTCCACTCATGGGCGTATAAATTGGGAAAACTAAAAATCAGCAAGACACAGGCACCCCAAAGTTTAGGGCTGCTCTGTTGACAAGAACCCCCACTTCATTACACCTTAAATATCCTAGGAAAGAGAAAAGTGGATAAAGAAGTTGTGGTCCTCATGCACAATGGAATATCACTCAGCCATGAAATCATCGTCATAAGGCTAGTAGCAGCACGATGAGTGGATTTAGGTACGACGATTCTAAGTGAAATAAGTCACACAGAAAAAGACACTTATCATAAGAAATCACTTATAGAGGGAATGTAAAAACCGCTACACTTGAACTGAATTACAAAACAGAACAGAGTCACACGTTCAGAAAACACACGATGGCTGCTGAACGGGAAAGGTGAGGTGGGGTGATGCATAAAACAAGGGTTTCAAATTAGCTCAGATACCGTTCCATAAGCCCAAAATGTAGTAGACAAGACCTACTCCTTGCTCAGTGAACTGGACTCAACACCCACTATTCAACGCACAAGAATATATCTGACTAGTAAGAATCTTCAAACCTATGTATTGATATCTCTCTGTAAGTGAGTCAAGGGGGTGTAAAGTGGCATAAACACAGCCGTGAAAAGCAGCTAAACCCCATTATAAAAATAAATTACTTTTCAAAACCCGTGAAACAAAGACAGTGAAAGAGAGAGAAATTCTTACAAAATTCGTTCAGGGGCTGTGATGCAACCTGGATTGACCATATCTAGACCCACAGCTGATTGAGACATAAGGGTGGACACTCTTGGGGCTCAGAGGTTTGGTGAGGTTGCATGAGCCAACGCAGACCCTTTCAAGTAATACTGCATGGTACCCATCCCATGGGTCCCAAATCTCCAGGTTCAAGGGCATCTTCCTACGTCGAAAACATGCATGAGAAACCCAGCAGATGGTACACCGTGTGATCGGGAAAGGTTTCTAAAACGCACCTCATTTCTCATCTCCTTGTGCTCGGGTTCGCCATTCCAGCCGCTTTACTAGCCATCTCCCTCCATGGTGAATCAGCACCTTTAACCTCCTGTTCCGTACAGGTGGCAATTTGTCCTGAGGATGAACGGGAAGAGGGGGAACCAATGAGAGACTAGCTCTAGGGGTTGGGACAGGCACAGGTCACTCTATTTTCCCATCAGGAAGAAGAATTAACCACAAGCTCAGCCTGCCCCCCAGAACCAGAAGAGGGCCTGAAGCAATCCTGCACTTTTGCGGCCAGCTCCCAAAAAAGCGACTGGAAAAATGGAGCTCAGGGGCACTGCAATTCACAAACCTGCAGAGTTATAAATGATAACTCTCGTCCACAAATATATTGAGGGAAGGCAACGAAGAGGCTTTGAACGCAAGGCAGAATTGCAGGAAACAGATTTCAGGAGGTAGATTCGAATCGCCTTGAAAGCATATGAAAAGCGGCAAAACGTGGACAATGATGCCCTTGGTCAAAAAGGGCGTATGCGTTTTTTCCTGAATATATTCAGGAAAAAACGCATACGCCCTTTTTGGCCAACCAAGCCACCTGGAAAGGCAAATCAGCGCTCCAAAGAAGTCTGGCTTCCCAGCGGGCAAAAGGGCCATGCGGAAAAAAGTGTCCAAACCAGAAATGCAGGACCGGCCATGGAGAAATGGGAGCCTTGCTACGCTGATGGGCGGGATGTAAATTGCCAACAGCCACTCTGGAGAAGCGTACGGTGTGTCCTGAAACATCTAAAAAACACAGCTTGGAGAGCATAGGGCACTTCCACTCATGGGCGTATAAATTGGGAAAACTAAAAATCAGCAAGACACAGGCACCCCAAAGTTTAGGGCTGCTCTGGTGACAAGAACCCCCACTTCATTACACCTTAAATATCCTAGGAAAGAGAAAAGTGGATAAAGAAGTTGTGGTCCTCATGCACAATGGAATATCACTCAGCCATGAAATCATCGTCATAAGGCTAGTAGCAGCACGATGAGTGGATTTAGGTACGACGAATCTAAGTGAAATAAGTCACACAGAAAAAGACACTTATCATAAGAAATCACTTATAGAGGGATTGTAAAAACCGCTACACTTGAACTGAATTACAAAACAGAACAGAGTCACACGTTCAGAAAACACACAATGGCTGCTGAACGGGAAAGGTGAGGTGGGGTGATGCATAAAACAAGGGTTTCAAATTAGCTCAGATACCGTTCCATAAACCCAATATGTAGTAGACAAGACCTACTGCTTGCTCAGTGAACTGGACTCAACACCCCCTATTCACCGCACAAGAATATATCTGACTAGTAAGAATCTTCAAACCTATGTATTGATATCTCTCTGTAAGTGAGTCAAGGGGGTGTAAAGCGGCATAAACACAGCCGTGAAAAGCAGCTAAACCCCATTATAAAAATAAATTACTCTTCAAAACCCGTGAAACAAAGACAGTGCAAGAGACAGAAATTCTTACAAAATTCGTTCAGGGGCTGTGATGCAACCTGGATTGACCATATCTAGACCCACAGCTGATTGAGACATAAGGGTGGACACTCTTGGGGCTGAGAGGTTTCGGTGAGGTTGCATGAGCCAACGCAGACCCTTTCAAGTAATACTGCATGGTACCCATCCCATGGGTCCCAAATCTCCAGGTTCAAGGGCATCTTCCTACAGTCGAAAACATGCATGAGAAACCCAGAAGATGGTACACCGTGTGATCGGGAAAGGTTTCTAAAACGCACCTCATTTCTCATCTCCTTGTGCTCGGGTTCGCCATTCCAGCCGATTTACTAGCCATCTCCCTCCTTGGAGAATCAGCACCTTTAACCTCCTGTTCCGTACAGGTTTGCAATTTGTCCTGAGGATGAACGGGAAGAGGGGGAACCAATGAGAGACTAGCTCTAGGGGTTGGGACAGGCACAGGTCACTCTATTTTCCCATCAGGAAGAAGAATTAACAAGCTCAGCCTGCCCCCCAGAACCAGAAGAGGGCCTGAAGCAATCCTGCACTTTTGCGGCCAGCTCCCAAAAAAGCGACTGGAAAAATGGAGCTCAGGGGCACTGCAATTCACAAACCTGCAGAGTTATAAATGATAACTCTCGTCCACAAATATATTGAGGGAAGGCAACGAAGAGGCTTTGAACGCAAGGCAGAATTGCAGGAAACAGATTTCAGGAGGTAGATTCGAATCGCCTTGAAAGCATATGAAAAGCGGCAAAACGTGGACAATGATGCCCTTGGTCAAAAAGGGCGTATGCGTTTTTTCCTGAATATATTCAGGAAAAAACGCATACGCCCTTTTTGGCCAACCAAGCCACCTGGAAAGGCAAATCAGCGCTCCAAAGAAGTCTGGCTTCCCAGCGGGCAAAAGGGCCATGCGGAAAAAAGTGTCCAAACCAGAAATGCAGGACCGGCCATGGAGAAATGGGAGCCTTGCTACGCTGATGGGCGGGATGTAAATTGCCAACAGCCACTCTGGAGAAGCGTACGGTGTGTCCTGAAACATCTAAAAAACACAGTTTGGAGAGCATAGGGCACTTCCACTCATGGGCGTATAAATTGGGAAAACTAAAAATCAGCAAGACACAGGCACCCCAAAGTTTAGGGCTGCTCTGTTGACAAGAACCCCCACTTCATTACACCTTAAATATCCTAGGAAAGAGAAAAGTGGATAAAGAAGTTGTGGTCCTCATGCACAATGGAATATCACTCAGCCATGAAATCATCGTCATAAGGCTAGTAGCAGCACGATGAGTGGATTTAGGTACAACGAATCTAAGTGAAATAAGTCACACAGAAAAAGACACTTATCATAAGAAATCACTTATAGAGGGAATGTAAAAACCGCTACACTTGAAGTGAATTACAAAACAGAACAGAGTCACACGTTCAGAAAACACACGATGGCTGCTGAACGGGAAAGGTGAGGTGGGGTGATGCATAAAACAAGGGTTTCAAATTAGCTCAGATACCGTTCCATAAACCCAATATGTAGTAGACAAGACCTACTCCTTGCTCAGTGAACTGGACTCAACACCCCCTATTCACCGCACAAGAATATATCTGACTAGTAAGAATCTTCAAACCTATGTATTGATATCTCTCTGTAAGTGAGTCAAGGGGGTGTAAAGCGGCATAAACACAGCCGTGAAAAGCAGCTAAACCCCATTATAAAAATAAATTACTCTTCAAAACCCGTGAAACAAAGACAGTGCAAGAGACAGAAATTCTTACAAAATTCGTTCAGGTGCTGTGATGCAACCTGGATTGACCATATCTAGACCCACATGTGATTGAGACATAAGGGTGGACACTCTTGGGGCTCAGAGGTTTGGTGAGGTTGCATGAGCCAACGCAGACCCTTTCAAGTAATACTGCATGGTACCCATCCCATGGGTCCCAAATCTCCAGGTTCAAGGGCATCTTCCTACGTCGAAAACATGCATGAGAAACCCAGAAGATGGTACACCGTGTGATCGGGAAAGGTTTCTAAAACGCACCTCATTTCTCATCTCCTTGTGCTCGGGTTCGCCATTCCAGCCGCTTTACTAGCCATCTCCCTCCTTGGAGAATCAGCACCTTTAACCTCCTGTTCCGTACAGGTTGCAATTTGTCCTGAGGATGAACGGGAAGAGGGGGAACCAATGAGAGACTAGCTCTAGGGGTTGGGACAGGCACAGGTCACTCTATTTTCCCATCAGGAAGAAGAATTAACCACAAGCTCAGCCTGCCCCCCAGAACCAGAAGAGGGCCTGAAGCAATCCTGCACTTTTGCGGCCAGCTCCCAAAAAAGCGACTGGAAAAATGGAGCTCAGGGGCACTGCAATTCACAAACCTGCAGAGTTATAAATGATAACTCTCGTCCACAAATATATTGAGGGAAGGCAACGAAGAGGCTTTGAACGCAAGGCAGAATTGCAGGAAACAGATTTCAGGAGGTAGATTCGAATCGCCTTGAAAGCATATGAAAAGCGGCAAAACGTGGACAATGATGCCCTTGGTCAAAAAGGGCGTAGGCGTTTTTTCCTGAATATATTCAGGAAAAAACGCATACGCCCTTTTTGGCCAACCAAGCCACCTGGAAAGGCAAATCAGCGCTCCAAAGAAGTCTGGCTTCCCAGCGGGCAAAAGGGCCATGCGGAAAAACGTGTCCAAACCAGAAATGCAGGACCGGCCATGGAGAAATGGGAGCCTTGCTACGCTGATGGGCGGGATGTGAATTGCCAACAGCCACTCTGGAGAAGCGTACGGTGTGTCCTGAAACATCTAAAAAACACAGCTTGGAGAGCATAGGGCACTTCCACTCATGGGCGTATAAATTGGGAAAACTAAAAATCAGCAAGACACAGGCACCCCAAAGTTTAGGGCTGCTCTGTTGACAAGAACCCCCACTTCATTACACCTTAAATATCCTAGGAAAGAGAAAAGTGGATAAAGAAGTTGTGGTCCTCATGCACAATGGAATATCACTCAGCCATGAAATCATCGTCATAAGGCTAGTAGCAGCACGATGAGTAGATTTAGGTACGACGAATCTAAGTGAAATACGTCACACAGAAAAAGACACTTATCATAAGAAATCACTTATAGAGGGATTGTAAAAACCGCTACACTTGAACTGAATTACAAAACAGAACAGAGTCACACGTTCAGAAAACACACAATGGCTGCTGAACGGGAAAGGTGAGGTGGGGTGATGCATAAAACAAGGGTTTCAAATTAGCTCAGATACCGTTCCATAAACCCAATATGTAGTAGACAAGACCTACTGCTTGCTCAGTGAACTGGACTCAACACCCCCTATTCACCGCACAAGAATATATCTGACTAGTAAGAATCTTCAAACCTATGTATTGATATCTCTCTGTAAGTGAGTCAAGGGGGTGTAAAGCGGCATAAACACAGCCGTGAAAAGCAGCTAAACCCCATTATAAAAATAAATTACTCTTCAAAACCCGTGAAACAAAGACAGTGCAAGAGACAGAAATTCTTACAAAATTCGTTCAGGGGCTGTGATGCAACCTGGATTGACCATATCTAGACCCACAGCTGATTGAGACATAAGGGTGGACACTCTTGGGGCTCAGAGGTTTGGTGAGGTTGCATGAGCCAACGCAGAACCTTTCAAGTAATACTGCATGGTACCCATCCCATGGGTCCCAAATCTCCAGGTTCAAGGGCATCTTCCTACGTCGAAAACATGCATGAGAAACCCAGAAGATGGTACACCGTGTGATCGGGAAAGGTTTCTAAAACGCACCTCATTTCTCATCTCCTTGTGCTCGGGTTCGCCATTCCAGCCGCTTTACTAGCCATCTCCCTCCTTGGAGAATCAGCACCTTTAACCTCCTGTTCCGTACAGGTTGCAATTTGTCCTGAGGATGAACGGGAAGAGGGGGAACCAATGAGAGACTAGCTCTAGGGGTTGGGACAGGCACAGGTCACTCTATTTTCCCATCAGGAAGAAGAATTAACCACAAGCTCAGCCTGCCCCCCAGAACCAGAAGAGGGCCTGAAGCAATCCTGCACTTTTGCGGCCAGCTCCCAAAAAAGCGACTGGAAAAATGGAGCTCAGGGGCACTGCAATTCACAAACCTGCAGAGTTATAAATGATAACTCTCGTCCACAAATATATTGAGGGAAGGCAACGAAGAGGCTTTGAACGCAAGGCAGAATTGCAGGAAACAGATTTCAGGAGGTAGATTCGAATCGCCTTGAAAGCATATGAAAAGCGGCAAAACGTGGACAATGATGCCCTTGGTCAAAAAGGGCGTATGCGTTTTTTCCTGAATATATTCAGGAAAAAACGCATACGCCCTTTTTGGCCAACCAAGCCACCTGGAAAGGCAAATCAGCGCTCCAAAGAAGTCTGGCTTCCCAGCGGGCAAAAGGGCCATGCGGAAAAAAGTGTCCAAACCAGAAATGCAGGACCGGCCATGGAGAAATGGGAGCCTTGCTACGCTGATGGGCGGGATGTAAATTGCCAACAGCCACTCTGGAGAAGCGTACGGTGTGTCCTGAAACATCTAAAAAACACAGTTTGGAGAGCATAGGGCACTTCCACTCATGGGCGTATAAATTGGGAAAACTAAAAATCAGCAAGACACAGGCACCCCAAAGTTTAGGGCTGCTCTGTTGACAAGAACCCCCACTTCATTACACCTTAAATATCCTAGGAAAGAGAAAAGTGGATAAAGAAGTTGTGGTCCTCATGCACAATGGAATATCACTCAGCCATGAAATCATCGTCATAAGGCTAGTAGCAGCACGATGAGTGGATTTAGGTACAACGAATCTAAGTGAAATAAGTCACACAGAAAAAGACACTTATCATAAGAAATCACTTATAGAGGGAATGTAAAAACCGCTACACTTGAAGTGAATTACAAAACAGAACAGAGTCACACGTTCAGAAAACACACAATGGCTGCTGAACGGGAAAGGTGAGGTGGGGTGATGCATAAAACAAGGGTTTCAAATTAGCTCAAATACCGTTCCATAAACCCAATATGTAGTAGACAAGACCTACTCCTTGCTCAGTGAACTGGACTCAACACCCCCTATTCACCGCACAAGAATATATCTGACTAGTAAGAATCTTCAAACCTATGTATTGATATCTCTCTGTAAGTGAGTCAAGGGGGTGTAAAGCGGCATAAACACAGCCGTGAAAAGCAGCTAAACCCCATTATAAAAATAAATTACTCTTCAAAACCCGTGAAACAAAGACAGTGCAAGAGACAGAAATTCTTACAAAATTCGTTCAGGTGCTGTGATGCAACCTGGATTGACCATATCTAGACCCACATGTGATTGAGACATAAGGGTGGACACTCTTGGGGCTCAGAGGTTTGGTGAGGTTGCATGAGCCAACGCAGACCCTTTCAAGTAATACTGCATGGTACCCATCCCATGGGTCCCAAATCTCCAGGTTCAAGGGCATCTTCCTACGTCGAAAACATGCATGAGAAACCCAGAAGATGGTACACCGTGTGATCGGGAAAGGTTTCTAAAACGCACCTCATTTCTCATCTCCTTGTGCTCGGGTTCGCCATTCCAGCCGCTTTACTAGCCATCTCCCTCCTTGGAGAATCAGCACCTTTAACCTCCTGTTCCGTACAGGTTGCAATTTGTCCTGAGGATGAACGGGAAGAGGGGGAACCAATGAGAGACTAGCTCTAGGGGTTGGGACAGGCACAGGTCACTCTATTTTCCCATCAGGAAGAAGAATTAACCACAAGCTCAGCCTGCCCCCCAGAACCAGAAGAGGGCCTGAAGCAATCCTGCACTTTTGCGGCCAGCTCCCAAAAAAGCGACTGGAAAAATGGAGCTCAGGGGCACTGCAATTCACAAACCTGCAGAGTTATAAATGATAACTCTCGTCCACAAATATATTGAGGGAAGGCAACGAAGAGGCTTTGAACGCAAGGCAGAATTGCAGGAAACAGATTTCAGGAGGTAGATTCGAATCGCCTTGAAAGCATATGAAAAGCGGCAAAACGTGGACAATGATGCCCTTGGTCAAAAAGGGCGTAGGCGTTTTTTCCTGAATATATTCAGGAAAAAACGCATACGCCCTTTTTGGCCAACCAAGCCACCTGGAAAGGCAAATCAGCGCTCCAAAGAAGTCTGGCTTCCCAGCGGGCAAAAGGGCCATGCGGAAAAACGTGTCCAAACCAGAAATGCAGGACCGGCCATGGAGAAATGGGAGCCTTGCTACGCTGATGGGCGGGATGTGAATTGCCAACAGCCACTCTGGAGAAGCGTACGGTGTGTCCTGAAACATCTAAAAAACACAGCTTGGAGAGCATAGGGCACTTCCACTCATGGGCGTATAAATTGGGAAAACTAAAAATCAGCAAGACACAGGCACCCCAAAGTTTAGGGCTGCTCTGTTGACAAGAACCCCCACTTCATTACACCTTAAATATCCTAGGAAAGAGAAAAGTGGATAAAGAAGTTGTGGTCCTCATGCACAATGGAATATCACTCAGCCATGAAATCATCGTCATAAGGCTAGTAGCAGCACGATGAGTAGATTTAGGTACGACGAATCTAAGTGAAATACGTCACACAGAAAAAGACACTTATCATAAGAAATCACTTATAGAGGGATTGTAAAAACCGCTACACTTGAACTGAATTACAAAACAGAACAGAGTCACACGTTCAGAAAACACACAATGGCTGCTGAACGGGAAAGGTGAGGTGGGGTGATGCATAAAACAAGGGTTTCAAATTAGCTCAGATACCGTTCCATAAACCCAATATGTAGTAGACAAGACCTACTGCTTGCTCAGTGAACTGGACTCAACACCCCCTATTCACCGCACAAGAATATATCTGACTAGTAAGAATCTTCAAACCTATGTATTGATATCTCTCTGTAAGTGAGTCAAGGGGGTGTAAAGCGGCATAAACACAGCCGTGAAAAGCAGCTAAACCCCATTATAAAAATAAATTACTCTTCAAAACCCGTGAAACAAAGACAGTGCAAGAGACAGAAATTCTTACAAAATTCGTTCAGGGGCTGTGATGCAACCTGGATTGACCATATCTAGACCCACAGCTGATTGAGACATAAGGGTGGACACTCTTGGGGCTCAGAGGTTTGGTGAGGTTGCATGAGCCAACGCAGAACCTTTCAAGTAATACTGCATGGTACCCATCCCATGGGTCCCAAATCTCCAGGTTCAAGGGCATCTTCCTACGTCGAAAACATGCATGAGAAACCCAGAAGATGGTACACCGTGTGATCGGGAAAGGTTTCTAAAACGCACCTCATTTCTCATCTCCTTGTGCTCGGGTTCGCCATTCCAGCCGCTTTACTAGCCATCTCCCTCCTTGGAGAATCAGCACCTTTAACCTCCTGTTCCGTACAGGTTGCAATTTGTCCTGAGGATGAACGGGAAGAGGGGGAACCAATGAGAGACTAGCTCTAGGGGTTGAGACAGGCACAGGTCACTCTATTTTCCCATCAGGAAGAAGAATTTACCACAAGCTCAGCCTGCCCCCCAGAACCAGAAGAGGGCCTGAAGCAATCCTGCACTTTTGCGGCCAGCTCCCAAAAAAGCGACTGGAAAAATGGAGCTCAGGGGCACTGCAATTCACAAACCTGCAGAGTTATAAATGATAACTCTCGTCCACAAATATATTGAGGGAAGGCAACGAAGAGGCTTTGAACGCAAGGCAGAATTGCAGGAAACAGATTTCAGGAGGTAGATTCGAATCGCCTTGAAAGCATATGAAAAGCGGCAAAACGTGGACAATGATGCCCTTGGCCAAAAAGGGCGTATGCGTTTTTTCCTGAATATATTCAGGAAAAAACGCATACGCCCTTTTTGGCCAACCAAGCCACCTGGAAAGGCAAATCAGCGCTCCAAAGAAGTCTGGCTTCCCAGCGGGCAAAAGGGCCATGCGGAAAAACGTGTCCAAACCAGAAATGCAGG
Organism: Balaenoptera acutorostrata; assembly: GCF_949987535.1. NCBI lineage: Eukaryota > Metazoa > Chordata > Mammalia > Artiodactyla > Balaenopteridae > Balaenoptera > Balaenoptera acutorostrata. The sequence continues at coordinate 283,226 of NW_026645612.1, forward strand.
ACCGGCCATGGAGAAATGGGAGCCTTGCTACGCTGATGGGCGGGATGTAAATTGCCAACAGCCACTCTGGAGAAGCGTACGGTGTATCCTGAAACATCTAAAAAACAAAGCTTGGAGAGCATAGGGCACTTCCACTCATGGGCGTATAAATTGGGAAAACTAAAAATCAGCAAGACACAGGCACCCCAAAGTTAAGGGCTGCTCTGTTGACAAGAACCCCCACTTCATTACACCTTAAATATCCTAGGAAAGAGAAAAGTGGATAAAGAAGTTGTGGTCCTCATGCACAATGGAATATCACTCAGCCATGAAATCATCGTCATAAGGCTAGTAGCAGCACGATGAGTGGATTTAGGTACGACGATTCTAAGTGAAATAAGTCACACAGAAAAAGACACTTATCATAAGAAATCACTTATAGAGGGAATGTAAAAACCGCTACACTTGAACTGAATTACAAAACAGAACAGAGTCACACGTTCAGAAAACACACGATGGCTGCTGAACGGGAAAGGTGAGGTGGGGTGATGCATAAAACAAGGGTTTCAAATTAGCTCAGATACCGTTCCATAAACCCAATATGTAGTAGACAAGACCTACTCCTTGCTCAGTGAACTGGACTCAACACCCCCTATTCACCGCACAAGAATATATCTGACTAGTAAGAATCTTCAAACCTATGTATTGATATCTCTCTGTAAGTGAGTCAAGGGGGTGTAAAGCGGCATAAACACAGCCGTGAAAAGCAGCTAAACCCCATTATAAAAATAAATTACTCTTCAAAACCCGTGAAACAAAGACAGTGCAAGAGACAGAAATTCTTACAAAATTCGTTCAGGTGCTGTGATGCAACCTGGATTGACCATATCTAGACCCACAGGTGATTGAGACATAAGGGTGGACACTCTTGGGGCTCAGAGGTTTGGTGAGGTTGCATGAGCCAACGCAGACCCTTTCAAGTAATACTGCATGGTACCCATCCCATGGGTCCCAAATCTCCAGGTTCAAGGGCATCTTCCTACGTCGAAAACATGCATGAGAAACCCAGAAGATGGTACACCGTGTGATCGGGAAAGGTTTCTAAAACGCACCTCATTTCTCATCTCCTTGTGCTCGGGTTCGCCATTCCAGCCGCTTTACTAGCCATCTCCCTCCTTGGAGAATCAGCACCTTTAACCTCCTGTTCCGTACAGGTTGCAATTTGTCCTGAGGATGAACGGGAAGAGGGGGAACCAATGAGAGACTAGCTCTAGGGGTTGGGACAGGCACAGGTCACTCTATTTTCCCATCAGGAAGAAGAATTAAGCACAAGCTCAGCCTGCCCCCCAGAACCAGAAGAGGGCCTGAAGCAATCCTGCACTTTTGCGGCCAGCTCCCAAAAAAGCGACTGGAAAAATGGAGCTCAGGGGCACTGCAATTCACAAACCTGCAGAGTTATAAATGATAACTCTCGTCCACAAATATATTGAGGGAAGGCAACGAAGAGGCTTTGAACGCAAGGCAGAATTGCAGGAAACAGATTTCAGGAGGTAGATTCGAATCGCCTTGAAAGCACATGAAAAGCGGCAAAACGTGGACAATGATGCCCTTGGCCAAAAAGGGCGTATGCGTTTTTTCCTGAATATATTCAGGAAAAAACGCATACGCCCTTTTTGGCCAACCAAGCCACCTGGAAAGGCAAATCAGCGCTCCAAAGAAGTCTGGCTTCCCAGCGGGCAAAAGGGCCATGCGGAAAAACGTGTCCAAACCAGAAATGCAGGACCGGCCATGGAGAAATGGGAGCATTGCTACGCTGATGGGCGGGATGTAAATTGCCAACAGCCACTCTGGAGAAGCGTACGGTGTGTCCTGAAACATCTAAAAAACACAGCTTGGAGAGCATAGGGCACTTCCACTCATGGGCGTATAAATTGGGAAAACTAAAAATCAGCAAGACACAGGCACCCCAAAGTTTAGGGCTGCTCTGTTGACAAGAACCCCCACTTCATTACACCTTAAATATCCTAGGAAAGAGAAAAGTGGATAAAGAAGTTGTGGTCCTCATGCACAATGGAATATCACTCAGCCATGAAATCATCGTCATAAGGCTAGTAGCAGCACGATGAGTGGATTTAGGTACGACGATTCTAAGTGAAATAACTCACACAGAAAAAGACACTTATCATAAGAAATCACTTATAGAGGGAATGTAAAAACCGCTACACTTGAACTGAATTACAAAACAGAACAGAGTCACACGTTCAGAAAACACACGATGGCTGCTGAACGGGAAAGGTGAGGTGGGGTGATGCATAAAACAAGGGTTTCAAATTAGCTCAGATACCGTTCCATAAGCCCAAAATGTAGTAGACAAGACCTACTCCTTGCTCAGTGAACTGGACTCAACACCCCCTATTCACCGCACAAGAATATATCTGACTAGTAAGAATCTTCAAACCTATGTATTGATATCTCTCTGTAAGTGAGTCAAGGGGGTGTAAAGCGGCATAAACACAGCCGTGAAAAGCAGCTAAACCCCATTATAAAAATAAATTACTTTTCAAAACCCGTGAAACAAAGACAGTGAAAGAGAGAGAAATTCTTACAAAATTCGTTCAGGGGCTGTGATGCAACCTGGATTGACCATATCTAGACCCACAGCTGATTGAGACATAAGGGTGGACACTCTTGGGGCTCAGAGGTTTGGTGAGGTTGCATGAGCCAACGCAGACCCTTTCAAGTAATACTGCATGGTACCCATCCCATGGGTCCCAAATCTCCAGGTTCAAGGGCATCTTCCTACGTCGAAAACATGCATGAGAAACCCAGAAGATGGTACACCGTGTGATCGGGAAAGGTTTCTAAAACGCACCTCATTTCTCATCTCCTTGTGCTCGGGTTCGCCACTCCAGCCGCTTTACTAGCCATCTCCCTCCTTGGAGAATCAGCACCTTTAACCTCCTGTTCCGTACAGGTTGCAATTTTTCCTGAGGATGAACGGGAAGAGGGGGAACCAATGAGAGACTAGCTCTAGGGGTTGGGACAGGCACAGGTCACTCTATTTTCCCATCAGGAAGAAGAATTAAGCACAAGCTCAGCCTGCCCCCCAGAACCAGAAGAGGGCCTGAAGCAATCCTGCACTTTTGCGGCCAGCTCCCAAAAAAGCGACTGGAAAAATGGAGCTCAGGGGCACTGCAATTCACAAACCTGCAGAGTTATAAATGATAACTCTCGTCCACAAATATATTGAGGGAAGGCAACGAAGAGGCTTTGAACGCAAGGCAGAATTGCAGGAAACAGATTTCAGGAGGTAGATTCGAATCGCCTTGAAAGCATATGAAAAGCGGCAAAACGTGGACAATGATGCCCTTGGTCAAAAAGGGCGTATGCGTTTTTTCCTGAATATATTCAGGAAAAAACGCATACGCCCTTTTTGGCCAACCAAGCCACCTGGAAAGGCAAATCAGCGCTCCAAAGAAGTCTGGCTTCCCAGCGGGCAAAAGGGCCATGCGGAAAAACGTGTCCAAACCAGAAATGCAGGACCGGCCATGGAGAAATGGGAGCCTTGCTACGCTGATGGGCGGGATGTAAATTGCCAACAGCCACTCTGGAGAAGCGTACGGTGTGTCCTGAAACATCTAAAAAACACAGCTTGGAGAGCATAGGGCACTTCCACTCATGGGCGTATAAATTGGGAAAACTAAAAATCAGCAAGACACAGGCACCCCAAAGTTTAGGGCTGCTCTGTTGACAAGAACCCCCACTTCATTACACCTTAAATATCCTAGGAAAGAGAAAAGTGGATAAAGAAGTTGTGGTCCTCATGCACAACGGAATATCACTCAGCCATGAAATCATCGTCATAAGGCTAGTAGCAGCACGATGAGTGGATTTAGGTACGACGATTCTAAGTGAAATAAGTCACACAGAAAAAGACACTTATCATAAGAAATCACTTATAGAGGGAATGTAAAAACCGCTACACTTGAACTGAATTACAAAACAGAACAGAGTCACACGTTCAGAAAACACACGATGGCTGCTGAACGGGAAAGGTGAGGTGGGGTGATGCATAAAACAAGGGTTTCAAATTAGCTCAGATACCGTTCCATAAACCCAATATGTAGTAGACAAGACCTACTCCTTGCTCAGTGAACTGGACTCAACACCCCCTATTCACCGCACAAGAATATATCTGACTAGTAAGAATCTTCAAACCTATGTATTGATATCTCTCTGTAAGTGAGTCAAGGGTGTGTAAAGCGGCATAAACACAGCCGTGAAAAGCAGCTAAACCCCATTATAAAAATAAATTACTCTTCAAAACCCGTGAAAAAAAGACAGTGCAAGAGACAGAAATTCTTACAAAATTCGTTCAGGTGCTGTGATGCAACCTGGATTGACCATATCTAGACCCACAGGTGATTGAGACATAAGGGTGGACACTCTTGGGGCTCAGAGGTTTGGTGAGGTTGCATGAGCCAACGCAGACCCTTTCAAGTAATACTGCATGGTACCCATCCCATGGGTCCCAAATCTCCAGGTTCAAGGGCATCTTCCTACGTCGAAAACATGCATGAGAAACCCAGAAGATGGTACACCGTGTGATCGGGAAAGGTTTCTAAAACGCACCTCATTTCTCATCTCCTTGTGCTCGGGTTCGCCATTCCAGCCGCTTTACTAGCCATCTCCCTCCTTGGAGAATCAGCACCTTTAACCTCCTGTTCCGTACAGGTTGCAATTTGTCCTGAGGATGAACGGGAAGAGGGGGAACCAATGAGAGACTAGCTCTAGGGGTTGGGACAGGCACAGGTCACTCTATTTTCCCATCAGGAAGAAGAATTAAGCACAAGCTCAGCCTGCCCCCCAGAACCAGAAGAGGGCCTGAAGCAATCCTGCACTTTTGCGGCCAGCTCCCAAAAAAGCGACTGGAAAAATGGAGCTCAGGGGCACTGCAATTCACAAACCTGCAGAGTTATAAATGATAACTCTCGTCCACAAATATATTGAGGGAAGGCAACGAAGAGGCTTTGAACGCAAGGCAGAATTGCAGGAAACAGATTTCAGGAGGTAGATTCGAATCGCCTTGAAAGCACATGAAAAGCGGCAAAACGTGGACAATGATGCCCTTGGCCAAAAAGGGCGTATGCGTTTTTTCCTGAATATATTCAGGAAAAAACGCATACGCCCTTTTTGGCCAACCAAGCCACCTGGAAAGGCAAATCAGCGCTCCAAAGAAGTCTGGCTTCCCAGCGGGCAAAAGGGCCATGCGGAAAAACGTGTCCAAACCAGAAATGCAGGACCGGCCATGGAGAAATGGGAGCATTGCTACGCTGATGGGCGGGATGTAAATTGCCAACAGCCACTCTGGAGAAGCGTACGGTGTGTCCTGAAACATCTAAAAAACACAGCTTGGAGAGCATAGGGCACTTCCACTCATGGGCGTATAAATTGGGAAAACTAAAAATCAGCAAGACACAGGCACCCCAAAGTTTAGGGCTGCTCTGTTGACAAGAACCCCCACTTCATTACACCTTAAATATCCTAGGAAAGAGAAAAGTGGATAAAGAAGTTGTGGTCCTCATGCACAATGGAATATCACTCAGCCATGAAATCATCGTCATAAGGCTAGTAGCAGCACGATGAGTGGATTTAGGTACGACGATTCTAAGTGAAATAACTCACACAGAAAAAGACACTTATCATAAGAAATCACTTATAGAGGGAATGTAAAAACCGCTACACTTGAACTGAATTACAAAACAGAACAGAGTCACACGTTCAGAAAACACACGATGGCTGCTGAACGGGAAAGGTGAGGTGGGGTGATGCATAAAACAAGGGTTTCAAATTAGCTCAGATACCGTTCCATAAGCCCAAAATGTAGTAGACAAGACCTACTCCTTGCTCAGTGAACTGGACTCAACACCCCCTATTCACCGCACAAGAATATATCTGACTAGTAAGAATCTTCAAACCTATGTATTGATATCTCTCTGTAAGTGAGTCAAGGGGGTGTAAAGCGGCATAAACACAGCCGTGAAAAGCAGCTAAACCCCATTATAAAAATAAATTACTTTTCAAAACCCGTGAAACAAAGACAGTGAAAGAGAGAGAAATTCTTACAAAATTCGTTCAGGGGCTGTGATGCAACCTGGATTGACCATATCTAGACCCACAGCTGATTGAGACATAAGGGTGGACACTCTTGGGGCTCAGAGGTTTGGTGAGGTTGCATGAGCCAACGCAGACCCTTTCAAGTAATACTGCATGGTACCCATCCCATGGGTCCCAAATCTCCAGGTTCAAGGGCATCTTCCTACGTCGAAAACATGCATGAGAAACCCAGAAGATGGTACACCGTGTGATCGGGAAAGGTTTCTAAAACGCACCTCATTTCTCATCTCCTTGTGCTCGGGTTCGCCACTCCAGCCGCTTTACTAGCCATCTCCCTCCTTGGAGAATCAGCACCTTTAACCTCCTGTTCCGTACAGGTTGCAATTTTTCCTGAGGATGAACGGGAAGAGGGGGAACCAATGAGAGACTAGCTCTAGGGGTTGGGACAGGCACAGGTCACTCTATTTTCCCATCAGGAAGAAGAATTAAGCACAAGCTCAGCCTGCCCCCCAGAACCAGAAGAGGGCCTGAAGCAATCCTGCACTTTTGCGGCCAGCTCCCAAAAAAGCGACTGGAAAAATGGAGCTCAGGGGCACTGCAATTCACAAACCTGCAGAGTTATAAATGATAACTCTCGTCCACAAATATATTGAGGGAAGGCAACGAAGAGGCTTTGAACGCAAGGCAGAATTGCAGGAAACAGATTTCAGGAGGTAGATTCGAATCGCCTTGAAAGCATATGAAAAGCGGCAAAACGTGGACAATGATGCCCTTGGTCAAAAAGGGCGTATGCGTTTTTTCCTGAATATATTCAGGAAAAAACGCATACGCCCTTTTTGGCCAACCAAGCCACCTGGAAAGGCAAATCAGCGCTCCAAAGAAGTCTGGCTTCCCAGCGGGCAAAAGGGCCATGCGGAAAAACGTGTCCAAACAAGAAATGCAGGACCGGCCATGGAGAAATGGGAGCCTTGCTACGCTGATGGGCGGGATGTAAATTGCCAACAGCCACTCTGGAGAAGCGTACGGTGTGTCCTGAAACATCTAAAAAACAGAGCTTGGAGAGCATAGGGCACTTCCACTCATGGGCGTATAAATTGGGAAAACTAAAAATCAGCAAGACACAGGCACCCCAAAGTTTAGGGCTGCTCTGTTGACAAGAACCCCCACTTCATTACACCTTAAATATCCTAGGAAAGAGAAAAGTGGATAAAGAAGTTGTGGTCCTCATGCACAATGGAATATCACTCAGCCATGAAATCATCGTCATAAGGCTAGTAGCAGCACGATGAGTGGATTTAGGTACGACGATTCTAAGTGAAATAAGTCACACAGAAAAAGACACTTATCATAAGAAATCACTTATAGAGGGAATGTAAAAACCGCTACACTTGAACTGAATTACAAAACAGAACAGAGTCACACGTTCAGAAAACACACGATGGCTGCTGAACGGGAAAGGTGAGGTGGGGTGATGCATAAAACAAGGGTTTCAAATTAGCTCAGATACCGTTCCATAAGCCCAAAATGTAGTAGACAAGACCTACTCCTTGCTCAGTGAACTGGACTCAACACCCACTATTCAACGCACAAGAATATATCTGACTAGTAAGAATCTTCAAACCTATGTATTGATATCTCTCTGTAAGTGAGTCAAGGGGGTGTAAAGTGGCATAAACACAGCCGTGAAAAGCAGCTAAACCCCATTATAAAAATAAATTACTTTTCAAAACCCGTGAAACAAAGACAGTGAAAGAGAGAGAAATTCTTACAAAATTCGTTCAGGGGCTGTGATGCAACCTGGATTGACCATATCTAGACCCACAGCTGATTGAGACATAAGGGTGGACACTCTTGGGGCTCAGAGGTTTGGTGAGGTTGCATGAGCCAACGCAGACCCTTTCAAGTAATACTGCATGGTACCCATCCCATGGGTCCCAAATCTCCAGGTTCAAGGGCATCTTCCTACGTCGAAAACATGCATGAGAAACCCAGCAGATGGTACACCGTGTGATCGGGAAAGGTTTCTAAAACGCACCTCATTTCTCATCTCCTTGTGCTCGGGTTCGCCATTCCAGCCGCTTTACTAGCCATCTCCCTCCATGGTGAATCAGCACCTTTAACCTCCTGTTCCGTACAGGTGGCAATTTGTCCTGAGGATGAACGGGAAGAGGGGGAACCAATGAGAGACTAGCTCTAGGGGTTGGGACAGGCACAGGTCACTCTATTTTCCCATCAGGAAGAAGAATTAACCACAAGCTCAGCCTGCCCCCCAGAACCAGAAGAGGGCCTGAAGCAATCCTGCACTTTTGCGGCCAGCTCCCAAAAAAGCGACTGGAAAAATGGAGCTCAGGGGCACTGCAATTCACAAACCTGCAGAGTTATAAATGATAACTCTCGTCCACAAATATATTGAGGGAAGGCAACGAAGAGGCTTTGAAAGCAAGGCAGAATTGCAGGAAACAGATTTCAGGAGGTAGATTCGAATCGCCTTGAAAGCACATGAAAAGCGGCAAAACGTGGACAATGATGCCCTTGGCCAAAAAGGGCGTATGCGTTTTTTCCTGAATATATTCAGGAAAAAACGCATACGCCCTTTTTGGCCAACCAAGCCACCTGGAAAGGCAAATCAGCGCTCCAAAGAAGTCTGGCTTGCCAGCGGGCAAAAGGGCCATGCGGAAAAACGTGTCCAAACCAGAAATGCAGGACCGGCCATGGAGAAATGGGAGCCTTGCTACGCTGATGGGCGGGATGTAAATTGCCAACAGCCACTCTGGAGAAGTGTACGGTGTGTCCTGAAACATCTAAAAAACACAGCTTGGAGAGCATAGGGCACTTCCACTCATGGGCGTATAAATTGGGAAAACTAAAAATCAGCAAGACACAGGCACCCCAAAGTTTAGGGCTGCTCTGTTGACAAGAACCCCCACTTCATTACACCTTAAATATCCTAGGAAAGAGAAAAGTGGATAAAGAAGTTGTGGTCCTCATGTACAATGGAATATCACTCAGCCATGAAATCAACGTCATAAGGCTAGTAGCAGCACGATGAGTGGATTTAGGTACGACGAATCTAAGTGAAATAAGTCACACAGAAAAAGACACTTATCATAAGAAATCACTTATAGAGGGAATGTAAAAACCGCTACACTTGAACTGAATTACAAAACAGAACAGAGTCACACGTTCAGAAAACACACGATGGCTGCTGAACGGGAAAGGTGAGGTGGGGTGATGCATAAAACAAGGGTTTCAAATTAGCTCAGATACCGTTCCATAAACCCAATATGTAGTAGACAAGACCTACTCCTTGCTCAGTGAACTGGACTCAACACCCCCTATTCACCGCACAAGAATATATCTGACTAGTAAGAATCTTCAAACCTATGTATTGATATCTCTCTGTAAGTGAGTCAAGGGGGTGTAAAGCGGCATAAACACAGCCGTGAAAAGCAGCTAAACCCCATTATAAAAATAAATTACTTTTCAAAACCCGTGAAACAAAGACAGTGAAAGAGAGAGAAATTCTTACAAAATTCGTTCAGGGGCTGTGATGCAACCTGGATTGACCATATCTAGACCCACAGCTGATTGAGACATAAGGGTGGACACTCTTGGGGCTCAGAGGTTTGGTGAGGTTGCATGAGCCAACGCAGACCCTTTCAAGTAATACTGCATGGTACCCATCCCATGGGTCCCAAATCTCCAGGTTCAAGGGCATCTTCCTACGTCGAAAACATGCATGAGAAACCCAGAAGATGGTACACCGTGTGATCGGGAAAGGTTTCTAAAACGCACCTCATTTCTCATCTCCTTGTGCTCGGGTTCGCCATTCCAGCCGCTTTACTAGCCATCTCCCTCCATGGAGAATTAGCACCTTTAACCTCCTGTTCCGTACAGGTGGCAATTTGTCCTGAGGATGAACGGGAAGAGGGGGAACCAATGAGAGACTAGCTCTAGGGGTTGGGACAGGCACAGGTCACTCTAATTTCCCATCAGGAAGAAGAATTAACCACAAGCTCAGCCTGCCCCCCAGAACCAGAAGAGGGCCTGAAGCAATCCTGCACTTTTGCGGCCAGCTCCCAAAAAAGCGACTGGAAAAATGGAGCTCAGGGGCACTGCAATTCACAAACCTGCAGAGTTATAAATGATAACTCTCGTCCACAAATATATTGAGGGAAGGCAACGAAGAGGCTTTGAAAGCAAGGCAGAATTGCAGGAAACAGATTTCAGGAGGTAGATTCGAATCGCCTTGAAAGCACATGAAAAGCGGCAAAACGTGGACAATGATGCCCTTGGCCAAAAAGGGCGTATGCGTTTTTTCCTGAATATATTCAGGAAAAAACGCATACGCCCTTTTTGGCCAACCAAGCCACCTGGAAAGGCAAATCAGCGCTCCAAAGAAGTCTGGCTTCCCAGCGGGCAAAAGGGCCATGCGGAAAAAAGTGTCCAAACCAGAAATGCAGGACCGGCCATGGAGAAATGGGAGCCTTGCTACGCTGATGGGCGGGATGTAAATTGCCAACAGCCACTCTGGAGAAGCGTACGGTGTGTCCTGAAACATCTAAAAAACACAGCTTGGAGAGCATAGGGCACTTCCACTCATGGGCGTATAAATTGGGAAAACTAAAAATCAGCAAGACACAGGCACCCCAAAGTTTAGGGCTGCTCTGTTGACAAGAACCCCCACTTCATTACACCTTAAATATCCTAGGAAAGAGAAAAGTGGATAAAGAAGTTGTGGTCCTCATGCACAATGGAATATCACTCAGCCATGAAATCATCGTCATAAGGCTAGTAGCAGCACGATGAGTGGATTTAGGTACGACGATTCTAAGTGAAATAAGTCACACAGAAAAAGACACTTATCATAAGAAATCACTTATAGAGGGAATGTAAAAACCGCTACACTTGAACTGAATTACAAAACAGAACAGAGTCACACGTTCAGAAAACACACGATGGCTGCTGAACGGGAAAGGTGAGGTGGGGTGATGCATAAAACAAGGGTTTCAAATTAGCTCAGATACCGTTCCATAAGCCCAATATGTAGTAGACAAGACCTACTCCTTGCTCAGTGAACTGGACTCAACACCCCCTATTCACCGCACAAGAATATATCTGACTAGTAAGAATCTTCAAACCTATGTATTGATATCTCTCTGTAAGTGAGTCAAGGGGGTGTAAAGCGGCATAAACACAGCCGTGAAAAGCAGCTAAACCCCATTATAAAAATAAATTACTTTTCAAAACCCGTGAAACAAAGACAGTGAAAGAGACAGAAATTCTTACAAAATTCGTTCAGGGGCTGTGATGCAACCTGGATTGACCATATCTAGACCCACAGCTGATTGAGACATAAGGGGGGACACTCTTGGGGCTCAGAGGTTTGGTGAGGTTGCATGAGCCAACGCAGACCCTTTCAAGTAATACTGCATGGTACCCATCCCATGGGTCCCAAATCTCCAGGTTCAAGGGCATCTTCCTACGTCGAAAACATGCATGAGAAACCCAGAAGATGGTACACCGTGTGATCAGGAAAGGTTTCTAAAACGCACCTCATTTCTCATCTCCTTGTGCTCGGGTTCGCCATTCCAGCCGCTTTACTAGCCATCTCCCTCCATGGAGAATCAGCACCTTTAACCTCCTGTTCCGTACAGGTGGCAATTTGTCCTGAGGATGAACGGGAAGAGGGGGAACCAATGAGAGACTAGCTCTAGGGGTTGGGACAGGCACAGGTCACTCTATTTTCCCATCAGGAAGAAGAATTAACCACAAGCTCAGCCTGCCCCCCAGAACCAGAAGAGGGCCTGAAGGAATCATGCACTTTTGCGGCCAGCTCCCAAAAAAGCGACTGGAAAAATGGAGCTCAGGGGCACTGCAATTCACAAACCTGCAGAGTTATAAATGATAACTCTCGTCCACAAATATATTGAGGGAAGGCAACGAAGAGGCTTTGAACGCAAGGCAGAATTGCAGGAAACAGATTTCAGGAGGTAGATTCGAATCGCCTTGAAAGCACATGAAAAGCGGCAAAACGTGGACAATGATGCCCTTTTTGGCCAACCAAGCCACCTGGAAAGGCAAATCAGCGCTCCAAAGAAGTCTGGCTTCCCAGCGGGCGAAAGGGCCATGCGGAAAAAAGTGTCAAAACCAGAAATGCAGGACCGGCCATGGAGAAATGGGAGCCTTGCTACGCTGATGGGCGGGATGTAAATTGCCAACAGCCACTCTGGAGAAGTGTACGGTGTGTCCTGAAACATCTAAAAAACACAGCTTGGAGAGCATAGGGCACTTCCACTCATGGGCGTATAAATTGGGAAAACTAAAAATCAGCAAGACACAGGCACCCCAAAGTTTAGGGCTTCTCTGTTGACAAGAACCCCCACTTCATTACACCTTAAATATCCTAGGAAAGAGAAAAGTGGATAAAGAAGTTGTGGTCCTCATGCACAATGGAATATCACTCAGCCATGAAATCATCGTCATAAGGCTAGTAGCAGCACGATGAGTGGATTTAGGTACAACGAATCTAAGTGAAATAAGTCACACAGAAAAAGACACTTATCATAAGAAATCACTTATAGAGGGAATGTAAAAACCGCTACACTTGAACTGAATTACAAAACAGAACAGAGTCACACGTTCAGAAAACACACGATGGCTGCTGAACGGGAAAGGTGAGGTGGGGTGATGCATAAAACAAGGGTTTCAAATTAGCTCAGATACCGTTCCATAAGCCCAATATGTAGTAGACAAGACCTACTCCTTGCTCAGTGAACTGGACTCAACACCCCCTATTCACCGCACAAGAATATATCTGACTAGTAAGAATCTTCAAACCTATGTATTGATATCTCTCTGTAAGTGAGTCAAGGGGGTGTAAAGCGGCATAAACAGAGCCGTGAAAAGCACCTAAACCCCATTATAAAAATAAATTACTTTTCAAAACCCGTGAAACAAAGACAGTGAGAGAGAGAGAAATTCTTACAAAATTCGTTCAGGGGCTGTGATGCAACCTGGATTGACCATATCTGGACCCACAGCTGATTGAGACATAAGGGTGGACACTCTTGGGGCTCAGAGGTTTGGTGAGGTTGCATGAGCCAACGCAGACCCTTTCAAGTAATACTGCATGGTACCCATCCCATGGGTCCCAAATCTCCAGGTTCAAGGGCATCTTCCTACGTCGAAAACATGCATGAGAAACCCAGAAGATGGTACACCGCGTGATCGGGAAAGGTTTCTAAAACGCACCTCATTTCTCATCTCCTTGTGCTCGGTTTCGCCATTCCAGCCGCTTTACTAGCCATCTCCCTCCTTGGAGAATCAGCACCTTTAACCTCCTATTCCGTACAGGTTGCAATTTGTCCTGAGGATGAACGGGAAGAGGGGGAACCAATGAGAGACTAGCTCTAGGGGTTGGGACAGGCACAGGTCACTCTATTTTCCCATCAGGAAGAAGAATTAACCACAAGCTCAGCCTGCCCCCCAGAACCAGAAGAGGGCCTGAAGCAATCCTGCACTTTTGCGGCCAGCTCCCAAAAAAGCGACTGGAAAAATGGAGCTCAGGGGCACTGCAATTCACAAACCTGCAGAGTTATAAATGATAACTCTCGTCCACAAATATATTGAGGGAAGGCAACGAAGAGGCTTTGAACGCAAGGCAGAATTGCAGGAAACAGATTTCAGGAGGTAGATTCGAATCGCCTTGAAAGCACATGAAAAGCGGCAAAACGTGGACAATGATGCCCTTGGCCAAAAAGGGCGTATGCGTTTTTTCCTGAATATATTCAGGAAAAAACGCATACGCCCTTTTTGGCCAACCAAGCCACCTGGAAAGGCAAATCAGCGCTCCAAAGAAGTCTGGCTTCCCAGCGGGCAAAAGGGCCATGCGGAAAAAAGTGTCCAAACCAGAAATGCAGGACCGGCCATGGAGAAATGGGAGCCTTGCTACGCTGATGGGCGGGATGTAAATTGCCAACAGCCACTCTGGAGAAGCGTACGGTGTGTCCTGAAACATCTAAAAAACACAGCTTGGAGAGCATAGGGCACTTCCACTCATGGGCGTATAAATTGGGAAAACTAAAAATCAGCAAGACACAGGCACCCCAAAGTTTAGGGCTGCTCTGTTGACAAGAACCCCCACTTCATTACACCTTAAATATCCTAGGAAAGAGAAAAGTGGATAAAGAAGTTGTGGTCCTCATGCACAATGGAATATCACTCAGCCATGAAATCATCGTCATAAGGCTAGTAGCAGCACGATGAGTGGATTTAGGTACGACGATTCTAAGTGAAATAAGTCACACAGAAAAAGACACTTATCATAAGAAATCACTTATAGAGGGAATGTAAAAACCGCTACACTTGAACTGAATTACAAAACAGAACAGAGTCACACGTTCAGAAAACACACGATGGCTGCTGAACGGGAAAGGTGAGGTGGGGTGATGCATAAAACAAGGGTTTCAAATTAGCTCAGATACCGTTCCATAAGCCCAATATGTAGTAGACAAGACCTACTCCTTGCTCAGTGAACTGGACTCAACACCCCCTATTCACCGCACAAGAATATATCTGACTAGTAAGAATCTTCAAACCTATGTATTGATATCTCTCTGTAAGTGAGTCAAGGGGGTGTAAAGCGGCATAAACACAGCCGTGAAAAGCAGCTAAACCCCATTATAAAAATAAATTACTTTTCAAAACCCGTGAAACAAAGACAGTGAAAGAGAGAGAAATTCTTACAAAATTCGTTCAGGGGCTGTGATGCAACCTGGATTGACCATATCTAGACCCACAGCTGATTGAGACATAAGGGTGGACACTCTTGGGGCTCAGAGGTTTGGTGAGGTTGCATGAGCCAACGCAGACCCTTTCAAGTAATACTGCATGGTACCCATCCCATGGGTCCCAAATCTCCAGGTTCAAGGGCATCTTCCTACGTCGAAAACATGCATGAGAAACCCAGAAGATGGTACACCGTGTGATCCGGAAAGGTTTCTAAAACGCACCTCATTTCTCATCTCCTTGTGCTCGGGTTCGCCATTCCAGCCGCTTTACTAGCCATCTCCCTCCTTGGAGAATCAGCACCTTTAACCTCCTGTTCCGTACAGGTGGCAATTTGTCCTGAGGATGAACGGGAAGAGGGGGAACCAATGAGAGACTAGCTCTAGGGGTTGGGACAGGCACAGGTCACTCTATTTTCCCATCAGGAAGAAGAATTAACCACAAGCTCAGCCTGCCCCCCAGAACCAGAAGAGGGCCTGAAGCAATCCTGCACTTTTGCGGCCAGCTCCCAAAAAAGCGACTGGAAAAATGGAGCTCAGGGGCACTGCAATTCACAAACCTGCAGAGTTATAAATGATAACTCTCGTCCACAAATATATTGAGGGAAGGCAACGAAGAGGCTTTGAACGCAAGGCAGAATTGCAGGAAACAGATTTCAGGAGGTAGATTCGAATCGCCTTGAAAGCACATGAAAAGCGGCAAAACGTGGACAATGATGCCCTTGGCCAAAAAGGGCGTATGCGTTTTTTCCTGAATATATTCAGGAAAAAACGCATACGCCCTTTTTGGCCAACCAAGCCACCTGGAAAGGCAAATCAGCGCTCCAAAGAAGTCTGGCTTCCCAGCGGGCAAAAGGGCCATGCGGAAAAACGTGTCCAAACCAGAAATGCAGGACCGGCCATGGAGAAATGGGAGCCTTGCTACGCTGATGGGCGGGATGTAAATTGCCAACAGCCACTCTGGAGAAGTGTACGGTGTGTCCTGAAACATCTAAAAAACACAGCTTGGAGAGCATAGGGCACTTCCACTCACGGGCGTATAAATTGGGAAAACTAAAAATCAGCAAGACACAGGCACCCCAAAGTTTAGGGCTGCTCTGTTGACAAGAACCCCCACTTCATTACACCTTAAATATCCTAGGAAAGAGAAAAGTGGATAAAGAAGTTGTGGTCCTCATGCACAATGGAATATCACTCAGCCATGAAATCATCGTCATAAGGCTAGTAGCAGCACGATGAGTGGATTTAGGTACAACGAATCTAAGTGAAATAAGTCACACAGAAAAAGACACTTATCATAAGAAATCACTTATAGAGGGAATGTAAAAACCGCTACACTTGAACTGAATTACAAAACAGAACAGAGTCACACGTTCAGAAAACACACGATGGCTGCTGAACGGGAAAGGTGAGGTGGGGTGATGCATAAAACAAGGGTTTCAAATTAGCTCAGATACCGTTCCATAAACCCAATATGTAGTAGACAAGACCTACTCCTTGCTCAGTGATCTGGACTCAACACCCCCTATTCACCGCACAAGAATATATCTGACTAGTAAGAATCTTCAAACCTATGTATTGATATCTCTCTGTAAGTGAGTCAAGGGGGTGTAAAGCGGCATAAACACAGCCGTGAAAAGCAGCTAAACCCCATTATAAAAATAAATTACTTTTCAAAACCCGTGAAACAAAGACAGTGAAAGAGAGAGAAATTCTTACAAAATTCGTTCAGGGGCTGTGATGCAACCTGGATTGACCATATCTGGACCCACAGCTGATTGAGACATAAGGGTGGACACTCTTGGGGCTCAGAGGTTTGGTGAGGTTGCATGAGCCAACGCAGACCCTTTCAAGTAATACTGCATGGTACCCATCCCATGGGTCCCAAATCTCCAGGTTCAAGGGCATCTTCCTACGTCGAAAACATGCATGAGAAACCCAGAAGATGGTACACCGTGTGATCGGGAAAGGTTTCTAAAACGCACCTCATTTCTCATCTCCTTGTGCTCGGGATCGCCATTCCAGCCGCTTTACTAGCCATCTCCCTCCATGGAGAATCAGCACCTTTAACCTCCTGTTCCGTACAGGTGGCAATTTGTCCTGAGGATGAACGGGAAGAGGGGGAACCAATGAGAGACTAGCTCTAGGGGTTGGGACAGGCACAGGTCACTCTATTTTCCCATCAGGAAGAAGAATTAACCACAAGCTCAGCCTGCCCCCCAGAACCAGAAGAGGGCCTGAAGCAATCCTGCACTTTTGAGGCCAGCTCCCAAAAAGCGACTGGAAAAATGGAGCTCAGGGGCACTGCAATTCACAAACCTGCAGAGTTATAAATGATAACTCTCGTCCACAAATATATTGAGGGAAGGCAACGAAGAGGATTTGAAAGCAAGGCAGAATTGCAGGAAACAGATTTCAGGAGGTAGATTCGAATCACCTTGAAAGCACATGAAAAGCGGCAAAACGTGGACAATGATGCCCTTGGCCAAAAAGGGCGTATGCGTTTTTTCCTGAATATATTCAGGAAAAAACGCATACGCCCTTTTTGGCCAACCAAGCCACCTGGAAAGGCAAATCAGCGCTCCAAAGAAGTCTGGCTTCCCAGCGGGCAAAAGGGCCATGCGGAAAAACGTGTCCAAACCAGAAAAGCAGGACCGGCCATGGAGAAATGGGAGCCTTGCTACGCTGATGGGCGGGATGTAAATTGCCAACAGCCACTCTGGAGAAGTGTACGGTGTGTCCTGAAACATCTAAAAAACACAGCTTGGAGAGCATAGGGCACTTCCACTCATGGGCGTATAAATTGGGAAAACTAAAAATCAGCAAGACACAGGCACCCCAAAGTTTAGGGCTGCTCTGTTGACAAGAACCCCCACTTCATTACACCTTAAATATCCTAGGAAAGAGAAAAGTGGATAAAGAAGTTGTGGTCCTCATGCACAATGGAATATCACTCAGCCATGAAATCATCGTCATAAGGCTAGTAGCAGCACGATGAGTGGATTTAGGTACAACGAATCTAAGTGAAATAAGTCACACAGAAAAAGACACTTATCATAAGAAATCACTTATAGAGGGAATGTAAAAACCGCTACACTTGAACTGAATTACAAAACAGAACAGAGTCACACGTTCAGAAAACACACGATGGCTGCTGAACGGGAAAGGTGAGGTGGGGTGATGCATAAAACAAGGGTTTCAAATTAGCTCAGATACCGTTCCATAAACCCAATATGTAGTAGACAAGACCTACTCCTTGCTCAGTGATCTGGACTCAACACCCCCTATTCACCGCACAAGAATATATCTGACTAGTAAGAATCTTCAAACCTATGTATTGATATCTCTCTGTAAGTGAGTCAAGGGGGTGTAAAGCGGCATAAACACAGCCGTGAAAAGCAGCTAAACCCCATTATAAAAATAAATTACTTTTCAAAACCCGTGAAACAAAGACAGTGAAAGAGAGAGAAATTCTTACAAAATTCGTTCAGGGGCTGTGATGCAACCTGGATTGACCATATCTGGACCCACAGCTGATTGAGACATAAGGGTGGACACTCTTGGGGCTCAGAAGTTTGGTGAGGTTGCATGAGCCAACGCAGACCCTTTCAAGTAATACTGCATGGTACCCATCCCATGGGACCCAAATCTCCAGGTTCAAGGGCATCTTCCTACGTCGAAAACATGCATGAGAAACCCAGAAGATGGTACACCGTGTGATCGGGAAAGGTTTCTAAAACGCACCTCATTTCTCATCTCCTTGTGCTCGGGTTCGCCATTCCAGCCGCTTTACTAGCCATCTCCCTCCATGGAGAATCAGCACCTTTAACCTCCTGTTCCGTACAGGTGGCAATTTGTCCTGAGGATGAACGGGAAGAGGGGGAACCAATGAGAGACTAGCTCTAGGGGTTGGGACAGGCACAGGTCACTCTATTTTCCCATCAGGAAGAAGAATTAACCACAAGCTCAGCCTGCCCCCCAGAACCAGAAGAGGGCCTGAAGCAATCCTGCACTTTTGAGGCCAGCTCCCAAAAAGCGACTGGAAAAATGGAGCTCAGGGGCACTGCAATTCACAAACCTGCAGAGTTATAAATGATAACTCTCGTCCACAAATATATTGAGGGAAGGCAACGAAGAGGCTTTGAAAGCAAGGCAGAATTGCAGGAAACAGATTTCAGGAGGTAGATTCGAATCGCCTTGAAAGCACATGAAAAGCGGCAAAACGTGGACAATGATGCCTTTGGCCAAAAAGGGCGTATGCGTTTTTTCCTGAATACATTCAGGAAAAAACGCATACGCCCTTTTTGGCCAACCAAGCCACCTGGAAAGGCAAATCAGCGCTCCAAAGAAGTCTGGCTTCCCAGCGGGCAAAAGGGCCATGCGGAAAAACGTGTCCAAACCAGAAATGCAGGACCGGCCATGGAGAAATGGGAGCCTTGCTACGCTGATGGGCGGGATGTAAATTGCCAACAGCCACTCTGGAGAAGCGTACGGTGTGTCCTGAAACATCTAAAAAACACAGCTTGGAGAGCATAGGGCACTTCCACTCATGGGCGTATAAATTGGGAAAACTAAAAATCAGCAAGACACAGGCACCCCAAAGTTTAGGGCTGCTCTGTTGACAAGAACCCCCACTTCATTACACCTTAAATATCCTAGGAAAGAGAAAAGTGGATAAAGAAGTTGTGGTCCTCATGTACAATGGAATATCACTCAGCCATGAAATCAACGTCATAAGGCTAGTAGCAGCACGATGAGTGGATTTAGGTACGACGAATCTAAGTGAAATAAGTCACACAGAAAAAGACACTTATCATAAGAAATCACTTATAGAGGGAATGTAAAAACCGCTACACTTGAACTGAATTACAAAACAGAACAGAGTCACACGTTCAGAAAACACACGATGGCTGATGAACGGGAAAGGTGAGGTGGGGTGATGCATAAAACAAGGGTTTCAAATTAGCTCAGATACCGTTCCATAAACCCAATATGTAGTAGACAAGACCTACTCCTTGCTCAGTGAACTGGACTCAACACCCCCTATTCACTGCACAAGAATATATCTGACTAGTAAGAATCTTCAAACCTATGTATTGATATCTCTCTGTAAGTGAGTCAAGGGGGTGTAAAGCGGCATAAACACAGCCGTGAAAAGCAGCTAAACCCCATTATAAAAATAAATTACTCTTCAAAACCCGTGAAACAAAGACAGTGAGAGAGACAGAAATTCTTACAAAATTCGTTCAGGGGCTGTGATGCAACCTGGATTGACCATATCTAGACCCACAGCTGATTGAGACATAAGGGTGGACACTCTTGGGGCTCAGAGGTTTGGTGAGGTTGCATGAGCCAACGCAGACCCTTTCAAGTAATACTGCATGGTACCCATCCCATGGGTCCCAAATCTCCAGGTTCAAGGGCATCTTCCTACGTCGAAAACATGCATGAGAAACCCAGAAGATGGTACACCGTGTGATCGGGAAAGGTTTCTAAAACGCACCTCATTTCTCATCTCCTTGTGCTCGGGTTCGCCATTCCAGCCGCTTTACTAGCCATCTCCCTCCTTGGAGAATCAGCACCTTTAACCTCCTGTTCCGTACAGGTTGCAATTTGTCCTGAGGATGAACGGGAAGAGGGGGAACCAATGAGAGACTAGCTCTAGGGGTTGGGACAGGCACAGGTCACTCTATTTTCCCATCAGGAAGAAGAATTAACCACAAGCTCAGCCTGCCCCCCAGAACCAGAAGAGGGCCTGAAGCAATCCTGCACTTTTGCGGCCAGCTCCCAAAAAAGCGACTGGAAAAATGGAGCTCAGGGGCACTGCAATTCACAAACCTGCAGAGTTATAAATGATAACTCTCGTCCACAAATATATTGAGGGAAGGCAACGAAGAGGCTTTGAACGCAAGGCAGAATTGCAGGAAACAGATTTCAGGAGGTAGATTCGAATCGCCTTGAAAGCACATGAAAAGCGGCAAAACGTGGACAATGATGCCCTTGGCCAAAAAGGGCGTATGCGTTTTTTCCTGAATATATTCAGGAAAAAACGCATACGCCCTTTTTGGCCAACCAAGCCACCTGGAAAGGCAAATCAGCGCTCCAAAGAAGTCTGGCTTCCCAGCGGGCAAAAGGGCCATGCGGAAAAAAGTGTCCAAACCAGAAATGCAGGACCGGCCATGGAGAAATGGGAGCCTTGCTACGCTGATGGGCGGGATGTAAATTGCCAACAGCCACTCTGGAGAAGCGTATGGTGTGTCCTGAAACATCTAAAAAACACAGCTTGGAGAGCATAGGGCACTTCCACTCATGGGCGTATAAATTGGGAAAACTAAAAATCAGCAAGACACAGGCACCCCAAAGTTTAGGGCTGCTCTGTTGACAAGAACCCCCACTTCATTACACCTTAAATATCCTAGGAAAGAGAAAAGTGGATAAAGAAGTTGTGGTCCTCATGCACAATGGAATATCACTCAGCCATGAAATCAACGTCATAAGGCTAGTAGCAGCACGATGAGTGGATTTAGGTACGACGAATCTAAGTGAAATAAGTCACACAGAAAAAGACACTTATCATAAGAAATCACTTATA
Organism: Balaenoptera acutorostrata; assembly: GCF_949987535.1. NCBI lineage: Eukaryota > Metazoa > Chordata > Mammalia > Artiodactyla > Balaenopteridae > Balaenoptera > Balaenoptera acutorostrata. The sequence goes on from NW_026645612.1 coordinate 304,703, forward strand.
GAGGGAATGTAAAAACCGCTACACTTGAACTGAATTACAAAACAGAACAGAGTCACACGTTCAGAAAACACACGATGGCTGCTGAACGGGAAAGGTGAGGTGGGGTGATGCATAAAACAAGGGTTTCAAATTAGCTCAGATACCGTTCCATAAACCCAATATGTAGTAGACAAGACCTACTCCTTGCTCAGTGATCTGGACTCAACACCCCCTATTCACCGCACAAGAATATATCTGACTAGTAAGAATCTTCAAACCTATGTATTGATATCTCTCTGTAAGTGAGTCAAGGGGGTGTAAAGCGGCATAAACACAGCCGTGAAAAGCAGCTAAACCCCATTATAAAAATAAATTACTTTTCAAAACCCGTGAAACAAAGACAGTGAAAGAGAGAGAAATTCTTACAAAATTCGTTCAGGGGCTGTGATGCAACCTGGATTGACCATATCTGGACCCACAGCTGATTGAGACATAAGGGTGGACACTCTTGGGGCTCAGAGGTTTGGTGAGGTTGCATGAGCCAACGCAGACCCTTTCAAGTAATACTGCATGGTACCCATCCCATGGGACCCAAATCTCCAGGTTCAAGGGCATCTTCCTACGTCGAAAACATGCATGAGAAACCCAGAAGATGGTACACCGTGTGATCGGGAAAGGTTTCTAAAACGCACCTCATTTCTCATCTCCTTGTGCTCGGGTTCGCCATTCCAGCCGCTTTACTAGCCATCTCCCTCCATGGAGAATCAGCACCTTTAACCTCCTGTTCCGTACAGGTGGCAATTTGTCCTGAGGATGAACGGGAAGAGGGGGAACCAATGAGAGACTAGCTCTAGGGGTTGGGACAGGCACAGGTCACTCTATTTTCCCATCAGGAAGAAGAATTAACCACAAGCTCAGCCTGCCCCCCAGAACCAGAAGAGGGCCTGAAGCAATCCTGCACTTTTGAGGCCAGCTCCCAAAAAGCGACTGGAAAAATGGAGCTCAGGGGCACTGCAATTCACAAACCTGCAGAGTTATAAATGATAACTCTCGTCCACAAATATATTGAGGGAAGGCAACGAAGAGGCTTTGAAAGCAAGGCAGAATTGCAGGAAACAGATTTCAGGAGGTAGATTCGAATCGCCTTGAAAGCACATGAAAAGCGGCAAAACGTGGACAATGATGCCCTTGGCCAAAAAGGGCGTATGCGTTTTTTCCTGAATACATTCAGGAAAAAACGCATACGCCCTTTTTGGCCAACCAAGCCACCTGGAAAGGCAAATCAGCGCTCCAAAGAAGTCTGGCTTCCCAGCGGGCAAAAGGGCCATGCGGAAAAACGTGTCCAAACCAGAAATGCAGGACCGGCCATGGAGAAATGGGAGCCTTGCTACGCTGATGGGCGGGATGTAAATTGCCAACAGCCACTCTGGAGAAGCGTACGGTGTGTCCTGAAACATCTAAAAAACACAGCTTGGAGAGCATAGGGCACTTCCACTCATGGGCGTATAAATTGGGAAAACTAAAAATCAGCAAGACACAGGCACCCCAAAGTTTAGGGCTGCTCTGTTGACAAGAACCCCCACTTCATTACACCTTAAATATCCTAGGAAAGAGAAAAGTGGATAAAGAAGTTGTGGTCCTCATGTACAATGGAATATCACTCAGCCATGAAATCAACGTCATAAGGCTAGTAGCAGCACGATGAGTGGATTTAGGTACGACGAATCTAAGTGAAATAAGTCACACAGAAAAAGACACTTATCATAAGAAATCACTTATAGAGGGAATGTAAAAACCGCTACACTTGAACTGAATTACAAAACAGAACAGAGTCACACGTTCAGAAAACACACGATGGCTGCTGAACGGGAAAGGTGAGGTGGGGTGATGCATAAAACAAGGGTTTCAAATTAGCTCAGATACCGTTCCATAAACCCAATATATAGTAGACAAGACCTACTCCTTGCTCAGTGAACTGGACTCAACACCCCCTATTCACCGCACAAGAATATATCTGACTAGTAAGAATCTTCAAACCTATGTATTGATATCTCTCTGTAAGTGAGTCAAGGGGGTGTAAAGCGACATAAACACAGCCGTGAAAAGCAGCTAAACCCCATTATAAAAATAAATTACTCTTCAAAACCCGTGAAACAAAGACAGTGAGAGAGACAGAAATTCTTACAAAATTCGTTCAGGGGATGTGATGCAACCTGGATTGACCATATCTAGACCCACAGCTGATTGAGACATAAGGGTGGACACTCTTGGGGCTCAGAGGTTTGGTGAGGTTGCATGAGCCAACGCAGACCCTTTCAAGTAATACTGCATGGTACCCATCCCATGGGTCCCAAATCTCCAGGTTCAAGGGCATCTTCCTACGTCGAAAACATGCATGAGAAACCCAGAAGATGGTACACCGCGTGATCGGGAAAGGTTTCTAAAACGCACCTCATTTCTCATCTCCTTGTGCTCGGTTTCGCCATTCCAGCCGCTTTACTAGCCATCTCCCTCCTTGGAGAATCAGCACCTTTAACCTCCTATTCCGTACAGGTTGCAATTTGTCCTGAGGATGAACGGGAAGAGGGGGAACCAATGAGAGACTAGCTCTAGGGGTTGGGACAGGCACAGGTCACTCTATTTTCCCATCAGGAAGAAGAATTAACCACAAGCTCAGCCTGCCCCCCAGAACCAGAAGAGGGCCTGAAGCAATCCTGCACTTTTGCGGCCAGCTCCCAAAAAAGCGACTGGAAAAATGGAGCTCAGGGGCACTGCAATTCACAAACCTGCAGAGTTATAAATGATAACTCTCGTCCACAAATATATTGAGGGAAGGCAACGAAGAGGCTTTGAACGCAAGGCAGAATTGCAGGAAACAGATTTCAGGAGGTAGATTCGAATCGCCTTGAAAGCACATGAAAAGCGGCAAAACGTGGACAATGATGCCCTTGGCCAAAAAGGGCGTATGCGTTTTTTCCTGAATATATTCAGGAAAAAACGCATACGCCCTTTTTGGCCAACCAAGCCACCTGGAAAGGCAAATCAGCGCTCCAAAGAAGTCTGGCTTCCCAGCGGGCAAAAGGGCCATGCGGAAAAAAGTGTCCAAACCAGAAATGCAGGACCGGCCATGGAGAAATGGGAGCCTTGCTACGCTGATGGGCGGGATGTAAATTGCCAACAGCCACTCTGGAGAAGCGTACGGTGTGTCCTGAAACATCTAAAAAACACAGCTTGGAGAGCATAGGGCACTTCCACTCATGGGCGTATAAATTGGGAAAACTAAAAATCAGCAAGACACAGGCACCCCAAAGTTTAGGGCTGCTCTGTTGACAAGAACCCCCACTTCATTACACCTTAAATATCCTAGGAAAGAGAAAAGTGGATAAAGAAGTTGTGGTCCTCATGCACAATGGAATATCACTCAGCCATGAAATCAACGTCATAAGGCTAGTAGCAGCACGATGAGTGGATTTAGGTACGACGAATCTAAGTGAAATAAGTCACACAGAAAAAGACACTTATCATAAGAAATCACTTATAGATGGAATGTAATAACCGCTACACTTGAACTGAATTACAAAACAGAACAGAGTCACACGTTCAGAAAACACACGATGGCTGCTGAACGGGAAAGGTGAGGTGGGGTGATGCATAAAACAAGGGTTTCAAATTAGCTCAGATACCGTTCCATAAACCCAATATGTAGTAGACAAGACCTACTCCTTGCTCAGTGAACTGGACTCAACACCCCCTATTCACCGCACAAGAATATATCTGACTAGTAAGAATCTTCAAACCTATGTATTGATATCTCTCTGTAAGTGAGTCAAGGGGGTGTAAAGCGGCATAAACACAGCCGTGAAAAGCAGCTAAACCCCATTATAAAAATAAATTACTCTTCAAAACCCGTGAAACAAAGACAGTGAGAGAGACAGAAATTCTTACAAAATTCGTTCAGGGGCTGTGATGCAACCTGGAATGACCAAATCTAGACCCACAGCTGATTGAGACATAAGGGTGGACACTCTTGGGGCTCAGAGGTTTGGTGAGGTTGCATGAGCCAACGCAGACCCTTTCAAGTAATACTGCATGGTACCCATCCCATGGGTCCCAAATCTCCAGGTTCAAGGGCATCTTCCTACGTCGAAAACATGCATGAGAAACCCAGAAGATGGTACACCGTGTGATCGGGAAAGGTTTCTAAAACGCACCTCATTTCTCATCTCCTTGTGCTCGGTTTCGCCATTCCAGCCGCTTTACTAGCCATCTCCCTCCTTGGAGAATCAGCACCTTTAACCTCCTATTCCGTACAGGTTGCAATTTGTCCTGAGGATGAACGGGAAGAGGGGGAACCAATGAGAGACTAGCTCTAGGGGTTGGGACAGGCACAGGTCACTCTATTTTCCCATCAGGAAGAAGAATTAACCACAAGCTCAGCCTGCCCCCCAGAACCAGAAGAGGGCCTGAAGCAATCCTGCACTTTTGCGGCCAGCTCCCAAAAAAGCGACTGGAAAAATGGAGCTCAGGGGCACTGCAATTCACAAACCTGCAGAGTTATAAATGATAACTCTCGTCCACAAATATATTGAGGGAAGGCAACGAAGAGGCTTTGAACGCAAGGCAGAATTGCAGGAAACAGATTTCAGGAGGTAGATTCGAATCGCCTTGAAAGCACATGAAAAGCGGCAAAACGTGGACAATGATGCCCTTGGCCAAAAAGGGCGTATGCGTTTTTTCCTGAATATATTCAGGAAAAAACGCATACGCCCTTTTTGGCCAACCAAGCCACCTGGAAAGGCAAATCAGCGCTCCAAAGAAGTCTGGCTTCCCAGCGGGCAAAAGGGCCATGCGGAAAAACGTGTCCAAACCAGAAATGCAGGACCGGCCATGGAGAAATGGGAGCCTTGCTACGCTGATGGGCGGGATGTAAATTGCCAACAGCCACTCTGGAGAAGTGTACGGTGTGTCCTGAAACATCTAAAAAACACAGCTTGGAGAGCATAGGGCACTTCCACTCACGGGCGTATAAATTGGGAAAACTAAAAATCAGCAAGACACAGGCACCCCAAAGTTTAGGGCTGCTCTGTTGACAAGAACCCCCACTTCATTACACCTTAAATATCCTAGGAAAGAGAAAAGTGGATAAAGAAGTTGTGGTCCTCATGCACAATGGAATATCACTCAGCCATGAAATCATCGTCATAAGGCTAGTAGCAGCACGATGAGTGGATTTAGGTACAACGAATCTAAGTGAAATAAGTCACACAGAAAAAGACACTTATCATAAGAAATCACTTATAGAGGGAATGTAAAAACCGCTACACTTGAACTGAATTACAAAACAGAACAGAGTCACACGTTCAGAAAACACACGATGGCTGCTGAACGGGAAAGGTGAGGTGGGGTGATGCATAAAACAAGGGTTTCAAATTAGCTCAGATACCGTTCCATAAACCCAATATGTAGTAGACAAGACCTACTCCTTGCTCAGTGATCTGGACTCAACACCCCCTATTCACCGCACAAGAATATATCTGACTAGTAAGAATCTTCAAACCTATGTATTGATATCTCTCTGTGAGTCAGTCAAGGGGGTGTAAAGCGGCATAAACACAGCCGTGAAAAGCAGCTAAACCCCATTATAAAAATAAATTACTTTTCAAAACCCGTGAAACAAAGACAGTGAAAGAGAGAGAAATTCTTACAAAATTCGTTCAGGGGCTGTGATGCAACCTGGATTGACCATATCTGGACCCACAGCTGATTGAGACATAAGGGTGGACACTCTTGGGGCTCAGAGGTTTGGTGAGGTTGCATGAGCCAACGCAGACCCTTTCAAGTAATACTGCATGGTACCCATCCCATGGGTCCCAAATCTCCAGGTTCAAGGGCATCTTCCTACGTCGAAAACATGCATGAGAAACCCAGAAGATGGTACACCGTGTGATCGGGAAAGGTTTCTAAAACGCACCTCATTTCTCATCTCCTTGTGCTCGGGTTCGCCATTCCAGCCGCTTTACTAGCCATCTCCCTCCATGGAGAATCAGCACCTTTAACCTCCTGTTCCGTACAGGTGGCAATTTGTCCTGAGGATGAACGGGAAGAGGGGGAACCAATGAGAGACTAGCTCTAGGGGTTGGGACAGGCACAGGTCACTCTATTTTCCCATCAGGAAGAAGAATTAACCACAAGCTCAGCCTGCCCCCCAGAACCAGAAGAGGGCCTGAAGCAATCCTGCACTTTTGAGGCCAGCTCCCAAAAAGCGACTGGAAAAATGGAGCTCAGGGGCACTGCAATTCACAAACCTGCAGAGTTATAAATGATAACTCTCGTCCACAAATATATTGAGGGAAGGCAACGAAGAGGATTTGAAAGCAAGGCAGAATTGCAGGAAACAGATTTCAGGAGGTAGATTCGAATCGCCTTGAAAGCACATGAAAAGCGGCAAAACGTGGACAATGATGCCCTTGGCCAAAAAGGGCGTATGCGTTTTTTCCTGAATATATTCAGGAAAAAACGCATACGCCCTTTTTGGCCAACCAAGCCACCTGGAAAGGCAAATCAGCGCTCCAAAGAAGTCTGGCTTCCCAGCGGGCAAAAGGGCCATGCGGAAAAACGTGTCCAAACCAGAAAAGCAGGACCGGCCATGGAGAAATGGGAGCCTTGCTACGCTGATGGGCGGGATGTAAATTGCCAACAGCCACTCTGGAGAAGTGTACGGTGTGTCCTGAAACATCTAAAAAACACAGCTTGGAGAGCATAGGGCACTTCCACTCATGGGCGTATAAATTGGGAAAACTAAAAATCAGCAAGACACAGGCACCCCAAAGTTTAGGGCTGCTCTGTTGACAAGAACCCCCACTTCATTACACCTTAAATATCCTAGGAAAGAGAAAAGTGGATAAAGAAGTTGTGGTCCTCATGCACAATGGAATATCACTCAGCCATGAAATCATCGTCATAAGGCTAGTAGCAGCACGATGAGTGGATTTAGGTACAACGAATCTAAGTGAAATAAGTCACACAGAAAAAGACACTTATCATAAGAAATCACTTATAGAGGGAATGTAAAAACCGCTACACTTGAACTGAATTACAAAACAGAACAGAGTCACACGTTCAGAAAACACACGATGGCTGCTGAACGGGAAAGGTGAGGTGGGGTGATGCATAAAACAAGGGTTTCAAATTAGCTCAGATACCGTTCCATAAACCCAATATGTAGTAGACAAGACCTACTCCTTGCTCAGTGATCTGGACTCAACACCCCCTATTCACCGCACAAGAATATATCTGACTAGTAAGAATCTTCAAACCTATGTATTGATATCTCTCTGTAAGTGAGTCAAGGGGGTGTAAAGCGGCATAAACACAGCCGTGAAAAGCAGCTAAACCCCATTATAAAAATAAATTACTTTTCAAAACCCGTGAAACAAAGACAGTGAAAGAGAGAGAAATTCTTACAAAATTCGTTCAGGGGCTGTGATGCAACCTGGATTGACCATATCTGGACCCACAGCTGATTGAGACATAAGGGTGGACACTCTTGGGGCTCAGAAGTTTGGTGAGGTTGCATGAGCCAACGCAGACCCTTTCAAGTAATACTGCATGGTACCCATCCCATGGGACCCAAATCTCCAGGTTCAAGGGCATCTTCCTACGTCGAAAACATGCATGAGAAACCCAGAAGATGGTACACCGTGTGATCGGGAAAGGTTTCTAAAACGCACCTCATTTCTCATCTCCTTGTGCTCGGGTTCGCCATTCCAGCCGCTTTACTAGCCATCTCCCTCCATGGAGAATCAGCACCTTTAACCTCCTGTTCCGTACAGGTGGCAATTTGTCCTGAGGATGAACGGGAAGAGGGGGAACCAATGAGAGACTAGCTCTAGGGGTTGGGACAGGCACAGGTCACTCTATTTTCCCATCAGGAAGAAGAATTAACCACAAGCTCAGCCTGCCCCCCAGAACCAGAAGAGGGCCTGAAGCAATCCTGCACTTTTGAGGCCAGCTCCGAAAAAGCGACTGGAAAAATGGAGCTCAGGGGCACTGCAATTCACAAACCTGCAGAGTTATAAATGATAACTCTCGTCCACAAATATATTGAGGGAAGGCAACGAAGAGGCTTTGAAAGCAAGGCAGAATTGCAGGAAACAGATTTCAGGAGGTAGATTCGAATCGCCTTGAAAGCACATGAAAAGCGGCAAAACGTGGACAATGATGCCCTTGGCCAAAAAGGGCGTATGCGTTTTTTCCTGAATACATTCAGGAAAAAACGCATACGCCCTTTTTGGCCAACCAAGCCACATGGAAAGGCAAATCAGCGCTCCAAAGAAGTCTGGCTTCCCAGCGGGCAAAAGGGCCATGCGGAAAAACGTGTCCAAACCAGAAATGCAGGACCGGCCATGGAGAAATGGGAGCCTTGCTACGCTGATGGGCGGGATGTAAATTGCCAACAGCCACTCTGGAGAAGCGTACGGTGTGTCCTGAAACATCTAAAAAACACAGCTTGGAGAGCATAGGGCACTTCCACTCATGGGCGTATAAATTGGGAAAACTAAAAATCAGCAAGACACAGGCACCCCAAAGTTTAGGGCTGCTCTGTTGACAAGAACCCCCACTTCATTACACCTTAAATATCCTAGGAAAGAGAAAAGTGGATAAAGAAGTTGTGGTCCTCATGCACAATGGAATATCACTCAGCCATGAAATCATCGTCATAAGGCTAGTAGCAGCACGATGAGTGGATTTAGGTACAACGAATCTAAGTGAAATAAGTCACACAGAAAAAGACACTTATCATAAGAAATCACTTATAGAGGGAATGTAAAAACCGCTACACTTGAACTGAATTACAAAACAGAACAGAGTCACACGTTCAGAAAACACACGATGGCTGCTGAACGGGAAAGGTGAGGTGGGGTGATGCATAAAACAAGGGTTTCAAATTAGCTCAGATACCGTTCCATAAACCCAATATGTAGTAGACAAGACCTACTCCTTGCTCAGTGATCTGGACTCAACACCCCCTATTCACCGCACAAGAATATATCTGACTAGTAAGAATCTTCAAACCTATGTATTGATATCTCTCTGTGAGTCAGTCAAGGGGGTGTAAAGCGGCATAAACACAGCCGTGAAAAGCAGCTAAACCCCATTATAAAAATAAATTACTTTTCAAAACCCGTGAAACAAAGACAGTGAAAGAGAGAGAAATTCTTACAAAATTCGTTCAGGGGCTGTGATGCAACCTGGATTGACCATATCTGGACCCACAGCTGATTGAGACATAAGGGTGGACACTCTTGGGGCTCAGAGGTTTGGTGAGGTTGCATGAGCCAACGCAGACCCTTTCAAGTAATACTGCATGGTACCCATCCCATGGGTCCCAAATCTCCAGGTTCAAGGGCATCTTCCTACGTCGAAAACATGCATGAGAAACCCAGAAGATGGTACACCGTGTGATCGGGAAAGGTTTCTAAAACGCACCTCATTTCTCATCTCCTTGTGCTCGGGTTCACCATTCCAGCCGCTTTACTAGCCATCTCCCTCCATGGAGAATCAGCACCTTTAACCTCCTGTTCCGTACAGGTGGCAATTTGTCCTGAGGATGAACGGGAAGAGGGGGAACCAATGAGAGACTAGCTCTAGGGGTTGGGACAGGCACAGGTCACTCTATTTTCCCATCAGGAAGAAGAATTAACCACAAGCTCAGCCTGCCCCCCAGAACCAGAAGAGGGCCTGAAGCAATCCTGCACTTTTGAGGCCAGCTCCGAAAAAGCGACTGGAAAAATGGAGCTCAGGGGCACTGCAATTCACAAACCTGCAGAGTTATAAATGATAACTCTCGTCCACAAATATATTGAGGGAAGGCAACGAAGAGGATTTGAAAGCAAGGCAGAATTGCAGGAAACAGATTTCAGGAGGTAGATTCGAATCGCCTTGAAAGCACATGAAAAGCGGCAAAACGTGGACAATGATGCCCTTGGCCAAAAAGGGCGTATGCGTTTTTTCCTGAATATATTCAGGAAAAAACGCATACGCCCTTTTTGGCCAACCAAGCCACCTGGAAAGGCAAATCAGCGCTCCAAAGAAGTCTGGCTTCCCAGCGGGCAAAAGGGCCATGCGGAAAAACGTGTCCAAACCAGAAAAGCAGGACCGGCCATGGAGAAATGGGAGCCTTGCTACGCTGATGGGCGGGATGTAAATTGCCAACAGCCACTCTGGAGAAGTGTACGGTGTGTCCTGAAACATCTAAAAAACACAGCTTGGAGAGCATAGGGCACTTCCACTCATGGGCGTATAAATTGGGAAAACTAAAAATCAGCAAGACACAGGCACCCCAAAGTTTAGGGCTGCTCTGTTGACAAGAACCCCCACTTCATTACACCTTAAATATCCTAGGAAAGAGAAAAGTGGATAAAGAAGTTGTGGTCCTCATGCACAATGGAATATCACTCAGCCATGAAATCATCGTCATAAGGCTAGTAGCAGCACGATGAGTGGATTTAGGTACAACGAATCTAAGTGAAATAAGTCACACAGAAAAAGACACTTATCATAAGAAATCACTTATAGAGGGAATGTAAAAACCGCTACACTTGAACTGAATTACAAAACAGAACAGAGTCACACGTTCAGAAAACACACGATGGCTGCTGAACGGGAAAGGTGAGGTGGGGTGATGCATAAAACAAGGGTTTCAAATTAGCTCAGATACCGTTCCATAAACCCAATATGTAGTAGACAAGACCTACTCCTTGCTCAGTGATCTGGACTCAACACCCCCTATTCACCGCACAAGAATATATCTGACTAGTAAGAATCTTCAAACCTATGTATTGATATCTCTCTGTAAGTGAGTCAAGGGGGTGTAAAGCGGCATAAACACAGCCGTGAAAAGCAGCTAAACCCCATTATAAAAATAAATTACTTTTCAAAACCCGTGAAACAAAGACAGTGAAAGAGAGAGAAATTCTTACAAAATTCGTTCAGGGGCTGTGATGCAACCTGGATTGACCATATCTGGACCCACAGCTGATTGAGACATAAGGGTGGACACTCTTGGGGCTCAGAAGTTTGGTGAGGTTGCATGAGCCAACGCAGACCCTTTCAAGTAATACTGCATGGTACCCATCCCATGGGACCCAAATCTCCAGGTTCAAGGGCATCTTCCTACGTCGAAAACATGCATGAGAAACCCAGAAGATGGTACACCGTGTGATCGGGAAAGGTTTCTAAAACGCACCTCATTTCTCATCTCCTTGTGCTCGGGTTCGCCATTCCAGCCGCTTTACTAGCCATCTCCCTCCATGGAGAATCAGCACCTTTAACCTCCTGTTCCGTACAGGTGGCAATTTGTCCTGAGGATGAACGGGAAGAGGGGGAACCAATGAGAGACTAGCTCTAGGGGTTGGGACAGGCACAGGTCACTCTATTTTCCCATCAGGAAGAAGAATTAACCACAAGCTCAGCCTGCCCCCCAGAACCAGAAGAGGGCCTGAAGCAATCCTGCACTTTTGAGGCCAGCTCCGAAAAAGCGACTGGAAAAATGGAGCTCAGGGGCACTGCAATTCACAAACCTGCAGAGTTATAAATGATAACTCTCGTCCACAAATATATTGAGGGAAGGCAACGAAGAGGCTTTGAAAGCAAGGCAGAATTGCAGGAAACAGATTTCAGGAGGTAGATTCGAATCGCCTTGAAAGCACATGAAAAGCGGCAAAACGTGGACAATGATGCCCTTGGCCAAAAAGGGCGTATGCGTTTTTTCCTGAATACATTCAGGAAAAAACGCATACGCCCTTTTTGGCCAACCAAGCCACATGGAAAGGCAAATCAGCGCTCCAAAGAAGTCTGGCTTCCCAGCGGGCAAAAGGGCCATGCGGAAAAACGTGTCCAAACCAGAAATGCAGGACCGGCCATGGAGAAATGGGAGCCTTGCTACGCTGATGGGCGGGATGTAAATTGCCAACAGCCACTCTGGAGAAGCGTACGGTGTGTCCTGAAACATCTAAAAAACACAGCTTGGAGAGCATAGGGCACTTCCACTCATGGGCGTATAAATTGGGAAAACTAAAAATCAGCAAGACACAGGCACCCCAAAGTTTAGGGCTGCTCTGTTGACAAGAACCCCCACTTCATTACACCTTAAATATCCTAGGAAAGAGAAAAGTGGATAAAGAAGTTGTGGTCCTCATGTACAATGGAATATCACTCAGCCATGAAATCAACGTCATAAGGCTAGTAGCAGCACGATGAGTGGATTTAGGTACGACGAATCTAAGTGAAATAAGTCACACAGAAAAAGACACTTATCATAAGAAATCACTTATAGAGGGAATGTAAAAACCGCTACACTTGAACTGAATTACAAAACAGAACAGAGTCACACGTTCAGAAATCACACGATGGCTGATGAACGGGAAAGGTGAGGTGGGGTGATGCATAAAACAAGGGTTTCAAATTAGCTCAGATACCGTTCCATAAACCCAATATGTAGTAGACAAGACCTACTCCTTGCTCAGTGAACTGGACTCAACACCCCCTATTCACTGCACAAGAATATATCTGACTAGTAAGAATCTTCAAACCTATGTATTGATATCTCTCTGTAAGTGAGTCAAGGGGGTGTAAAGCGGCATAAACACAGCCGTGAAAAGCAGCTAAACCCCATTATAAAAATAAATTACTCTTCAAAACCCGTGAAACAAAGACAGTGAGAGAGACAGAAATTCTTACAAAATTCGTTCAGGGGCTGTGATGCAACCTGGATTGACCATATCTAGACCCACAGCTGATTGAGACATAAGGGTGGACACTCTTGGGGCTCAGAGGTTTGGTGAGGTTGCATGAGCCAACGCAGACCCTTTCAAGTAATACTGCATGGTACCCATCCCATGGGTCCCAAATCTCCAGGTTCAAGGGCATCTTCCTACGTCGAAAACATGCATGAGAAACCCAGAAGATGGTACACCGTGTGATCGGGAAAGGTTTCTAAAACGCACCTCATTTCTCATCTCCTTGTGCTCGGGTTCGCCATTCCAGCCGCTTTACTAGCCATCTCCCTCCTTGGAGAATCAGCACCTTTAACCTCCTGTTCCGTACAGGTTGCAATTTGTCCTGAGGATGAACGGGAAGAGGGGGAACCAATGAGAGACTAGCTCTAGGGGTTGGGACAGGCACAGGTCACTCTATTTTCCCATCAGGAAGAAGAATTAACCACAAGCTCAGCCTGCCCCCCAGAACCAGAAGAGGGCCTGAAGCAATCCTGCACTTTTGCGGCCAGCTCCCAAAAAAGCGACTGGAAAAATGGAGCTCAGGGGCACTGCAATTCACAAACCTGCAGAGTTATAAATGATAACTCTCGTCCACAAATATATTGAGGGAAGGCAACGAAGAGGCTTTGAACGCAAGGCAGAATTGCAGGAAACAGATTTCAGGAGGTAGATTCGAATCGCCTTGAAAGCACATGAAAAGCGGCAAAACGTGGACAATGATGCCCTTGGCCAAAAAGGGCGTATGCGTTTTTTCCTGAATATATTCAGGAAAAAACGCATACGCCCTTTTTGGCCAACCAAGCCACCTGGAAAGGCAAATCAGCGCTCCAAAGAAGTCTGGCTTCCCAGCGGGCAAAAGGGCCATTCGGAAAAAAGTGTCCAAACCAGAAATGCAGGACCGGCCATGGAGAAATGGGAGCCTTGCTACGCTGATGGGCGGGATGTAAATTGCCAACAGCCACTCTGGAGAAGCGTATGGTGTGTCCTGAAACATCTAAAAAACACAGCTTGGAGAGCATAGGGCACTTCCACTCATGGGCGTATAAATTGGGAAAACTAAAAATCAGCAAGACACAGGCACCCCAAAGTTTAGGGCTGCTCTGTTGACAAGAACCCCCACTTCATTACACCTTAAATATCCTGGGAAAGAGAAAAGTGGATAAAGAAGTTGTGGTCCTCATGCACAATGGAATATCACTCAGCCATGAAATCAACGTCATAAGGCTAGTAGCAGCACGATGAGTGGATTTAGGTACGACGAATCTAAGTGAAATAAGTCACACAGAAAAAGACACTTATCATAAGAAATCACTTATAGAGGGAATGTAAAAACCGCTACACTTGAACTGAATTACAAAACAGAACAGAGTCACACGTTCAGAAAACACACGATGGCTGCTGAACGGGAAAGGTGAGGTGGGGTGATGCATAAAACAAGGGTTTCAAATTAGCTCAGATACCGTTCCATAAACCCAATATGTAGTAGACAAGACCTACTCCTTGCTCAGTGATCTGGACTCAACACCCCCTATTCACCGCACAAGAATATATCTGACTAGTAAGAATCTTCAAACCTATGTATTGATATCTCTCTGTAAGTGAGTCAAGGGGGTGTAAAGCGGCATAAACACAGCCGTGAAAAGCAGCTAAACCCCATTATAAAAATAAATTACTTTTCAAAACCCGTGAAACAAAGACAGTGAAAGAGAGAGAAATTCTTACAAAATTCGTTCAGGGGCTGTGATGCAACCTGGATTGACCATATCTGGACCCACAGCTGATTGAGACATAAGGGTGGACACTCTTGGGGCTCAGAGGTTTGGTGAGGTTGCATGAGCCAACGCAGACCCTTTCAAGTAATACTGCATGGTACCCATCCCATGGGACCCAAATCTCCAGGTTCAAGGGCATCTTCCTACGTCGAAAACATGCATGAGAAACCCAGAAGATGGTACACCGTGTGATCGGGAAAGGTTTCTAAAACGCACCTCATTTCTCATCTCCTTGTGCTCGGGTTCGCCATTCCAGCCGCTTTACTAGTCATCTCCCTCCATGGAGAATCAGCACCTTTAACCTCCTGTTCCGTACAGGTGGCAATTTGTCCTGAGGATGAACGGGAAGAGGGGGAACCAATGAGAGACTAGCTCTAGGGGTTGGGACAGGCACAGGTCACTCTATTTTCCCATCAGGAAGAAGAATTAACCACAAGCTCAGCCTGCCCCCCAGAACCAGAAGAGGGCCTGAAGCAATCCTGCACTTTTGAGGCCAGCTCCCAAAAAGCGACTGGAAAAATGGAGCTCAGGGGCACTGCAATTCACAAACCTGCAGAGTTATAAATGATAACTCTCGTCCACAAATATATTGAGGGAAGGCAACGAAGAGGCTTTGAAAGCAAGGCAGAATTGCAGGAAACAGATTTCAGGAGGTAGATTCGAATCGCCTTGAAAGCACATGAAAAGCGGCAAAACGTGGACAATGATGCCCTTGGCCAAAAAGGGCGTATGCGTTTTTTCCTGAATACATTCAGGAAAAAACGCATACGCCCTTTTTGGCCAACCAAGCCACCTGGAAAGGCAAATCAGCGCTCCAAAGAAGTCTGGCTTCCCAGCGGGCAAAAGGGCCATGCGGAAAAACGTGTCCAAACCAGAAATGCAGGACCGGCCATGGAGAAATGGGAGCCTTGCTACGCTGATGGGCGGGATGTAAATTGCCAACAGCCACTCTGGAGAAGCGTACGGTGTGTCCTGAAACATCTAAAAAACACAGCTTGGAGAGCATAGGGCACTTCCACTCATGGGCGTATAAATTGGGAAAACTAAAAATCAGCAAGACACAGGCACCCCAAAGTTTAGGGCTGCTCTGTTGACAAGAACCCCCACTTCATTACACCTTAAATATCCTAGGAAAGAGAAAAGTGGATAAAGAAGTTGTGGTCCTCATGTACAATGGAATATCACTCAGCCATGAAATCAACGTCATAAGGCTAGTAGCAGCACGATGAGTGGATTTAGGTACGATGAATCTAAGTGAAATAAGTCACACAGAAAAAGACACTTATCATAAGAAATCACTTATAGAGGGAATGTAAAAACCGCTACACTTGAACTGAATTACAAAACAGAACAGAGTCACACGTTCAGAAAACACACGATGGCTGCTGAACGGGAAAGGTGAGGTGGGGTGATGCATAAAACAAGGGTTTCAAATTAGCTCAGATACCGTTCCATAAACCCAATATATAGTAGACAAGACCTACTCCTTGCTCAGTGAACTGGACTCAACACCCCCTATTCACCGCACAAGAATATATCTGACTAGTAAGAATCTTCAAACCTATGTATTGATATCTCTCTGTAAGTGAGTCAAGGGGGTGTAAAGCGGCATAAACACAGCCGTGAAAAGCAGCTAAACCCCATTATAAAAATAAATTACTCTTCAAAACCCGTGAAACAAAGACAGTGAGAGAGACAGAAATTCTTACAAAATTCGTTCAGGGGCTGTGATGCAACCTGGATTGACCATATCTAGACCCACAGCTGATTGAGACATAAGGGTGGACACTCTTGGGGCTCAGAGGTTTGGTGAGGTTGCATGAGCCAACGCAGACCCTTTCAAGTAATACTGCATGGTACCCATCCCATGGGTCCCAAATCTCCAGGTTCAAGGGCATCTTCCTACGTCGAAAACATGCATGAGAAACCCAGAAGATGGTACACCGCGTGATCGGGAAAGGTTTCTAAAACGCACCTCATTTCTCATCTCCTTGTGCTCGGTTTCGCCATTCCAGCCGCTTTACTAGCCATCTCCCTCCTTGGAGAATCAGCACCTTTAACCTCCTATTCCGTACAGGTTGCAATTTGTCCTGAGGATGAACGGGAAGAGGGGGAACCAATGAGAGACTAGCTCTAGGGGTTGGGACAGGCACAGGTCACTCTATTTTCCCATCAGGAAGAAGAATTAACCACAAGCTCAGCCTGCCCCCCAGAACCAGAAGAGGGCCTGAAGCAATCCTGCACTTTTGCGGCCAGCTCCCAAAAAAGCGACTGGAAAAATGGAGCTCAGGGGCACTGCAATTCACAAACCTGCAGAGTTATAAATGATAACTCTCGTCCACAAATATATTGAGGGAAGGCAACGAAGAGGCTTTGAACGCAAGGCAGAATTGCAGGAAACAGATTTCAGGAGGTAGATTCGAATCGCCTTGAAAGCACATGAAAAGCGGCAAAACGTGGACAATGATGCCCTTGGCCAAAAAGGGCGTATGCGTTTTTTCCTGAATATATTCAGGAAAAAACGCATACGCCCTTTTTGGCCAACCAAGCCACCTGGAAAGGCAAATCAGCGCTCCAAAGAAGTCTGGCTTCCCAGCGGGCAAAAGGGCCATGCGGAAAAAAGTGTCCAAACCAGAAATGCAGGACCGGCCATGGAGAAATGGGAGCCTTGCTACGCTGATGGGCGGGATGTAAATTGCCAACAGCCACTCTGGAGAAGCGTATGGTGTGTCCTGAAACATCTAAAAAACACAGCTTGGAGAGCATAGGGCACTTCCACTCATGGGCGTATAAATTGGGAAAACTAAAAATCAGCAAGACACAGGCACCCCAAAGTTTAGGGCTGCTCTGTTGACAAGAACCCCCACTTCATTACACCTTAAATATCCTAGGAAAGAGAAAAGTGGATAAAGAAGTTGTGGTCCTCATGCACAATGGAATATCACTCAGCCATGAAATCAACGTCATAAGGCTAGTAGCAGCACGATGAGTGGATTTAGGTACGACGAATCTAAGTGAAATAAGTCACACAGAAAAAGACACTTATCATAAGAAATCACTTATAGAGGGAATGTAAAAACCGCTACACTTGAACTGAATTACAAAACAGAACAGAGTCACACGTTCAGAAAACACACGATGGCTGCTGAACGGGAAAGGTGAGGTGGGGTGATGCATAAAACAAGGGTTTCAAATTAGCTCAGATACCGTTCCATAAACCCAATATGTAGTAGACAAGACCTACTCCTTGCTCAGTGATCTGGACTCAACACCCCCTATTCACCGCACAAGAATATATCTGACTAGTAAGAATCTTCAAACCTATGTATTGATATCTCTCTGTAAGTGAGTCAAGGGGGTGTAAAGCGGCATAAACACAGCCGTGAAAAGCAGCTAAACCCCATTATAAAAATAAATTACTTTTCAAAACCCGTGAAACAAAGACAGTGAAAGAGAGAGAAATTCTTACAAAATTCGTTCAGGGGCTGTGATGCAACCTGGATTGACCATATCTGGACCCACAGCTGATTGAGACATAAGGGTGGACACTCTTGGGGCTCAGAGGTTTGGTGAGGTTGCATGAGCCAACGCAGACCCTTTCAAGTAATACTGCATGGTACCCATCCCATGGGACCCAAATCTCCAGGTTCAAGGGCATCTTCCTACGTCGAAAACATGCATGAGAAACCCAGAAGATGGTACACCGTGTGATCGGGAAAGGTTTCTAAAACGCACCTCATTTCTCATCTCCTTGTGCTCGGGTTCGCCATTCCAGCCGCTTTACTAGTCATCTCCCTCCATGGAGAATCAGCACCTTTAACCTCCTGTTCCGTACAGGTGGCAATTTGTCCTGAGGATGAACGGGAAGAGGGGGAACCAATGAGAGACTAGCTCTAGGGGTTGGGACAGGCACAGGTCACTCTATTTTCCCATCAGGAAGAAGAATTAACCACAAGCTCAGCCTGCCCCCCAGAACCAGAAGAGGGCCTGAAGCAATCCTGCACTTTTGAGGCCAGCTCCCAAAAAGCGACTGGAAAAATGGAGCTCAGGGGCACTGCAATTCACAAACCTGCAGAGTTATAAATGATAACTCTCGTCCACAAATATATTGAGGGAAGGCAACGAAGAGGCTTTGAAAGCAAGGCAGAATTGCAGGAAACAGATTTCAGGAGGTAGATTCGAATCGCCTTGAAAGCACATGAAAAGCGGCAAAACGTGGACAATGATGCCCTTGGCCAAAAAGGGCGTATGCGTTTTTTCCTGAATACATTCAGGAAAAAACGCATACGCCCTTTTTGGCCAACCAAGCCACCTGGAAAGGCAAATCAGCGCTCCAAAGAAGTCTGGCTTCCCAGCGGGCAAAAGGGCCATGCGGAAAAACGTGTCCAAACCAGAAATGCAGGACCGGCCATGGAGAAATGGGAGCCTTGCTACGCTGATGGGCGGGATGTAAATTGCCAACAGCCACTCTGGAGAAGCGTACGGTGTGTCCTGAAACATCTAAAAAACACAGCTTGGAGAGCATAGGGCACTTCCACTCATGGGCGTATAAATTGGGAAAACTAAAAATCAGCAAGACACAGGCACCCCAAAGTTTAGGGCTGCTCTGTTGACAAGAACCCCCACTTCATTACACCTTAAATATCCTAGGAAAGAGAAAAGTGGATAAAGAAGTTGTGGTCCTCATGTACAATGGAATATCACTCAGCCATGAAATCAACGTCATAAGGCTAGTAGCAGCACGATGAGTGGA